>NC_141695.1:845733053-846053053 GCF_964263255.1 Lissotriton vulgaris
CTCATTCCTTTCTGGAGGTTGGTTTTGACGGTGGCTGGGTCTTTGGTGAGGGAGAGTATTAGCTGGGTGTCGTCTGCGTAGAAGATGATGTTGTGTTTGCGTGCGATGGCGGCGAGGGGGCTCATGTAGATGTTGAACAGGGTTGGGCTGAGCGAGGAGCCTTGGGGTACACCGCAGATGAACTTGGTGGCCGTGGAGCAGAAGGGAGGGAGGCGGACTCTCTGTGTTCTGTCGGAGAGGAACGAGGTGATCCAGTCAAGGGCTTTTCCTTGAATTCCAGTGTTGTGGAGGCGGGTTATTAGGGTGCGGTGGCAGACGGTATCGAAGGCGGCCGAGAGGTCAAGGAGTATGAGGGCGGTTGTTTCCTCGTTGTGCTAATGAATTAAGTTGACCTAGAGCTGCATGACCATGGGTGATGATTGAGCATGGGAGAGGTGAGGGCCTGGCATGGTGGTGTCTAGGTATACAAATGTACTCGCAAATCTTTCTTTTGCGAAACTAGTCAAAATGATGTGTTACAGACCTATGAGATCTCCTGCGTGTGCATCACTGGGACACCCCTATGGTCATCAGAAACTAAATAGCTCTTCCACTGTTGCTCGCTAAGCGTAACCGTTGATGAGGTGGGGTTGGTGTTCTCTTCTGTCCACGCATGTGTGTACCCAGGATCTTATTTATTGTAGCAATGCAGCAGACAATTAACATATTACTATGGGCAAATCTAAGCCAAGAGATATTTGGTCACCTTAGCAACAATATTTGTTACTGATGTCAGCAGAATCTGATATCCAGTCTGACTCGAACAATGAATAATAAACGGAGCACAAAACGCATACCCTTTTTATCCTTTCTTTTCTGTGAATGGTTGTAGTCAGACTAGTGCTGTACCTGGAGCTTATACTCTACTGTTGCTGGCATCTGATAGGGCTTGGTTACACATCGGAAATGTAGGCAGTACTAAAGCACATTGTACAATGTAAACTGTTAATGCCAATGCTTCTTTATGTTACATTGTGTTTGGCACACGTAAATAATGTGAAACAATGGGAAGGAAAAGTGGCTTGGAGGAGTAACAAGTTAGGTTAGGAGAAGAATTTGAGATTCTTTACATCGAATAAAGAGGAAGAGGTCAAGACCCTGTCACCAGGCAGGTCGCTCCCCTCACCGCCATGCAGCCCCCCTGTGTGACCCCAGCCCACTGTTGCTGCCGCTCGTAATTGGTTTGGGCCCCTCTAATACTGCCTGCTTCTTGCTCTTTTGTATTTACTGTACCTCTTCTGTTTTCTCTCTTTACACCCTTGTGCCCCCATCTTTCTTGTGCCCCCTTGCCTTTTGTGACCCCTGCCCGCTCTCCACTCCGTGTTCCCGCCGTTGCGTCCCCTGCAGCCCGCCCCCCCTGCATTCCCATTCGCCAACCCGCTCCTGCCTCCCAGCTGCTCCTCCCTCCCACATCCCCTCATATGGAGGCCGCGCAGCGGTAGAGAGAGCGACCCTTGACCCTGTCACCAGGCAGGTCGCTCCCCTCACTGCCATGCAGCCCCCCTGTGTGACCTCAGCCCGCTGTTGCTGCCGCTCGTAACTGGTTTGTGCCCCACTAATACTGCCTGCTTCTTGCTCTTTTGTATTTACTGTGCCTCTTCTTATTTCTCTCTTTACATCCTTGTGCCCCCATTTTCTCTTATGCCCCCATTTTTCTTGTGCCCCTTTACCTCTTGTGACCCCCGCCCGCTCCCCACTCCGTGTTCCTGCTGCTGCGGCACTGCCCCCTGCATTCCCATTCACCACCCCTCTCCCGCCTCCCAGCTGCTCCTCCCTCCCACATCCCCCATATGGAGGCTGCACAGCGAAAGCACAGTGAACGCGCCGAAGGCACGCCCGTCTGTGCCCGTCCATGCCTGGACCATGTCCAGCGCCAGGACCCCTGGCCCCCGCACACACCACACTGCCCACCTCTGTTACGGCTCCAGCACCATCCATCAACGCCGGCGAACCCGCACCTGCTGGCTGGCTGCCCCGAAAAGCACACAAGGACCCTTCTCCTGCCGGAACTGCTGCTTCACCAGCATTCGGCCCACCAACCCGCCCTCCGAAGAACCAAACTTCCTCAGATGCATCCTGCTCAAGACCCGCTCTGCCTGCAAACACACCGTTGAACTCTGGTACCTACTCGACAACAACACCCCAGACGTTGCCTTCCTGACGGAGACCTGGCTGATCTCCTACTCGGCACCTAGCATTCCCATAGCCATCCCCGAAGGCTACAAGATTACCCGCAAGGACCGCACCAATGGAGTAGGTGGAGGAATTGCCATCGTCCACAGAAACACTCTCAAAATCTCGACAGACAACGCCACCCTCAGCACCGCCGAACACCTGCACTTCTACATCCACACCGACCCCAACACCACCCTCAGAGGCACCCTCATCTACAGACCTCCCGGACCCCGACCACGGTTCAGCAACTCCATCGCCGACTTTATCAGGACACACGCCCTCGCCTCCACGGACTACATCCTCCTCGAGGACCTGAACTTCCACCTCGAGAACAACTATGACTCCAACTTCTCCACCCTGATCGACAACCTCGGCAACCTCGGACTCAGACAACTCTTCACAACACCCACACACGCCGCCGGCCACACGCTTGACCCCATCTTCTCAGCAAGCACCCATGTCTTCTTCGACCGCACCACCGAACTCCACTGGATCGACCACAGCTGCATCCACTTCACCTTCCAGAAACCCACCTTACACCACCGCACCCAGCAGATGCCTCGCCGCAGCTGGGGCAAGATCACAGAGGACCAGCTAACCACTGCCCTCGCCCAGAGCCCACCCGCAGACCTGACCGATGCCGCAGCCTCAGACAATGGATCGACGACTGCGCCAACACCCTCGCCCCGCTCAAGAAGCCCCCCAATACCCACACCAACAAGAGAGCCAGCTGGTTCACCAAAGACCTCCAGGCCACCAAGCGAACCTGCCAAAAACTAGAAAAGAACTGGACCTGTGAAAGAACACCGGAAAGCTACACAGCCCACAGGAACGCCACCCACCGACACCACCAACTCATCAGATCCGCAAAAAGGACCGCCTTCAGAGACCGCATAGACAACAACGCTCACAAAGGCAAAGAGCTCTTCAGCATCGTGAAGGAACTATCCAACCCCAGCTCCAACATCAATGACATCCCACCGTCACAAGACCTGTGCGACTCACTGGCCACCTTCTTCCACCTTCTTCCATCGCAAGATCAGAGACATCCACAACAGCTTCAACGATGTCCCCACCCCGGCTACCACCGACATCCCCGCTCCCACGGCCACCGCCTGCTCACCTGGACCAACATCAATGACGACGACACCATCCAGATCATGAACACCGTCCACTCCAGATCCCCGGTAGACCCCTACCCACACCACATCTTCAACAAAGCCAGCCGCACCATCGCACCCCATCTCCGGAAAACCATCAACATCTCCTTTGAGACAGCGGCCTTCCTGGAGAGCTGGAAGCACGCAGAGATCAACGCCCTACTAAAGAAACCCAAGGCGGACTCCAAGGACCTCAAGAACTTCCGACCCATCTCCCTACTCCCGTTCCCGGCGAAGGTCATCGAAAAGGCCGTCAACAAACAACTGACCAGCTTCCTCGAAGAGAACAACATCCTGGACCCGTCCCAGTCCGGGTTCCGCAGCAACCACAGCACCGAAACTGCCCTCATCGCCGCCACCGACGACATCAGGATCCTGCTCGACAATGGGGAAACCGTGGCCCTCATCCTCGTGGACCTGTCAGCCGCTTTCGACACAGTCTGCCACCGCACACTAAGAGCACGCCTCCACAACGCCAGAATCCAAAAGAAAGCCCTGGACTGGACCACCTCCTTCCTCTCCGGGAAAACCCAGAGAGTCCCCCTCCCCCCTTCCGCTCCGCCGAAGCCCCCGAGATCATCTGCGGCGTACCCCAAGGCTCATCCCTTAGCCCAACGCTGTTCAACGTCTACATGGCACTGCTCGCCCACGTCGCCCGACGGCACGACCTAAACATCATCTCCTATGCTGACAACACCCAGCTGATCCTCTCACTCACCAAGGACCCCCACACGCCAAAACCAACCTCCACGAAGGAATAAAGGCCGTCAAGGACTGGATGAGGAACAGCCGACTGAAGCTGAACTCGGACAAGACGGAGGTCCTCATCCTCGGTTCCACCCCCTCAAGCCTGGGACGACTCCTGGTGGCCAACAGTACTAGGAGCACCCCCCACACTTACGAAACCTAGGGATCATCCTCGATGCCACACTCTCCATGACGAAGCAGGTCAACGCCGTCTCCTTCTCCTGCTTCAACACCCTCCGCATGCTTCGCAGGACCTTCAAGTAGATCCCCACCGAAACTAGAAGGATGGTAGCCCAGGCCCTCGTCAGTAGTAGACTGGACTACGGCAACGCACTCTACGCAGGAGCCCCGGCCAAACTCCTGAAACGGCTCCAAAGCATCCAGAATGCCTCCGCACGCCTGATCCTCGACATCCCCAGCCACAGCCACATCACACCCCACCTGAGAGACCTGCACTGGCTCCCCATCAACAAGAGGATAACCTTCAAGCTCCTCACCCACGCACACAAAGCTCTCCATGACACCGGACCAGTGAACCTTAACAGCCGACTCAGCCTCTACACCCCTGCCAGCTCCGCTTCGCAGACCGCGCCCTCGCCACCGTCCCCTGCATCCGAAAAGTGACCGCCGGCGGCAGATCATTCTCCTACCTCGCCGCCAAGATGTGGAACACCCTCCCCATCCGCCTATGGCAGACTGAAGACCTCCTAACCTTCAGGAGACTCCTCAAGACCAGGCTCTTCGAAAAGTAGAAGCGTTATCCCCCTCCCCCCCAGCGCCTTGAGTGTGCTTTACAAATGCTATGATTGATTGATTAATTGATTGATTGAAGAGGTTCGATGAGGTTTTGACTGAGATGTTCTGTTGGCTGCAATATTTTGTTTATTGTTACTACAGTCCTCATGAGAGTTAGCGTTTATCTAAAGAAATGTTAGTGTTTGTTATTATTTTCTTCTGAGTAGTGGGAAAGAGTGGCTGAAGCATAATTCACCCCTCTATGTCCTTAATAAAATCCAGATTTTCTTTAATGGAGTCCCAAAAATTATCATTATCTGTGACTGTGTTAAGATTGCACTGCTTCTACTTGACTCATTTGACTTAACCCCAGAAGCCACATCCCAACATAACACTAATGTATAAAAGTAACTTTTGGAGAATAACTATTTTTTCTCTGATTAATCTGACTATACAAATCGAAAGCCGTCACAACCTCTGAATCAATATATCACTGACAGTCCTTACCACACACCACCTCAGAATACCCATATTTGAGCTTTCATTGGACATCCAACAACACTCTATATGCAAAGGCAACACCACACATTCCCATCTACACTAAGTGCTACTTAGACAGCACATGCAAGACAGCCTCCACATGATCATACTTGCAATAAAACAGAAATTTAGTTTGCAAAGAACTGACAAGAAAATGCACTGCTGTGCACCACACCAACATATGTCCTACAAACATGCACATAAAAAGTCTTGTAAGCAAATACACCATCAAATGCACATCCTAGTATCATAAATCACTTAAACTGGGTTGTGATGCATATATAAAACACTATCCGCTGGCTCAGCAGTTTAACACAATATAGTTACTGCATCAACTACCCCCTCTCCTTCATCAGTGCTATTACAATGCGGTTTAAAACTTTGGGGGCCTATTCGTATGGCGGGCGGTAGCACCACGGCGTAGCATGCAGTGGCGGAAAATGCCTTTTACCGCACACCAGCAGCAGTCCTCACATCCGCCATAGTAGTATGGCCAAACATAGCCCATTTTCTGTCCGCCGCGGTGCGTCGCGAACCGCCATCAAAGTGCACCCGCCACCGCAGCGGTGTGAGCCAATGGAGACTCACCGCCGTGCAGAATGACGACCGCTCCGCCCCACAAACCAGGATGCCCCCAAACAACCAGTTGAACCGCAGTGGAGAAACCACCAAACCAGAGATGGCAGAAGCTCGACAGCGGAGCGCGAAACCAGAGTCCCGGTCCCTTCCACCCTGTCACGACCGCAATGGACCCAGTCTTACACGTCTTTCCGGTGCTGTACCTGATACATCACCAGCAACTCATGGACTGGCGCGGACGCCGACGGAGGTATGCAATAATACAACCCCGCACACAACCACAACACACAACTCATGGGCTGATACAGGGTCCCCATCCGCATCAGACACCCTGGTGGGAACAGGAACACATCCACAAGTGTACCCACACATGAACTACCTACCACCAAGTCATCCCTCCGCATCCAGGTCACACATTTTCTGCGATCTTGCAGTAATGTCATGTCACCGCAGCGGTGAAAACAAGGGAATACATGTGCACATTCTAGAAGGCAGGGCCAGTCCCAGGCATAGGGAGGGCACAAAGACCACGGGGTTGCACCTCCACCCTCAACACACTAGCCTCCACCCCCGAAGAGTAACGCCAAGTGCCCCTCCTGTGCACCCCCATGCACAACAAGAAGTCAGGTGAATCCACACCCTGCACCACACACCAAACAACTAGGGAGACAGCCACAGCAGGGGTGGCTGCAGAGGAACACACAACACAGAAGCACAGGGCCAGGGCAACACACACACAACACCACACTCACGGCAAGAAAACGGAGTACAAGCACTAAATGAAGACACACACATACAAGGAACAAACATCCTACTGGACACACAGCCTGCCAAGTCACACAGACATACCCCACACTGACACACAGACACATACCACTAGCAATGGAGCACAACAAATAGGAAAGCCAAAGTGAGGTGCACCCAAATGGAAGGCCAAGGAGATAACCACAAAGCATGTGTACATCACATGCAAAACAAGGAACTTAGAACAACACCCTCAGCTCATCAAAGCAGACATGGCTGGCACAGTGGGTGAAGTCAAACCTCAGTCATCTCAGCGCAACAACCCAGGGAGACAGCAAGGCAACCCGTGTACAGGCACAGGGATGAAGGGAAGGCCTTCAACTCAAACTGTGAACAGCCATACATATGTATACAACTACTTCACAGGAGTATGCCAGCAGCACAACACACAGGGCCCATGGCACACTCCATAACTGTCACACACTAGTAGGAATCTACAAACATACCCCCCTGACACTTGCAGCACACAACACCAGTGTCAAACACACAGAAGGGTGTCAATAATATCCAGTCAATACACAAACAATCACACTCCCTGGGGGTAGCCACAAACATCACACACACACACAGGGATGCCAGAACCAATGTCTGCACAAAAACAACAGAAACACACACAGATCCACAACAAGAACAGACATGCCCAGTGCAGCAAAACTGTGGAAAGGCAATGGGAGCACAGACACAACAGGAGTGCACAACCTTGTCAGTCAGGAATAATGCACAGACAACATACCACAACACAGAGTGCACCATCACAGAAAAACACAGCCACATCAAACAAACAGATGCCAAGGTAAAAGAATCACATAGCAAACAGCAGGACATCAGGGGATGCACACCAGGCAATGACAAGGCAACATACACCCACAGCACTGCATGCACAACCAGCAGTTTGTGCACACCAAGCATAAAAGTCCCACACATATATGAGTGACACAACATGAACCCAAACAACACCGATCAGCACAGCACAGCACAAAGACAACATGAAACTCAGGAAGTGAAGCAGTACCACAGCAAACACACATACACCCACCACAACACCCACAGCTGCACAAGTCTGGAGCAGAAAGGTAGAAATAACTTGACCAGAGGGCTGGGCAGCATAAACAGTTGAAGTGCATATTAGCAACCATTACTGCTAACAGCACAATAATATCACATATAACCAATTGGGGAAATGTCCTGAGTGGCACATTGCTCCTGGGCAAAGGACTGCACCACAAAGCACAGTGTCACAAATGAAGTGACAAGGAGTCACACACACATGCAAACCAAGGGGTCAGCTGACATCAAAGCGAAGTCTTGTTCACGTCAGTAGTGGACATGGCAGGAGTGTACCATACACAAATAGAGGGCATGCAGACTCACAATGTGTAGGCATCCGAAGCACAGATAGGGATGGTATGAAACCACACACAACATGCCATACTGGAGGCAATAAAGCACCATGTGACAGCAATGCATGAGAAAACACAACCACAATGGCAGTATGGGTCAGCAGGTCTGGACAGTCAACACAAACCGTATCAAGACACATGGATGAACAACAAAACACAACACTGACTTGCCAGTCACACACACTGCACACTCACAATTGACAAAAACAACGAGTAGGAGTCTGCCAGAACTGCAAGGACACACCAACACACTGCACAGTGCACAACATACAACTCACACATGTGCATACAACCACATCCACAGGGCTGAACAATCCAAACAACAAGCACTCAACTCCTGGGTGAAACGTGTGTAGGTGACAATGCAGGTGCACACACACACACGTCAACACTCCTGACAAAGCCACCTCCTTCACACTTCACCCTTCTTGACCACCCAAGTGCACACATTGTAAGTAACCCATGTGACTAGGATGACTGGCCATCACAAGTTGACCATACACCTACACTTTTGGGCACACATACAGTAAGCACACATATACATGACCCTGGCCAGCATGTCTTCAATCCTATGGATAGAATCCTACTCTGTGCAGGCAGTGCCCCCAAACCTGACATGTGTACAATATAGCCAACATGAAACAATTATGAAAATGATAACTGCATTCCATATAAAAATGACATCATTTTCCCCACAAGTATCAGAATCAGGAAGAACTGAAGTCCCTGTCACCCCTGTAAAAAATAGAATAAGTGAGACAAGCCAGTGGCAATGTTGAAGTGGCACACAGAGCATGTGGCACAGTAATCCATATACACACAGACAATGGGCATACTGTCTTTATTCATATATTGCTCAGATAGGCACCAAGAGTAGAGAAGAGCAAGGCACAAAATGCAGAGTATGTCCATGAGAAGCTGCACAGGCAAGGGGAAAACAGCAGGCCAGTGGCCAGTCCAAGGTGCAGAGTATGTCCATTAGAAGCTGCACAGGCAAGGGGAAAACAGCAAGGCCAGTGGGCAGGACAAAGTGCAGAGTGAGTACATGAGAAGCTGCGGAGGGAAGGGGCACACAGCAGTGAACAACAAGGCCCGTGGGTAGAACAAAGTGCAGAGTATGTACATGAGAAGCTGCACAGGGAATAGTTGAACCCAGCAAAGAGCAACTAGGCCAGTGGCCAAAACGAAGTGCAGAGCATGTCCATGAGAAACTGCACAGGCAAGGGGAAAACAGCAAGACCAGTGGCCAGTTCAAGGTGCAAAGTATGTCCACGAGAAGCTGCACAGGCAAGGGGAAAACAGCAACACCAATGGGCAGGACAAAGTGTAGAGTGAGTACATGAGAAGCTGCACAGGGAATGTGGGCAACTGTACCCATCCATGGTCAGCAACACAGTCAGGGGGTAAAAATGGTCAGTACAGGCCCTGCTGTGTGAGAGACAGGTGTGTGATGGTGACTACCACTCAGACTTGGCTGTCAGGCGGACTGGGAGCTGGCTGTGTGTCAGGGACAGTTGGAGCGCTTGACCGGGGAGAGAGAGGCCCAGCTGAGGTAGAGCTATCAGTGACTTAAGAAGCCTGAGGGCTGCTTGGGCCAGGTGGTGTAGTGGCACGTGGAGGCAGAGTCATGCTGACGTGAGACACAGTGTGGCTGGGAGATTGTGGAGGAGTGCATTTCTACTTCTTGGGGATTCTAAATGGCTTCCCTGACTTGGGATCAATTAGAAGTGGAGTAGACACAAAAGGTAAACTTACCACCAAAGCTGCATCTGGTGCTGACGCTCATACCTCCTCTGGGGATGTGCTGGATCCAGCGGTACGCTTCGCCTGGCCTCGCCTTTGCCCCTCCATCCCCTGTTTACCAGGTGTTACCCCTACGATTCCCTCCTTCCCCTGTTTCACTAGGCTTGGAATGGGAGTCCAGGTGGTGGGTGATTCTGACTTGGGGCCCTTCCTCTGTGTACCCTTGGTGTGCACCACCTTCTCAGTGGGCACAGAAACGGTCTGCTTGTCTTTGCGAGACGCTTTAGTGACAGGAGAGTCCTAGGCTGGGGATGCCTCTGAGGCATGTGACCCTGAGGTCTGCTTCTTTGCTTTTTGGCCCCTGGTGTCGCCTGATGGGCTTTTGTCTTTGCGCTCTGGGGTGGCTTTAGTCTTCTGTGGGGATGGTGTCTGCGCCCTGGACCGCTTGGGCTGCTGCTGTGTACTTTGTGTGCTGTATCGTGACTTTGAGGTCTGTGGAGCATGGTCACTATCGTAAGCCCTGGCCACTGCCAGGGGGGTGGACAAAGGGACTGGAGCTGGACTCTTCATGCCACCCACCATGTTGTACTGTTGGGGCACAACTACGGTTGCACATTGGTGTCAGATGTCTAAGCCTCCAAAATCTGAGGTCAGGCAATGAACACATTGATGAAAGCACACTCAGATTGGGCACACTGCCGTTCCTTCCATGGGTTTTCCCAGACTACCCCAATGCAGACGGTACCTGAAGACCACGACTCAGAATGCTATGGAAATACACAGCACTCAAATTACCTTAGTAAGTACAGGTACGGCAAATGCATGACAGCTGCACCCAGCACAGCGGCCACTTACAAGCCACTGCATCACACTACCAACATCACATAGGCCAGCACTGGTACAGACTGTGTACACATGCAGCCACTCACAGCCAAAGTCACCCTTCCCAGAATACTCACCCCTAGCTTGCGGCTGATGCTTCTTCAAACGTGCATCCAGCTCAGGCCAAGATGCGGCCCATTAGTTGTGTCATGCTGTGCTCTGCCAACCTTCCAGTGCGAGGGAGCAGCCCCAAGGTAATTTCCGCCACCTTCTTTGCCAGCCGGCTGATGTCGTCCTACCTCTTGTGGCAGTGGGTGCACCGTCAGTTTGAGACACCAGAGGCACCTTGGAAGCAATGGTCCTCCACACAGCTTTATGCTGGTGTACCTTGAGCTGCAGGCATGGGAGACAAGAAGGGGAAAACATCAGTGACACAGTGTTATGTACCTACATCTCTCAGTACAGTAGCATGATACTAACTCATCCCAAATCCACAGATATGTCTAACATAGACAAGAGTGCGTCTCGCATGGAACATCTGCATGGGAAAAGCAGATGTAAATGCATACAGGTGTGAGGGGGGACAAAGACCCTGCACATCTCACACACATGCAGGATGCCAGCACTGAAAGCCATGTGTAGTCTGCCCACATCTCCTGTCCATTTTTAGGTTGAGCAAGACATACATCACATATCACCTTGTGTTTGGGGGTAGACTCACTGTGTCCAACTCTGCGCAGCCCTCAATGTCCTTGCCCTGTCAATAGCTCACTGTGTCATGGATGTCACATTGAGGGACATGATCTTACAAATCCAAAATCCTTCTCACAAGGCCGGTCGTGTGCAATCTACAGGGCTGAGATGCTCATAGCTGGAGTGCAAGGAGAAAAGACACATTTAATACTCTGTAAGGTAAGGGATGTGTCCTTGTCATTTTGGGCGGTGACTGTGCAGGCCCGGTGGGCTCACACTGAGATGGACAACAGGGGCACACACAGCCATACAGCCAAGCAATCACTGTCCTGACTCCTTCATTAACAACTTGCTGCGTCACTGCATGGCTGACAAGAAACATATGTCACTCAAATATTGATGTGCAGGCAGGGAACCGTGTGGAATGGGGTACACCCACCTTCTCCCTGGAGACAGCATGTTAGGCAGTGCATGACACAACCCCACACTCTCAGGCACCAGTCCAACTACATGTGTGCCCCCCCTCCTGCACTCACACCCCTGTTGAAGACTTACCACGACATTTGGGGCACCATATAGCCTTGGGTACTGTGTGAGCACCTCGTCCACCAGGACCTCCAGATCCTTCCTTATGAAAGGACTGGCACGGATCTTCTCAGTCCTTGCCATCACTGTGGACATGAGACAGCAGAGGCGGAAGGAAGTGGTTGGTGAGGGGTCTCAGGCAGCAGTCCCTGGAGGCAGCAGCATATGAGGTTTCACAGGCAGCAGTCCCTGGAGGCAGCAACAGATGAGGGGTCTCTGGCAGCAGTCCCTGGAGGCAGCAGCAGATGAGGGGGCTCTGGCAGCAGTCCCTGGAGGCAGCAGCAGATGAGGGGTCTCTGGCAGCAGTCCCTGGAGGCAGCAGCATATGAGGGGGTAACAGGCAGCAGTCCCTGGAGGCAGCTGCAGATGAGGGGTCTCTGGCGGCAGTCCCTGGAGGCAGCAGCATATGATAGGTCTCTGGCAGTAGTCCTTGGAGGCAGCAGCAGATGAGGGGTCTCTGGCAGCAGTCCCTGGAGGCAGCAGCAGATGAGGGGTCTCTGGCAGCAGTCCCTGGAGGCAGCAGCAGAGCAGGGGTCTCTGGCAGCAGTCCCTGGAGGCAGCAGCAGATGATGGGTCTCAGGCAGAAGTCCCTGGGAGCAGTGAAAATGTGAGGCTCCCTCCCACACATATATAGCCCCGTGGAGTCGGTTCTGTGGTGCTAAGCTGCTGCAATTGGTGTTCCAGGTCTGCCTTTTTCAAATGCATCCAATGACCGGCTCCGCGGTGGCGGAGCATGCCTACTGCGATTTTTAAAATTGCATCATGCTACCACAATTAAGGATCCCATTGGCTGTAAGGGCATGGTCCATGGCGGTGACACACCGCAGGGGCCAGGCGGGCGCTACAGCGGTGGTGCATCTTTCAATTGCATCCATGACTGGCTCTGCGGTGGCGGAGCATGCCTACCACGAGTTTTAAAATTGCATCATGCTACCTCGATTAAGGTTCTCATTGGCTGTAAGGACATGGTCCATGGCCGTGACACACCACAGATGCCAGGCGGTAGCTACCGGGATTTGGGTGCCATACATTCACATGAGTCACCGCGATTTGGGTGGCGGAGCATGCCAACCGCCAT
Organism: Lissotriton vulgaris; assembly: GCF_964263255.1. Taxonomy (NCBI): domain Eukaryota; kingdom Metazoa; phylum Chordata; class Amphibia; order Caudata; family Salamandridae; genus Lissotriton; species Lissotriton vulgaris. The sequence continues at coordinate 845,746,154 of NC_141695.1, forward strand.
TTGGAAATGTCCCTGTTGCTACCACTACTGCACTTGTGTTTTGGGGATTGGCGGTGACACGCTGCTGGTGCCAGGCGGTGGCTACCAGGATTTGGGTGCCATACATTCACATGAGTCACTGCGATTTGGGTGGCGGAGCATGCCAACCGCCACTTGGCAATACATAGATATCTACCACTACCCCGATTGTGTCTTGGGCATTGGCGGTGACGCACCGCTGGTGCCAAGTGGCAGCTACCAAGATTTGGGTGCTATACATTCACATGAGTCACCGCGATTTTGGTGGCAGAGCATGCCAACCACCATTTGGGCATGTCCCTATGGCTATCACTACCACACTAGTGTTTTGGGGATTGGAGGTGACACAACGCTGGTGCCAGGTGGTAGCTACCGCGATTTGGGTGCCATACATCCACTTGAGTCACCGCGATTCGGGTAGCGGAGCATGCCAACTGCCATTTGGGCATGTCCGTATGGCTATCACTACTGCGATTGTGTCATGGGCATTGGCGGTGACACACCGCTGGTGCCAGGCAGTAGCTACCGGGATTTGGGTGCCATACATTCACATGAGCCACAGCGATTTGGGTGGCGGAGCATGCCAACTGCCAGTTAGGCATGTTTCTATGGCTAAACACACAAGATGATGGACGGAATGTTGCCCATTGGCAAAAACATTCACCCCAGTCAAAGATCTGGGTTTAATCCCTCGTTATTTTGCTCATCACGCCACCCCAGTTCAGACACAGCAATATGCAAATCAGTCTTAACTCTGTGCCTCATGGGAACAGTCAAGCCCGAACTACCAGAAACCGGTCCTCGGATGCTTGATTCTGGTCCAGGAAAGACATGGCTTGGCAGTTCAGGTTAGACTGTTCCCATGAGGCACATGGTCAAGACTGATTTGCATATGGCCATCAGGGGCGGCCTTAGGCATGTGCAAGCTGTGCACCTGCATAGGGCCACCAAACCCCAGGGGCCACCAAACCAATATATATCCTTAATATAATAATCCTCGGAGGATGGATACATATTTGCGTGGTGGCCCCTGGCAAGGATTTGGCGGCCTCCGACTCTGTTCCACTTCCAAACACCTTCCTGAGCTCCGGGGAGGGGGGGGGGGCTCTGCCCCACCCGGACCCCCTCTTCCTGGGCCCCCTACCTACGCTCCCTGCCCAGGGTCACCATGAGCCTAGAGCCGCCCCGGTGGCCATGCCTGAACTGGGGTGGAGTGGTGAGCAAAATACCGATGGATTAAACCCAGATCTGTGACTGGGGGTGAATGTTTTGCCAATGTGCATCATTCCATCCATCATCTTGTTTGTTTTGCTGTTTCTATTGCTATCACTACCGCACTTGCGTTTTGGGGATTGGCGGTGACACTACTGGTGCCAGGCAGTAGTTACCAGGATTTGGGTGCCATACATTCACATGAGTCACAGCGATTTGGGTGGCAGAGCATGCCAACCGCCATTTGGGCATGTCTCCATGGCGATCACTACCACACTTGTATTTTGGGGATTGGCTGTGACACACCGCTGGTGCCAGGCGGTAGTTATCGCAATTTGGGTGCCATACATTCACAGTAGTCACAGCGATTTGGGTGGCGGAGAATGCCAACCGCCATTTGGGCATGTCTCCATGGCTATCACTACCGCACTTGTGTTTTGGGGATTGGCGGTAACACACCGCTGGTGCCAAGCGGCTGCTATCGCGATTTGGGTGCCATACAGTGACATGGGTGGCCGGGAATGGGGTGGCGGATTACTTTGAGAGCACCAATGGACACATCATGCTGTGTCAATGGCCATCTGGCAATCATCAACAGTGCATAGTGGCCACGTGGTTAATGGGACACCATTGTGCACACTATGCCAATGTTCCATTTACTCCACTGGTGACTACGCATGCCATGTTTGAGTATGTGATTTCTTAGATTGGCATGTACTCCCTCGTATCTCACTTGTGAAATTGATGGGCCTGTACACAGGTCAGTGTTGTTATGGACTCTACAATCTGTACACATGTCAATGTGTTAAAGTGCAGTGAAAATCACAGCAATGTTTGTCTCAATGAATGATGTTCTGATTTGCCTGTCCTCTTATGTTTGATCATGCACACACTCGTCATTCATGCTCAGCCTGTGGTCATTGTGTTGTTGATGGGTACACAGTCAAAATATCGAGTTGATAATATCGAAGTACCATATTATCGAGTCCTAAAAGTCGATGGTAAGAAATATCGACAACCAAAATATCGTCGTTGAAAATATCGATTTATGTGTGTGTTAATAATATCGAAGACATTAATTTTGAAATATGTAATATCGAAGCTTAAAATATCGATAGGCAAAAATATCGATAGGCAAAAATATCGATATTTAAAAGTGATGTTTTAAAGTATGTTAAGTAATGATATAGTAAAATGTTGTCTATATATAAGGTAATTTATAAATATAATTTAAATAATTTTAGTTATAAGTGTAGGAGCGGGTTTGTAGAGTTTATAGGTATAAGGGTGGGTAGTGTTTTAAAAAAGTATAGTGTAATTATAGAATAATAAATTTCGAATTTTAATTAAAATTTCAAAATTTCGAAAATTGTAATAAATATTTGTAAAAGGCGAAATTTTATAGAAATTTATGGAGTATTGTTAAATTTTTTGTAGTTTGCTTTTGTGTATGTAGTAAAAAGTATTGTAAATATATATTTATTATTAAATATTTAAGAAATAATTGTATAATAATTTTAGGAGCGGGATGTAGAGTTTATAGGGGATAAGGGTGGGTAGTGTTCTAAAAAAGTATAGTGTAATTATAGAATAATAAATTTCGAATTTTAATAAAATTTTCAAAATTTCGAAAATTGTAATAAATATTTGTTAAAGGCGAAATTTTATAGAAATTTATGTCATATTGTTTAATTTTTTTGTGCTTTTGTGTATGTAGTAAAAAGTATTATAAATATATTTATTTTTAGATATTTAATAAAGAAATGTATCTTAATTTTAGGAGCAGGATGTAGAGTTTATAGGGGATAAGGGTGGGTAGTGTTTTAAAAAAGTATAGTGTAATTATAGAATAATAAATTTCGAAATTTAAATAAATTTTGAAAATTTCGAAAATTGTGATAAATATTTGTTATAGGCGAAATTGTATAGAAATGTATTGATTATTGTTAAATTTTTTGTAGTTTGCATTTGTGTATGTATAAAAAAGTATTGTAAATATATATTTCGTATTTAATATTTAATAAAGAAATGCATAATAATTTTAGAAACAGGATGTAGAGTTTATAGGGGATAAGGGTGGGTAGTATTTTAAAAAAGTATAGTGTAATTATAGAATAATAAAATTCTATTTTAAATCTAAAATTAAAAAAATCAAAATTTCTACGAATTATTAGTAATTAGCGAAATTGTATAGCAATTCATGGATTATGGTTTAACGTTTTAATTAAATGGTGATTGGAGTTGGAATAGTCATTTATTAAGGTTTACTGTCCAGCACTTACCCTAATTAAATGGTGATTGGAGTTGGAATAGTAAATTAAATAGGTTCTGTGTCCAGCACTTACCCTAATTAAATGGTGATTGGAGTTGGAATAGTATATAATTAAGGTTCTGTGTCCAGCACTTACCCTAATTAAATGGTGATTGGAGTTGGAATAGTAAATTAAATAGGTTCTGTGTCCAGCACTTACCCTAATTAAATGGTGATTGGAGTAGGAATAGTAAATTAAATAGGTTCTGTGTCCAGCACTTACCCTAATTAAATGGTGATTGGAGTTGGAATATTAAATTACATAGGTTCTGTGTCCAGCAATTACCCTAATTAAATGGTGATTGGAGTAGGAATAGTAATTTATTATGATTTAATGTCCAGCACGTACCCTAATTAAATGGTGATTGGAGTTGGAATAGTAAATTAAATAGGTTCTGTGTCCAGCACTTACCCTAATTAAATGGTGATTGGAGTTGGAATAGTAAATTAAATAGGTTCTGTGTCCAGCACTTACACTAATTAAATGGTGATTGGAGTTGGAATAGTATATAATTAAGGTTCTGTGTCCAGCACTTACCCTAATTAAATGGTGATTGGAGTTGGAATATTAAATTAAATAGGTTCTGTGTCCAGCAATTACCCTAATTAAATGGTGATTGGAGTAGGAATAGTAAATTAAATAGGTTCTGTGTCCAGCACTTACCCTAATTAAATGGTGATTGGATTTGGAATAGTATATAATTAAGGTTCTGTGTCCAGCACTTACCCTAATTAAATGGTGATTGGAGTTGGAATAGTAAATTAAATAGGTTCTGTGTCCAGCACTTACCCTATTTAAATGGTGATTGGAGTTGGAATATTAAATTACATAGGTTCTGTGTCCAGCAATTACCCTAATTAAATGGTGATTGGAGTTGGAATAGTAATTTATTAAGATTTAATGTCCAGCACTTACCCTAATTAAATGGTGATTGGAGTTTGAATATTAAATTAAATAGGTTCTGTGTCCAGCAATTACCCTAATTAAATGGTGATTGGAGTTGGAATAGTAATTTATTAAGATTTAATGTCCAGTACTTACCCTAATTAAATGGTGATTGGAGTTGGAATAGTAAATTAAATAGGTTCTGTGTCCAGCACTTACCCTAATTAAATGGTGATTGGAGTTGGAATAGTAAATAAATAGGTTCTGTGTCCAGCACCTACCGTAATTAAATGGTGATTGGAGTTGGAATAGTAAATTAAATAGGTTCTGTGTCCAGCACTTACCCTAATTAAATGGTGATTGGAGTTGGAATAGTAAATTAAATAGGTTCTGTGTCCAGCACTTACCCTAATTAAATGGTGATTGGAGTTGGAATAGTAATTTATTAAGATTTAATGTCCAGCACTTACCGTAATTAAATGGTGATTGGAGTTGGAATAGTAAATTAAATAGGTTCTGTGTCCAGCACTTACCCTAATTAAATGGTGATTGGAGTTGGAATAGTAAATTAAATAGGTTTTGTGTCCAGCACTTACCCTAATTAAATGGAGATTGGAGTTGGAATAGTAAATTAAATAGGTTCTGTGTCCAGCACTTACCCTAATTAAATGGTGATTGGAGTTGGAATAGTAAATTAAATAGGTTCTGTGTCCAGCACTTACCCTAATTAAATGGTGATTGGAGTTGGAATAGTAAATTAAATAGGTTCTGTGTCCAGCACTTACCCTAATTAAATGGTGATTGGAGTTGGAATAGTAATTTATTAAGATTTAATGTCCAGCACTTACCCTAGTTAAATGGTGATTGGAGTTGGAATAGTAAATTAAATAGGTTCTGTGTCCAGCACTTACCCTAATTAAATGGTGATTGGAGTTGGAATAGTAATTTATTAAGATTTAATGTCCAGCACTTACCCTAATTAATTGGTGATTGGAGTTGGAATAGTAAATTAAATAGGTTCTGTGTCCAGCACTTACCCTAATTAAATGGTGATTGGAGTTGGAATAGTAAATTAAATAGGTTCTGTGTCCAGCACTTACCCTAATTAAATGGTGATTGGAGTTGTAATAGTAAATTATTAAAGTTTTTTGTCAAGCAATTACCTAAAGTAAATGGTGATTGGAGTAGGAATATTAAAATAATTAATTCTGTGTCCTTCACCTATTTATATTATATGCATATGGGTGTATGAATAATAACTTTTATAGGTTCAGTGTATAGTATGTACTCTAATTACATGTGGTATATAGAAATAGATAGAACATTACATTTATAATACATTTGAAAAAGACATAAAAATGATTTTGCAATAGGTAATAGAAAATAATTACACAATTTTTGTTGAAAACAATTTTATTTATTCAACAATTGAAAATTACGATCAGATATACATTTTATAAAGCTATGTTTGGTATAAATATTAAAAAATAGAAGGACAATGTTCTTTGAACAATCACATTTTTTAGTAGTTTTTTCGAAAAGTACTTTTAATTTATAGAGAAAAAATGGTTAGTTAACATTATGCAATGTATGATACTATACATACATAATAAAAATATTGTTTCTTAATAAAACATAAAACATGTGTAATGAAAAACATAAATCACAAATTTAAAAAATATATAGTGTTATACAGATGATGATATTAACATATGAACATTTTTAAAAGTATAATATAATATTAAGATCTTGATTAGAACATTTTGATCATAATCAATGATTTTTTTAAGTATACAATATTGTTATGTATAATTATTATTATCAATAAATAAGTTTTAATAATCATTTTCACATATTAGTCATATTGTAAAAAAGTTAATCACAAAAACAAATACAATATTACACATTTAGTGATATACTTATTTTAATAAATATTACATTAAATATTTATATATTTTTATACTTAATGTAATAAATATTAAAAGTATGTAAAATATAAATAATATATAGAAAAATAAGATTTTTATCTCACAATGTAGTATACAATTTTTAGTACATTATACATAATTTCTAACCATATATATAACAATAATGGACATTTATAGTAGTACTTTTCACAGTTAGACATAATTCGGTTCTTTTATTTTGTAACCACTCTTTGTCTTTTGGCGTTATTTTGGGAAAGGGAAAGTCGCGGTTGGAAGCAGGTTCACGTTTGAGTAGGTACGATTCTAGTTTTATCTTTTTAAAGTATTGTAACTAAAAATTAAAGGTAGTCCTTTGCTATTTAGGGGTTGGTAATTAAAGTATGACTATTTACATATAATGGAGTGGACTCAATACGTATTTCCGTTATCGAGTTTTTGTGGCATTTGAAGTAGTTGGAGTTAGTGAGTCTGTTGTATGATTTAATTTAAAATTAAAAAAGTAGGGATGTTATGTTTATATATTATGCTATATTCGTTAGTGTTATGTTGGTGGGATTGTTTTGAATTTTTTTTCTCATATTTTGAAACAGCTATTTCCGTTTCCGATTACTCATTTTTTTGGGGAAAGGAAGTGTGTTTCAGTTGTTAGAACGGAGATGTATAACATTCTCCCTTTATTTTTTGAGTTCACTGAAATCTTTATCACAGTTTAAGATTATAGTCGTCATTTTCAATGGCATTTCAAGAGTCGTTTTATTTGGATGATGGATACTTTTAGCACAGTTAATTGCAAAATATTTAATGATTTGTTGTATTAGGTCTTTGAGATTTACACACTATATTGTCGGTAAAGGATTAATCGTTATGATGTTGTATTTAAAGGTAAGTTTTTCATTTATATTATTTTATTTGGATGGAAACAGTATGTAAACAAAAATATTTTGATATAATGATATATTTATTTAGTCTATTTATAATAGTGTTAAAAAATAAATTAGACTAAATAAATATTGAATTGTTATATTATAATATGTGTGGTATCATATTAAGGATATTGTTTGATGTTTATCCATTTATTTACTTATTACAATTAGTTTAATGTTTTGGCTATCATTTTTAGATATTCCAGTCCTCTTGTTGTAGGATAGAGTTGGACTTGCTGTTGAAGATATAGATACATTTGAGCAGTTTGTCTAGAGAGTTTTGGGTTTAGTTGTATGACAGATTGCTCCATACGTAGTTCCTGAAAGCTTTGCTCTTTTTGTATAGCTGTGAGTAGCTTGTGTAATGTGGGTGTTGTACGTCCAGTAGAAGAGAGGAAGGCATTGTGCCAACCTTCAACAGCATTGTTCGTTTTAGCCTCTTGGTTCAGCGTTGGTAGATATACATTCCACCAGGGAATTAAAAATTTAGGCTGGCGTCTGTGGCCTGACCTATGTAGTCTCCCTACCCAGTTGTCCTCAAAGTAATCTAAAAGTGGGGCAAGTCTTTGCTCATTTTGGGTGTAGAAAGGACTTTCAATTAATAGATTGTAATGTTCTGCCACGTCAGTTACTGGTACATATGCCAGAGCAATGAGATGTTTAATTTGGTATGCAAAAGTTATATTTGTTGCATACTCAACACTAAGGGCAGATTTTTGTAAATGTCTTCAGAGACATTGATTGAAATGAAAATAACATCCTTGAATGGATGTGTGTGGGTAAGTTTTCAAAATAGAATTAATCATAGCTTGTTCGAAGTCTATGATTATTTTCATTGGGAAGTAGTCAGAAGTTTGTTCTTTTATTTTTTGCAAAATTTCTGTATAAGTTGTGGCTTGTTTGTTCGGTAATAAACAGTATATGAATGGGATACAGGTATTATGATATTGCCCATGAATTGTGTATAATTGGTAGAAAGGTTTTGGGCATATAGAAAAAGTTCCATCCATCATCCAAGTAGCACTTTCTTGCAATTTTTTAATGTTGTTATTCGTTGCAAACATGATTATTCTTTTGTCTTTGCTATGATTATCATAAAAGATAAATGGTTTGTCATTATGAGTGATTACAAGGTCAGGTGGAATTATGACTTCCTCAAAAGTTCTAGGAATTGGTATATTGGGTCTACTTGCTTTCTTTGTCCTTGCTATTGTTCTTTTAATGGAAGCAATAGATGGTAACTGACCTCTTGCTTCTCTGGGAACTTTAGGTAGTAATTCTTTCAGAATTACGCTGCTAGGTAGGTCTGATGTGCTACTTAAATCTTTGATATTCTCGAGAGTGGATCTCACTTCGATTTCTGAAATGTTTGGTGGGTGATTATGTTCAGTAGTATTAATAACACTTGTTTCCCTGGTTGTAGCTCGCCCATAGCATTTATTGGAGTAATATTTCGTACATTTCCAATTCACTTTAAGGTCTTTTTGTTTCTCCTGAGTATAAGTGTAGCCCATATAGCATAATAAAAATTTGCCTTTCTGAGATGTAATAAATCTTGCATCATCAGTCATTCTTGAGTTCTGGTATCTAGAAAAGTTAATATAAAAATATTATGAAAATGTGTAATTTAAAAAACATTATAAATTAAGCAGGTACTATTTCTAGTATCTTACTTACCAGCAGTAAAGTTGTATGTATCGAAAGTAGGTGTAGTTTCAGTCAGATGTTGTTGTCCTATTGCCACGGTCTGTTGAAAAAAAGTGAAGTATGTTATAGGATATGTTTAAATGTGTTTTTTGGTTACAGTTTTGGTAGTTTCTAACGTTACTAAAAATACTTAACTTTATTTGGATTTTAAAAGAGACATTTGCAAAATAATAGTAACAGAAGCATAAAAAGAGTCAATTTTTGTTAGAGTATATTCTATAGAGTTTATAAAGACTTGTTATGTTTGATTTTTGTACTTACCAAGAGATTTAGAGTTGTAGCAGAATGTTTGTTCTTTGATGTGATTTATCTGTTTTCAGTTGCTTTGAGGTCTGTTTAGAGAGAAAGTTTCAGAAAATTACCAAAGAGTTTATATGTTGCATAAAGCATAGACACTTGTTATAAAGCATTGTTACTTATTTGGTGAAAAGAACCTGGGATGACACATGTATTATGAGTTAAAGCAGAAGAAACATATTTAAGAACATGAATAGATAATTTTTTATAAAGCATTGTAACTTATTTCGTCCTAAAAAACCTGGGATCACAATATGTATTATGAGTTACATCAGAAGAAACACATTAGAGAGCATGATTTTAGGACACTACTTGTCTAATTACCTTAAGTAAATAATTAAAATATGTAGATACCTTTTTTATAGTCAAAGTGTTGAATATCTTGAAGTAGAAGTAGAATTTGATTTTTTTGTAGAGTCTGTTTTAAGGAAAAGTACATAAAGAAACAACATTTTAGTTTAAAAATCTTGGTATATAAGTAATAGTTAATAAAACATTAGAAATTATTAACAGAGCTATATGATTACTTACTTGTAGTATTAGGAAGAAATTTCTGGCACAGAAGAATATAGATGTTGCTCCCAAAACTGGCAGTATGTGGTCACGAAGAATATTCCCTGCAACTTGTATGGCTGTTTGTGACTGGTTTATATAGGGTATGTGTAATTAGGTTTGCTATCTGATTGGTCACATATGTTAAGACGAGTTACTATTGGTTAGTTTGAATTTTTTTAAGTTAAAAAATTAAGATATATCGGATTATATTGTTTATATAGAGGAAGAGAAATGATGTATTTATGTTATAAAAAACCTTGTAATAAATATAGTATATTTATAATGAGTACAATCTATAAACAAATGTATGTTTACAATGAGTGTATATAAAAATATCGTTAGCGAGAGAAAAAAAAAGTTATTAAAAGTAAATGTTACTTAATAATAGTAAAATAAATTAGTGAAGTATTTTCAAATGTGTGTATTACTAAGAGAATAGACGTATTGGTGTTATATATCAAAAAAAGAGTATTTTTAAGCTATCGATATTTTTATGTAGACGAACATAGTGCTATCGATATTTTAGTTTTCGATATTTTTGTAGTGTGCTATATGTAGTATTGAGTGTCGATATTATGGTAGTCGAAAATAATGTTTACGATATTTGTGTAGTCAATATTTTTGTGCATCGATATTGTTTGATCGATAATTTTGTAGTTTTCATGTTAAGTATAGGGTGTCGATATTAGTGATATCGATGTTTGAGACTCGATGTTATAGTAGGCCGATTTTTGTGAAATCGAAATTCTGTCAGTGATTCTTGTTGATGTGTGCCAGGTTCAAATGACGCATGAAGGTGTGTCAGGTACAGAAGCTAGGTATGAGACAGTGTGGTTGCATTGTTACGCATATGCTGGATGATATACTCCCAGGCGTGCCCATGGTAAATGTGGCCATATCCCTATGTGTATTCACATAAACCGAGGTGGTTTTGGAGGTACTTGATGTGGGTAAGTTGACAAGTGTGCAATTGGTGTAGCTGAAGTTGTCCCTACATGTAAGCTGCTCTGTAACTCATTTTTGATGACAGCCATTGTTGGCGTTGTGTCAGCCAAAACATGAGATGCTGTGTTCATCTCATGATGTTTTGCATTGACATGTGTCCACTTTCATCTCAACTAGGAGGAGACCAAATCTGCATGTCCCTTCACAGTGCTGGCAGACATGGAGTAGGAGGAGATCATCTGGAAATTCCGTATGGATAGAGCCACCCTACCGACCCTTTGTGCTATGTTGGAGCCCCACCTGCAGCCTCGCAGAACATATCCAACAGCTTTCACACCAATGTCGAAGGTGATGGCAGCCCTTCATTTTTTTGCCACTGCATCATTCCAGCACACGGTTTCCAGCGCAGGTGGGATGTCACAACCTATGTTCAGCTTGGTGCTGGGTGATGATATATCCGCTATGATGATCTACAAGGACAGATATATCGATTTCCCCCGGGGTCCTGAATTCGCAGCTGTGAAGTGAGATTTTTATCCCCTCTGACACAGTCCCCATGTTGTTGGTGCCATTGATTGCACCCATGTTGGGCTTGTAGGCACATGAGCATATCTACAGGGATCTTAAACATTACCACTCCATAAATGTGCAAGTGGTGTGCCAAGCAGATATGATAATCTCACACGTGTGTGCCAAATTTCCAGTCTCGGCCAATGACTCATACATCCTGCGTAACAGCGTTGTACCCCAGCTGATGGCTGATCTGCTTCCCAAGCGTGCATGGATTGTGGGTGAGTATGCCTAGTCAAATAGCGTGCTGTGTGTGTGACCTGCTGTCCTCTGCCACAGCGACATTGCAATGTTTATCAGTGTTTGTCACACCTAGGTGACTCTGCATTTCCCAACCGTCCTTGGCTGCTGAGCCCACTTCGGAATCCCAGGACACCAGCTGACGTCCGCTACAATGATGCCCATGTGAGGACACGTCGTGTGGTGGAGCGTACTCTTGGTCTGCTGAAGTTACGTTTCCGCTGCCTGGACAAAACCAGAGGTGCACTGATGTACTCACCCAGGAAGGTGTGTCAGATTATAGTGGCATGCTGCATGCTCCACAACCTGGCCATTCGCAAGGAGATTCCCTTGATCCAGGATGATGATGAGCTGCCAAGGCCCTACTGCAAACCAACAGGTGTCCAGTGATGAGGACAGTGGAGAGGAGGAAGGTGTTGACCTGAGTCAACAGCTCATCACCCACTACTTCACTTGAAGGTGGGTGACAATGTACAACATACCTATTTTCTGATGATGTTGCTGTTGTTGTGAAGGTGTATGTGAGATTTGTGACTGCAGCCAGTTGACTCAGTGGTGGCTGACAATGTTTCTGGGACAGTTCATTTAAGAACATCTACAGGATGTGTATGTTGGCACTTGTTGCCCATTGTGATGTGTGCATGTAGGATTATCTTGATGTTAGGTGTTGTGTGATGTCTGTGATGCCACACGCAGACTAGTGACTTGTTCTGTTGTGTTTTCCTAGGTGCCTTCAAGCACTCCTTGCCTGCATATATTTCATACTCCTGGTACATTGTAATCATGGTGAAGACTGTACATCCTGGAATAAAGACAGAGCAGGTACAACAACATATCTGTAAGGAGCTTTTTTATTTATATTGGTGACATGTGAGGGGGTGAACATGTACATTGAGGTGATTAGAGAAGCAGTGAGTTGACAGTTATGGTAAATGAGATAATCGAGCGTCACCACATAGATGTGGTGACCCAGTCCAAAAGACAGATGCCATTCACAAGGCAGTGTGGGGAAGAACAGTCCAAAAAGTCAATGCAGTGGTGAAGAGCGTTGCCATTATGGCTGGCTCCGTGACTGGCGTTTGGCAGGTGCTTTGCCAACAGATACTCCCAGGGTTTTCTTAGACTGCCCCTTTGTCGCTTGGCAGGGGGGACCTCTGCTGTAGGGCCAGTGGGGTCTGAGTACTCAGCACTCTCTGTGGCCGCAGGGGAAGATGGTGAACTGTCATCCTGTAGCCCACCAGAGGGAGGTGGAGGTGTTATTTGTGGTGCAGGCCTGTCCCTCAGTACCACCACTAGCTGACCCAAGAGGTCCACAATTTGGCCCGTGCGAGTATCCATGGACCTCATCAGCAGGAGGAGCTCACATGAATCCTGTTCTGACCGGCCTGTTTTTCCCTGGGCCCATTCATATGCCCCAAGGACTCTGTTTATGTGGTCCAGGGATTCGATCCCAGGCTCTGGTTGTCTGTTGGTGACCCTGTCCCTCCCACCTGCCCTGCTGCCATGGACCTGTTGTCTCGCCACTGTAGGCACCTGCATCCTCTCCCTGTCCTCCTGGGTCGGTGGGGTGGGGTGGTCATCGATTGGGACAGGAAGAGAGTTGCAGGCAGCACTGGTGGTGGTGGTGGTAGTGGAGGATACACCAGCCGTAACACCAGGGATCTGCAGAGATGTTGGTATTGCTGCAGATGTGGTGGGGGGGACGTTGGGGTCCTGGGACCTGTTGTGCCCTGGCACACCAGATGGGCTGACTTCGAGCTCCTCGTCCAAAGAATCCTGGGAGTCAACATCTGAGAGTCGATGTTCCGGGGGGGGGTGGAGACTGGCTCTGCAGGTTGCTGGTGTTGTCCTCTGCAGTCAGTTCTTGGTCACCTGTGGGTCAGATGGGAAATGGCCATTGTAGTACACACCCCAAGCTTTGTGTTAGCTGTGTATCATTCACTGTTTGTACTCTTCACAGTTGACTAATCATCACATTGTTTTCTATGTGCACTACTGTGCCTCCTGACAGTTCCCTTTGCTTAGCTGTCTGCACACTGTGAGTGGCAATATGATCTGTGTGTATATTTGTGCAAAGAGAGTGCTGGTGTGGCCATATGGCACCATTGTTTTTGTGACAAATGGCTAGGTGCACCTACTGGCTACTTACCTGTTATGTTTTCCCATTTGGCTTTGTTTTGTGACACATCTGTGTGTGTCTGGTGGAGGCTTACATCCTGCTCAGGGGTGGAACAAAACAGCATAATAAGTATTTCTACCTGTTAGTTTGTATGTAGTGATCCATTAGCTGCCACATGCTTCTGGGTGGGAGGGAAAGCTCCATCTTGCTGAGCTGGGGGACAAGGGTGCATGGTGTGAGTAGTAGTGCAGGCCACCCACCCCCAAACAGCCCTCCATGGCAAGATGGCTACCTACCTGTTAGTTTGATGAGGGTAATGTAATGGCTGACACATGCTTCTGGGTGGTGTGGGGGGATCCATCTTGCTGAGCTGTCGGACAAGGGGACCTGGTGAGACTTGTAGTGCTGGCCTCCCACCCACACACACCCCTCCCTGTTAAGATGGCTACCTACCTGTAATGTTTATGAGTGGGATTCAATGTCTGCCACATGGTTGTGGGTGGGGAGAGTACTCCATCTTGCTCAGCTTTGGGACAAGGGGGCCTGGTGGGAGTTGTAGTGCTGGCCTCCCACCCCCAAACACACTCACTGTGAAGATGGCTACCTACCTGTGAGTTTGGTTGGTATACTGCAATGGCTTCCAACTGCTTCTTGGTGGGAGTGGTGCTCCATCCTACCTAGGGGTGGGACAGGGCTGCCTGGTGAGAGTTGTAGTGCAGGCCTCCCACCCACAAACTGTACAGCCTTGGTAACTGGCTACCTACCTGTTTGGTGGGGGTGAACGATACAATGGCTGGTAACTGCTTCTGGGATACCCTTTAACAGTGCCCACAGCAAAGCCTTGCCAGGCCAAAGAAAGAACAAATAGACAAACAGAAGTCAGAAGATTTTGCCTGAAGCCGATCAACTCACTGCTCCTTGCGCAAGTCCTCAAACTTTGACTAGCATCCAGAATAGATTCACTTTGTAGACGGCCGGCGAACAGCCAGACTCACATCCATCACTTCCCTAGGCAAGTCCAAGCGGTTCAGCTGGTTCCACACAGTCTCCATTCATGGAGGCATAGATTGTGGAGATTTTGGTGCAGAGTTCTACTGTGTTGTTGGGACAGCAGCTTGTCCCAAAGAGATAGAAGGAGCAGAGGGAAGATGCTCAAGTTCTGCAAAACTGAATAACGGACTGTCTACGCCAAGTGTGAGGCAATCAGGAAGAGGTGGGCCCAGTCCTTTTTCACCTTCTTCAGGACAGTGGCAGAGGCAGGAATGCGTAAAGTGGAGAAGAGTCCTACGGAAGGCGCAATGTGTCATCCAGAGAGTTTTGAGTTGGAAACTCCATAGCACATAAGCCTCAATAATGAGTGTTCTCTGTGGTAGAGAAAAGATCTACACAAGGCGTGCTGCACTAGGGAGAGGACAATACTTGTAGTCTGCTAGATGACATATTCTGAGCTCGTCCTCCCAGGCATTCAGGGAGCATCAAAACACACAAGGTGATGGACGGAATGGAAGGGAGCATACCAGGTGTCTGACCATCAGGTAAATTCCCTGAAGATCCAGCCAATGCTACAGCCTCAGCAACACCACCTCAATTCTGCTTGCTGCAGTACCACATGGTGCTAGTGCCCTGGTTCCCAAACTGTGCGCCGCGGCGCCCTGGTGCGCCGTTATCAGGAGCCAGGGGTGCCGCGCACGATGTGGGAAAGGAAGTGTGAAAGTCGCACTAAGAATGTGTCACTTTCTTTCGCCTCCCGGCCTCTGCGATGAATAGGCTGCCCTGCCCCTAATTAAGCACTTTGACTCGGGGCGTTCACCCATCACTGCAGGTGTGAGTATCGGTCAGCGCCTAGACTCCGGAGGTCACACCATCACTGTGCTCGTGGGACAGGCTGCAGTTCCGGGACATTAGCCAGCTCTTTACATCTCAGAGCCCTCCGATGAGAGTCAGCAGCACGGGCGCCTCGTGCAGGAGGCTTTGCGCCGCTTTTAAGTGAGTTACCCGCACATATGGGTAGAGAAAGCCCTTGGTGCATGTAAAACATATCTCTTCCTTCTCGGTTTGCCCAGTGGCCCACTTTCCATCACATCGCCTCTCCATTGCTACCCTCTCATGAGCACCCCCCTTCTGTCGGTGCCTCATTCTTATCCGTACGATTCATGTCATGGCGGTCCCACAGACATCTGCCAAGCCACCCACTCACCGACATAACCGTCCACCTACCACCCCCTTCAAAAGATCCATGAATCCACCCGTCGACTCAGTCTCTCCATCCACCCACTAACACTCCTTCTCTCTTGCTGTCTCGACTTTTTCACTTCTGTGCCACTTCACCTGCTGCACGATTGACAACTGCAGTTTAGGGTGATTAATCCTGTCATAGCTACCCCCCCCCCAACCCTCATGAAAAGGCAGCCACTGCTCTTGTTATCTTAATACCCCACGACCGAGGGGCGGAAATTCTACAGACCTCTACGAAGTGCCCAGCACGTGGAGAGCCACTAAAGAGGAAATACCCCTGGATCACGGGCCAGATGTGCGGGTTCCAGCACTCGCTGTATCACATGTATACTTAATAAACGTGAACTTTCAAAACAAAATTGTATTACGAATTGTTAATATGCACTAACATGTAACATTAACAGATCTAACAAAAACATTTACTATATTTAACTGCACTATACTGCTAACAACTCCTTTTGCACTACCACCAATATCAAACACCAACAATCATCTAACAAAACACCTACAGCACCAACACACAAACACCACCAACTGTATAAGCATCAAAACCACCACTACCACCAACAAAACCACCTACCAGCACAAATACCATTACAAAAAATCAACACTTCTAACACTCCTTTCATATCCCTCCTACTACTCTTCTACTCCTCTCTCCTTCCTCATGCCTCATACTGCTCTCCACACTTTCCTTCCTTGAAAAGCAGGCTAATCTCCTCCACGCTTTCTTCTTTTTCCCTCATACTGCTCTCCCCACTCCCCTTTCTTATGCCTCATGCTACTCTACTCCTCAATATACTTCACTAACCCTCTAAGGCAGTTGTTCCCAAACTGTGCGCCGCGGCGCCCTGGTGCACTGTTATCAGGAGCCAGGGGCCGGCGCACGATGTGGGAAAGATAGCATCTGGCCGTGTGTATATTATGGGTCTTTTTGAGGCCCTACCAGTGCCTGAATGCAGGATTAACGTATTGCAGCTTATCCGGCGCAAGATATGCAAAGTACAGGGGAGTTACAAATGCCACCTGCTTAATGCGGGTACAATGGTTTGTGTTTTCACAGACTTAGCCCTTGCCAAGTGCTTTTGACTTTTAGACTTTAGGCCCCCTGTGCAGTGATGTCAAAATTGCAGAGCGCCAGAACACCAGAGTAATAGTGCGCTATAAAAACAAACATGATCACACGCACACTCGTGTATGAATAAACACACAGGCTTCATTTGTAACAAGTGAAGCCCCATTTTCTTTCTTTCTTTTCCCACCCGCCCACCGGTAAAAAAATGGTGGGGAGCCACGGCCAACTGCCAATTAGGTCAAGGGAGCCACGGGTTAAAAAAGTTTGGGAACCACTGTGCTAGTGGTATGGTCCAAACAATTGATGTGGTGCCTCTGCTCTATTGGAGGCCAGAAGCCTCTGATCTCCACCTTGTCCATTTGGCCTCTCAGTTATAGAATAAGTGTTTGACACCACCATGAGCTCTGGGTTGGGAAGGGAGAATGCCCTGCCGCAAGTTAAGTTGGCAGCATCTATCTACCACTAAAGATCCCGTGCCACCCTACCTGACACATGAATGTTGCCCAAGAGACTCCCAAAGTGCTGAGAAGTTTCCATTGTGCCAAAGGGCATGAGGCACCAGCAGGTTGCACTAGGCAAGGAGACCACAGAGCCTAAGAACCACGAGGGCAGGAATACAGGACCAAGCCTGAAACACCAGGATCCCACTTGGAATGTCCTGGACTTGCTGCTGGCTGAGAAAGTCTTTGAAGCCACTATGTCCAGGGATTTTAACTTGTTGATGGAGAACTAAAGCATCATTTAAGTATTCAGCCACCCTGAAGACAGAGATTCATTATTTAACCTTAAACATGAGTAAGTAAAGTGGCTCTCCATGAAGCCCAGATGACTGAATATTTACGAGCCAAGGTAGCCCCATCACGGTTGATAGTGAATAATGAGCCCCAGATCTTCACTGATGAACTAAGTGTTAGGCAAAACTGGCCCGGTTTGCAGTGAAGTGCCCTTGAGACTGGCTCCTCCTGAATAATCAATACATCAGAAACCCTTACAGGCTGACTACTAGTTAACATAACAGAAAAAGAAGGCAGTATCAGAGGTACAGTAACACGACTTTCGTTCTAAAAGAAACTAATGGAAATAAAAGGAGTGCTGGCTCAATTTAGGGAGTTTTTGACATCATCCAAGGTAACCAAATAAAAAAACCAAGTGGATAAATACTCTCATACATACATACATACATAAAAGAAGAATACTATACAAAACCCTTCCCATTCTGAGGATACAGAATCCTCCAAAATGGAGAGCAACACCTGAAAACTGGGTTTTCAGTTTAGGTAGAAGCAGCAGCGAATAAGTAGAATTTGGGCCCTCCGAACATCCATTCAGTGGACTGAAACTTTTCCACTTTAGTGTGCCCAAATCCGAGGATGTGATCCACATTTTTAGGAAGAAGCTGAGGACAGTGGCAAGGCAAGCAATGTCCGCAAGGAAAGAACATGGTAACTTGAGAGAAAACCCTCCAATAATAGAAATGAGGAGCAGGGACAGAGCCCAAATGGGGAACTAGCAGATAATTAACTTGTAGTTAATCTTAGTGGGATCTGCCTGATATACAAAGAGAAGAAAGTTTTACGTGAGGGTTTGGAATGTGTCCCTTCAGCCAAACACAGCTCAAGTTTACTAAGAAGATTAATCTACAATTTTTTTCAAAGTATAAAATGATATTGGTTTTTTTTTACGATAAGCCTTTGACAGACACAGATAAGGGTCTCAAACTCACGTTGAACTTCTTAGTTTTGCCACGTACATTATCAACACAAATGCAAACATTTCAGAAAGCAATGATGAGTGATCTTGAAAGAGTGGAGAATCTGAATATTTCATTTTTCCATAATATGACACAAACGGAAAAGAAAGACTTGAGCTGCTGCCCACTCCTAAATTCATGCTAGTTAAACCAGGTGATAAAGAGGGTCGCATAGTTGTGCTTTAAAAAATTAGACTGCTTGCTAAAATGCCAGAGACTTTGTAGTAACAATGACCATTTTAGGATCCTCAATAGAGATCCTAGTCATGGAATTAAATATGAAATTGTATCAATCTTTGATCCCTGAAGGGGTGCTCACCAATTGGTCCCAAAGGTAGAGGGAGACTACCTTAGCAAAAAAACCTAGGCTACCCTACTTCTGTATCTTGCCTAAGATGCATAAGAATTTGATACTTCACCGGGAAGACCCACGATACTGGAAATAGATTACATTTTAGAACCCTATAGTCCGTAATGGTCCGAAGCACTCAAATACATGTAACTGATCGAACAGTTTATGTAAAGAAACTGATTTAATTTCTCTGAGTATCACATACTGACTGATCCGTTTCCATCTTTGTTCACGTCATAATGTATTGTATTCATTAGACTGAGAAAATAATGTGTATTTTATGGCAGCATCATTATTTGTATGATCATATTCTTTCTGATATTCACTTATATGATATGTATTCTGTAATTAATGGTAAGAAAAAACGATTTTTCTATATTGATGTGATGTATATATATTTGAGGACTATTATGGAATATTAGGTTGGGCATTGTTTTTTACATTTTCCATATATACACTTTCTTGCAGCAGAAGTGATGTCTGTTGTAGCACCTTTCCCATGTCTATTGACCACATTTGTGGAGCATTTCTACAGGTTGTATATTACACTGCTGCAGATTGTAATAGACATTTTAGCACCCCCTATCCAGGGGCTGTGTTCTTAGAACGGATGTTAAAAAGATGATATGCTATGTAAGACATAAAAAAGTACTTGCTTTATTAGGGGATATCACCTTCGACCCTGACAAGGAGTTTCTGGTCACCTGAGATGTAGAATCTCTTCACAAATATCCCTCAAGAAACAACATTGAGAGGAGTTGACAACATACTCTGCAACACCGACTGGACATACAAAACACCTATGTCATTGGTCATGGCCTGGCAAAACTAGCCCTAGAAAAACAACATCTTCCAGTTCTATAACACCCTTATAATCAGCCTGGAGGCATGTGAATTGGCAACACATTTGCTTTAAGCCTAGCAAATCTTTATGTGCATAACCTCCAAAATCAGTTCATTTACATTTTGTTGTGTGCTAGAAAAAAAAGGCTTTCTTTTTACTGCAAGAATGTCATATACATCGTCTCACGTTGAAGTCAGAGAAAGAAAAGTAAACTGCAAGGTCTTTCAGAAGACAGAGCTCAACATTTGACCTCTGTCTTTAAATGCACAGCAAATGTGAATAAGAACAAAATTTAAAGGCCTGTTTACTGAAAGTGAGTACTCGTGGAAGAATACAAGGAGTGGTGGTGAAGTGGCTGTGCCCTAATGAGAGGGACTAACTCAAGATGGACAGCCAAAAACAAAAAAGAACAGCAAATAAAAAGCAAGCGACTGTGAGTTCTAACCCACAAAGCCATTGGTAAGCTATGGGCGAAATATATTCTCAGGGAAGCTTTCTGAATGTCCTCAATAAGTCTTTAGCAAACCAGACAGCTGTGCTGTCTGGTACGCTTCGACCTAAAAAGTGCTTGCCCTCCACACAGGTGTGATCATTTTATATATTTGTCCAGCTGCATGCGGTTGAACTTTCATGGTATTGTAATGCTATTAAAGTGTATTAGATAACTAGGTACCAGAGAAAAGCACCATATTCCATCCTACATTTAAAGGGGTCGTGTTGAGGTGTCGGAACAAATCCCAACCCCTTGTTTAAGACCTGCAGCTCAGTTGCTGAGAGGGTATAGTCAGACCAGTTAACAACAATTGAGCATTTTACTGATTCCCCTCCCCCCCCTGCTGTGTGTAATTCTCGGAGAGTTGGTATGCCATGTTGATCTTTTTTTTGTCCTCATTTGCCTTTACCCTCGTGTAGGAAACCCCGACCACCACTGCTTGTCTACGTAGGTTAGCCCAGAGATCTAGGTTTTAGCACACCTCGAGACATAGATGTCTTGTTGGCGGAAGAGGTAACCATCACTAAGAGGGCTAACTAGTAAACTCCATCAAGGTATTTTATAACCTGTTGGACCAGAATTTTACTCGTAGGGAGCCCATACCCAAGGTCCGTGGAGCAAGAGATGGCATAATCATAGGACTCATCTCACTTCTCCACAACTCATCAGCGAGTATGAAATCTCCATCTATCTCCTCCAATATTGACCAGTACCAGAAAGAGACTTCTTTGCCACCCTCCAGTCTTGCCACCAACTGAGTTTCCAGATTGCTAATTTTTCTCAGGGTGACCCCTCTCCTACTCAACGCCTGAGCCCAACTATTCAGCTGTATGTGTTTGAATCTTGAACGGCCCGGGCCAACTCTCTCCCGCAACTCCTCCCATGACATCATCGAACCTCCTGCAAACAAGTCTCCCCATTTCGTGATTCCGGCATCCTTCACTGGGATCGCCAGTTTGTCATTAAGGCAAGGTGGAATACCCGGTGAATCCCACAAAGTTACAAGATTTGAAAAATAGCTAAGCCCTATTCTGTTTCTAAGCATTGACCAACTTCTGGCCAGTGATTGGAGGCTTTTCAATGTTACCTTTTTTTTTAATTGTGGTCTCCAAACTTAAAGAGAAAGCCATCCGATGGTAAGTTGGCCCCTTTTAGCATGGCCCCAAACATTGCTCCTCTCAATGTATTTAATGATGTTTTTAGAAGCATTCTCGAGTATGAGAGCTGAAACGCCCATGCATAGTATTGCAGATCAGGTAATGTTAGCCCACCTTTTTCCCTCCTTCGCCTCAACTTCTTCCAAGCCAATCTAGTGGCTCTATATTTCCAGATAAAGGAATTTATATCCCGTTGACATTTGTCGATTTGTTTAGTACCAAATGCCAAGGGGATGGTATTGAACAGAAATGTGAATTTAGGCAGAATAGACATTTTTACTAAATTTGTCCTCCCCAAGATGGATAAGGGGAGGTAGGGCCACGATTTTAACTGTTTCTGACATTCTTTATGAACGCGTTCAAGGTTATGTTCAGCGGTTTTACTGACATCCTGGATGATTCTAATACCAAGATATCGCATGGAGGAAGACACCTTGAGATTTGTACTATTAATATTCCAGGCCATGATTTCAGTTTTGTTAGCATTTACCTCATACCCGGAGATCTTGCTGAACTCCTCCGCCCTCTTCATAACTGTTGGAAACGCAAGATCTAAATCAGATGTTAGAATAAGGATGTCGTCTGCATAGAGGGCTACCCGCCTTTCCCACCCGCTGAATCTAAAAGATGGAATTTTAGGCTCCTCCCTAAGAACCTGCGCGAAAGGCTCAATATAAAGGGGGGAGAGAGGGCAACCCTGCCTCGTACCCCTTGTAATTTTAAAGGCCTCTGCTAGAGAAAACCTGGCGCCCGCGTGTTGAGGGGGGGAGAGAGGGCAACCCTGCCTCGTACCCCTTGTAATTTTAAAGGCCTCTGCTAGAGAAAACCTGGCGCCCGCGTGTTGAGCGGTAGTGCAAACTCTCGCTAGAAGCCCTCCTCGCTCGCCCCTCACATGAGGAATCCTTAACACAGAGGTGCCTGGAGGTCGCGGACAAAAGTTGAAATCAGGGACACCGAGTCAATTATACCTGTTTCTTCCCGGCTTTTGGATGTGCCCGGGGGACGCAGTGCAGACTCCCCGCTCCTCCCTCTTCCTTCGCTGGGACCTTGCAGCCATGGAGCTGAGGCGCGGCCACAGAGTGGCGGCCCGCGGTCTCCTCCGGGGAAGCCCTGGAGGTGTCAGAACAAGCGCAAGCCGTGGAGGAAGTGCGAGTCGAGACGGCGGATCGTCAGTTACTGATTTTTTTCTCGCTGACGGCTTCTTCGGAAATTTCATCGGCGGAGGGCAGCTCGATGCCCCAGAGGCTCTGCGCACTGGGAGGCAGCTGGACGACGCAGTGACTCTAAACGGTAAAGG
The DNA here is from genome assembly GCF_964263255.1 of Lissotriton vulgaris. Classification (NCBI taxonomy): domain Eukaryota; kingdom Metazoa; phylum Chordata; class Amphibia; order Caudata; family Salamandridae; genus Lissotriton; species Lissotriton vulgaris. The sequence continues at coordinate 845,769,068 of NC_141695.1, forward strand.
TGGTGAGAAGGGGAGTGCCAGCAGAGAGAGGTTGGGGGCTACAGGGTTGGGGGACGTTGGAAGTGAGAGTATCTCCACTAAAGGCAGCAGGCTGCAAGGCAAGAGGCAAGCTCCGAAAAATAAAGCTAAACGGGGGAGGGGTAAAGGCGACAAGGGCTCACAGGCTTCACAGGCTTCATCGGTGGTGGATTTAAGGGTAGAGGCTAGCCTTGAGGATTTTGAAAGGGAAACTGAGAAGGGAAGCTCAGGTCAGATGCCCCAAGAGAAAGGTGAGAGAGGTGAGGGTGTGAAAAGGGGCAGTAGTAAGTGCACCAAAAGGGCACAGAAGGTTGGTGTTAGGAAAAGACACAAGGAGATTAATACAATCCGCATCACACCCTCTTTGCGTTCGTTTTTCAAGGTATTGCCTCAGGTTTTAAACATCCACCATACAAATCCCTCTAGGCACCTTGGGCACTCGGACCTAGGCAGGTCTCTCCCTGACACAGCGTCTCTTATGTCGGACTCACCCTTATCTTTGGCTTCCACGAGCTCTCCTGTAAACACGACTGAGCTTATAGATCAGATGGCCAAGTCAGCAACCCCACTCAGCACACTTGTCAGTACTGTGTTTGATACCGTCTGTTCTGGGGGGGATATGTCACGAGCTGCAGCGCCTATTACTTCGGATTTGACCTCGTCCTCTGCCTTACCTGTCTTGCCCGAGACCTCAAATAATTTTCCCGCAACTCCTGCACAGCTGGAGGCCGGTGGGTCCGGGGGATCGGAGAGTACAGTTTTCTCCTCAATTGACGCTACTAACGCTCTGCTTATATCAATAAAGGCTGACATAAAAAAAGGGTTCCTTGTTTCAGCAGAAAATCAAACTGAGATCAGGGCAGCATGTGATGTTCTTGAGAAAAAAGTGGATCGGTTATGTGAAAGGACGGAGTCCTTGGAGAGTTCTGTGGAAGTACTCATGGCTAACCTGGGAACTGCAGAGCAAAAAATGCAATCATTGCAAAAAGAGGGAGATGCTACTCGAGAGAGGGTGGAATCCCTAGAGAATTACTCAAGGAGGAACAATCTTCGACTTTTGAAAGTCCCGGAGGGGAAAGAAGGGAGTAACATCAAGTCCTTTGTGGCGGCTTTATTAAAGGAAGCACTAAATCTTGAGGAGTCACCCGACTTTCTGGAGAGGGACATTCAAAGAGTGCGCAGGGATCCTTTTCGCCTAAACCCTGGCAGGGTTAAACCCAGGAAAATACTAGTAAATTTTCTCACGTACTCGCTAAAGGAAAAGATCCTAAACTTGGCCCTGAAAGCTTAAACACTAAAAGGTCTAGAATTTCAGTTTGAAGTCCGATCTGACCTATCTAAGACCACTTTGGATCGGCAGTGGGAGCTTGGCCAAAGGATAAAGAAATTCAGAGCCCTGGGTGCCACGGTGCAGATGAGATTTCCTGCATTTCTACGAGTCATGCATAATAATAAGATGCATAACATTAGATCCCCTCTCGAGGCAGAAACAATGCTGGAATTACTAAGAGATTTTGCACGGGGGCAGGTCGCTCGATGGGGGTATAAGGTCAGGATTGAGACCCTGTGCCCTACTTTTCCTACTCTAGGTAATGCAAAGGATTACTTAATATACCATTTGCGGCATTGGCTCCAACTTAAGACCGGAGCACGCCCTATATAGGCATAGGTTTTTTTTTTTTTGCGATTACAAATCACACAGGAAAGGAAGGGGAAAAAAAGGGGGTGAAGGGAAGGAGGAAAAGGGGAAGGGAAAAAATGGTAGAAAATGCTAGAAACATATTATAAAGAATATAGTTTAAAAAAAATCCAAAAAAAATCAAACAAACGGAAAAATAGAAAAAAGTAGGGAAAAATTAAGATATCAGGAAATGTACTACCTCCTAGCACAGATTAACAGTAAGGTGGGCAGAGGTGGAGGGGCAGCTAGAGGGTGTAAAACTGTCAATACAACAGGACAGTGTAAGTAGGGAAGGGTTTTCCAGGGGGGGGGTGGGGGTAGTGCCACATTGGGGTAGTGGGGGTTAAAAGTTAAAAATTCCTCATAAGCCAAAATCCTTGCAGTTCTGTATAAAATTTAGGTCCGGTCACCGTCAGGTTATAAAATATCGAGCTCAGAACACGCCGATAATAGGATTCAGGGTCAGGTTGGAAATAGGAACATGTGATAAAAAAATTGGGAAGCTGAAGGGGGCGGTGAAGGGGGTTGTGGCGGGATGATGTTGATTCAGTTTTTATCCTGGAATGTCGATGACTTGCGCATGAGGAGTAGAAGAGATGGAATCCTTCAATATTGCCATACAGGAGTCACATCTCAAATTAGAGACTGCTGAGTTATTTAAGAAACAGAAATAGATAGACACTTTTGTGTGCACAGACCAAACAGCAAATATCAGAGGGATCGCGTTTATTTTTAAGAAACAGGCAAAGGCTCAAATTCTGGAGTATAGAGAAGACCATAGTGGCAGATGGCTCTTGGTAAGGGTTTTGTTGGATGGTTCACCGTGTTCCTTGGTAGGCTACTATGGTACAAATCAGGATGACCCCTCTTATTTGAATATCATACGTGATCATCTACTCGCCTTTCAAGATCCTGTAATCTGGGTCGGGGACTTCAACATCGTTCTAAATCCCAAACTGGGCAAGTCAGCTAACTCAAGAGCCTGCGTTTTCTCTAAATCCAGGCAAGTCCTTGCGACAATAATGGCGCAATTGGGGCTCGCAGATATCTGGAGGGAAAGGGCAGGGGTAAAGCTAGGGGTTTCATTTCGTAATCTTAAATATAAACAACTGTCAAGAATAGATTATGCTTTATTTAGTTACAGCCTCAAAGACTCAGTGGTGGACATAACATATCTACCTTCCCATCTCTCGGATCATTCGGCCATCTCTTTTAGTCTAAAATCTGACAAACAGCCCAGGCATCCTTCCTGGTCTTTTGATCGTACCATCTTATTCGAGGAGGATGAAATCGCTTCCCTTCGATCGGAGACTCAGCAGTTTCTTGAGGTTAATTTAGAATCTGCGAATATCTCAATCGTGTGGGATGCTTTGAAAGGTTTCTGGAGGGGCTGCATTACTAGTAGAGCCTCTTATAGATGAAGGGTGTATAGGGAAAATATTTAAAAAATTGAGACAGATATGAAGGCTATTGAACAAAATATTGGCACCCACATAGGTTCAAAAGCAGATCAAAATAGACTCGCAGCATTGAAAAATCAACTTGAAAATGTGCTACAGGATAGGGTCGCCAGGAGATGGGAGGTGAGTAAAACCTCACATTTTGAATTTGGAGAGGCGGTGAGAAAGATTCTTGCTTGGAAAACAAAAGCTGACCAAGCAAGAAATCATATCAGAGAGATAAGGGTGGAAGGGGAATCAGCTCCCTGGCTGTCGAACCCGGATATTGGGAGTGCGTTTCAGGACTTCTTCCAGGCTATATATAATGAAGACTCTGGGGAAGATAACGCAGCGAGAAAAGCTTGGTTCGATAAAATTTCCATCCCTAGTCTTTCATCTGAGCAAAGTGGAAGTTTGGAGGCAGAGATGTCGGCTGAGGAAGTTAGCAAAGTGATAGGTCAAGTGAAGCGAGGGAAGGCGGCCGGCCCAGACGGCTTACCAGGAGAACTATACTGAACCCTTAGCAAGGAGATTACCCCAATTTTGGTTAAAGTCTTCAATAGCATCCTACTGGAGGGAGTGGACCCACCAAAGTCATGGAGTGAGGCGACTGTAGTTTTAATTCCCAAACCAGGGAAAGATCTGACAGAGTGCGGGTCTTACTGCCCAATATCACTCCTCAACAGCGACTGCAAAATCTTTACAGCTATTATGGCTAATAGGCTGGGGGGAGTGGCAGGCTCGATTATCCACCAAGACCAAAAAGGTTTTATGAAAGGACGACAATTATCAGACATCACACACGATTTAGTTGGGCCATAGATATCGCCACTACCTTTTCTCTCCCTTTGGCCACTCTCACCTTGGATGCAACCAAGGCGTTTGATAGGGTCAATTGGGCCTATCTGGCCACTGTTATGAAAAAAAGTTAACTTATCTGACAGCTTTTGTCGTATGATAGCACTTCTTTATAAAGCCCCAACTGTCAGATTGTTAGTTAATAATTCTCTGCCATGTTGATCTTGCCTGCCTTCGACCTCTGCCGGTAGTTCAACCTCCCCGTTGGTACCCTAGCTGCTCCTGTCCTAACAAAGTCCACAAGAGAACACCTAGGTCATCTGCCTGTCTAAGCGAGCGACAAGTTTGAGGGACTCGCCAGAGAGGACAACAGGAGCACGTTACTATGGTACCAACTGCCCATTTCTCTTGTGGAGGGTGCACAGTTTGTAGATTAACACAACCTCCGATAGTGTGATTAATAATGCTGGCCACACTTGGTTTCAAAACACGTTCAGAAATCGCAATTCAAACCATGTTATATATAGGCTGATTTGTTGCTGTGGCCTGCATTATATTGGCCTAGCCACCCAGAAAGCAAAATTAAGGGTTCAGGAACATATTAGTACCCTCACGGTAGGCAAACTTACAACACGATTGGTTAAGCATTTTCAGGAGAGTGGTCATGGGCCCACGGATTTTGGATGAACAGTATTGGAGAAGATGGAAGTAGGTGGCCCAGGGGCTGAGGAGATACTCTACAGGAAAGAAGCCTGTTGGATTTATACAGAGAAGACAGATCAAGGAGGTTTGAACAATGTGATTGAATGGCACAAGTTGCAAGGGTAACCCCAGGTTGGAGTAGACTGAGTGGGTTTACCCCTTCTCAGCCATAACATTGCACCATAAATATTTTGGGGATGAGAGGGTCCCGGTGAGAAGGCTGTAAAATGTCTAAGATAGGGTAGGTTTGGGCATCCTAAATCCCCTCTATAGCAGTTATGTACCTGTACTACTTGCACATTCATAGTCTTGGGTTTGACAAAATAAATCACTGTTTAGGGGTTTGGTTGATACACTTCATAGCTTTTAGGCCTTATGGGACAAATAGGACCCGGTTTTGTTTTACCTTTATGGAAGATCATGTAGGATTAGACTTTAGATCCATTTTGGGCGTTTTTAAGTTTTTCAGGGTTGTAGATACTGCTGTAATATGGCGCTCGCTATGTGTGGTTGGGTCACATAACCTGGGTATTATGTTATTTTCTTATAAATGTCATGTAGAGGCACTCTGTATACTTGTCCTACAGTGTGACTCCCCAATATGGTGTTTGGTACTGGTAGGTAGCTTGTGTCACTTAACTACCCTTTTGCAAGTCGTTTAGGAGCACACTCGTGGACAAATCCATGACCCAGATAGTAGTCTAATATAGTGCCCACCTTCGGTGGCCCGATCAGGTGATTACGCTACAATGTTCCGCAGGCTGCATTCCTTTTGAACAGTTGGGTGTGCGACGGCTGATGGCGGGTTGGTTAGACGCTGAAACACTGAGCCCGGCTGTGAGTACAACTGCTTACATGAGTTAGGAGCCATAAAGTATGTTGTGAGGGGCAACCTTTACACTAGGAGCCCCTTTACTGGGGCACTTAAGGTGGGCTGTGGCACAGGATTTCTTCATTACTTGCAGAAATGCCTCAGTCATGCTTTTATCACTGCGGCATGAAGTTGGAGAAGGCGGGTCTTTACAGGTCCCATGTAACCTATAAAGCACTGGGGGTTTGACCCAGGTAGGAGTATGGTATAGCAGGATGGTATGTGTGCTGTGCTCCCCCGCAGGACTGTGATTACATTTGGTCACAATGGTCACTTACACATCCGGGTGTGTACGTCTTGTAACGGTTCGTTGTCAGTAAGTTTGAAAATACAATACACCCATCACAGACTGTGTAATTGTTGAAAGTCCGTTTTGGTGTGGTGTGAGCATGACAGAAAGGGACAGGATGCATATTGAGGGCTCCAAAACTAGATAAAACACAAGGTTGACGGTAGGACAACGCATAATCACAGATTAAATGTGATTGGTTATGTATTATTAGGTTTTGCCTATTCTATCCCATAGGGATGGATAGGCGAGATTATAGTAAGCGGTCCGAAAAGTCTAACTAGCTGCGGATCGTATATAGTTCATGTGAGCCAGGCGTGTGCACATCGCACACCCACACCATTTCCAGCCACATACCACACCATTTGTCTGAGCCTCCGCATCAGACTTCAAAGGAAACCGCTCCCCTGCTCCCCCGCCCCCCCGCCCCCCCGCCCCCCATCAGACTTCAAAGGAAGCCGCTACCGCGCCACGCAATGCTGAGAGCTTGTTTTTCTTGCGCTCTTTTGTTTATTTCCGTTTTCATATCTTTACTCTCCCCAGTTATGCCCCCCCTAGCTCATGTCCCCCTCCTACTTTGCCTGTCCATTCTCTATTGCATCTTCTTCCTCCATCATTGGGTTATATTCCCTTTTGTCCCTAACTTCTCCATTCTCTTTACCTGTTTCTTTGTTTCACTCAGTTTCCATCACCGGTGTTCCTGCTCTCGCTCTCTCCTTAGTTCTCCATTGCAACACACTGTTGTTTTGTCCCCGTGCTCCCCGTGCTCCCTTTCTCGGTTGTCTTAGTTCTGCCTTACCTATTCTTTCCTTTCACTCAGTTTTCAGTTTTCTTTCTTTCTTTCCCTCAGTATACTTCCTCTGTGACCCCTTAGCTCTTTCTTTCATTTTCACGTCGTATCTGCCCCCACAGCCTCTTTCTTTTATCTTTGTTGTTCTCCGCCCTCCACCCTCTTCCATCTGTAAAACGCCCCTCTTCTACATCACATGCCGCCCGCCACCCAAGTGTTATACACATACACAAACACACAACATCACCTCGCTAAACAAACATACTCTTTCCAAATAAACTGTGGCAGCAGTTTCCATCACCGATGTTCCCTTTCTCGCTCTCTCCTTAGTTCTCCATTGTAACTCACTGTTGTTTTGTCCCCATGCTCCCTTTCTCGGTTGTCTTAGTTCTGCCTTACCTATTCTTTCCTTTCACTTAGTTTTCACAGTTTTCTTTCTTTCTTTCTTTCCCTCAGGATACCTCCTCTGTGGACTCCTTCGCTCTTTTTCGTTTTCGCGTCGTATCTGCCCCCACAGCCTCTTTCTTTTATCTTTGTTGTTCTCCGCCCTCCACCCTCTTCCATCTGTCGACGCCCCTCTTCTACATCACATGCCGCACGCCACCCTCGTGTTATACACATACACACACACAAACACACAACATCACCTCGCTAAACAAACATACTCTTTCCAAATAAACTGTGGCAGCAGTGGTGCGGGGATTCCAGGATGGCCGAAAGGGGGGGCAGGAAACAGATGTCACCCTCGCGCACTACCCTGGGAGGTAACCAAGCCCAGCCTGCAGGGATGCAATTTATCCTCGCCCCCTGCTCTCATGACATCACCCCTGGCAGATGTTTGAGTTCGGACATGGTGTTTCTGTGGATGTTGTACATACCCAGTACTGCCTCATGCAGCACCCTCCCTATCACCCAGAACTGCGTGCGCTGTGCCCCGATAGGACAAGTGACAATAGGCGAGTATATTCAGAGTGCACTATTTACCCGAGGTGATAATGTCATGAGTTAAGGGTCTATAGGTATTATTAGCCCAAATAACTTTTTACTATTTAAAAAACCTCACTCTACCACTCTACCGCCCTCACTCTACTGCTCTACTGCCCTCACTCTACCGCCCTCACCCTACTGCCCTCACTCTACTGCTCTACTGCCCTCACTCTACAGCCCTCACTCTACCGCCCTCACTCTACCGCTCTACCGCCCTCACTCTACCACTCTATCGCCCTCACTCTACCACTCTACCACCCTCACTCTACCACTCTACCGCCCTCACTCAACCGCCCTCACTCTACCACTCTACTGCCCTCACTTTACCACTCTACCGCCCTCACTCTGCCGCTCTACTGCCCTCCCTCTACCGCTCTACCGCCCTCACTCTACCACTCTTCCGCCCTCACTCTACCGCCCTCGCTCTACCGCTCTACTGCCCTCACTCTACAGCCCTCACTCTCCCGCCCTCACTCTACAGCTCTACCGCCCTCACTCTACCGCCCTCACTCTACCGCCCTCACTTTACCACTATACCGCCCTCACTCTAACACTCTACCGCCATCGCTCTACCGCTCTACCACTCTACGAATCTACCGCCCTCACTCTACCGCTCTACCGTCTTCACTCTACCACTCTACCGCCCTCACTCTACCACTCTCCCGCCATCACTCTACCACTCTACCGCCCTCACTCTACCACTCTACCGCCCTCACTCTTCCACTCTACCGCCCTCACTATACCACTCTACCGCCCTCACTCTACCACTCTACCGCCCCCACTCTACCGCCCTCACTCTACCACTTTACCACCCTCTCTCTACCACCCTCACTCTACCACTCTACCACCCTCACTCTACTGCCCTCATTCTACCACTCTACCGCCCTCACACCCTCACTCTACCGCCCTCACTCTACTACTCTACCACTCTACCGCCCTCACTCTACTGCCCTCACTCTACCACTCTACCTCCCTCACTCTACCACCCTCACTCTACCTCCCTCACTCCACCACCCTCACTCTACCACTCTACCGCCCTCACTCTACCACCCTCACTCTACAACTCTCACGCCCTCACTCTACCACTCTACTGCCATCACGCCCTCACTCCACCACCCTCACTCTACCACTCTACCGCCCTCACTCTACCACTCTACCGCCCTCACTCTACTGCCCTCACTCTACCGCCCTCTACCACTCTACTGTCCTCAGTCTACCGCCCTCACTCTACCACTCTACTGCCCTCACGCCCTCACTCTACCGCCCTCACTCTACCACTCTACCGCCCTCTCTACCGCCCTCATTCTACCACTCCACCGCCCTCACGCCCTCACTCTACCGCCCCCACTCTACCGCCCTCACTCTACCACCCTCACTCTCCCACTCTTCTGCCCTCACTCTACTGCCCTCACTCTACCACTCCACTGCCCTCACTCTACCACCCTCACTCTACCACTCTACCGCCCTCACTCTACCGCCCTCACTCTACCACTCTACCGCCCTCACTCTACCGCCCTCACTCTACCACTCACACCCCCTCACACTTCCTCACACTCACACACCCTCACCCTCGTCACCCCCGCCACTCTCACCCCATCACCCTCACCCTCCCTCACCGTCACATCCACCACACCTCACCCACACACCCTCACACCCCCACACCCCCACAACCCCGCATCCACACCCTCAGAACCCCACACCCTCCCCCTCACACACCTTCCCCTCACACCCCCTCACCCTCACACCCCCACACCCTCACACCCCCACACCCTCACACCCGCACACCCTCACACCCCCCTTCACCCTCACACACCCTCACCCTCACACACCCTCACCCTCACACACCCTCACCCTCACACCCCCTCATGCCCCTCACCCTCACGCCCCTCACACTCACACCCCCTCCCCCTCACACACTCTCACCGTCACACACCCTCACTCACCCTCACACCCCCTCACCCCTCTCACCATCACACACCCTCACGCTCCCTCTCACCCTCACACACCCTCACTCTAACACCCTCACACCCCCTCACCCTCACACCCCCTCACCCCACCTCACCCTCACACCCCCTTCACCCTCACTGACCCTCACACACCCTCACCAGCATAGCATAACAAAACATAGCATAACAAAACACAGCATAGCATAGCCTAAAAAATAGCATAGCATAACAAAACAAAGCATAGGATAGCAAAACAAAACATAGAATAACAAAACAAAACATAGCATAGCAAAACACATCAAGGCATAGCATAGCATAACAAAACACAACAAAACCTAGCATAGCATAACATAACAAAACATAGCATAGCATAACAAAACATAGCATAACAAAACAAAGCATAGCAAAACAAAACATAGCATAGTATAACAAAACATAGCATAACAAAACACAACAAAATATAGCAGAACAAAACATAGCATAACATAACAAAACATAGCATAACATAACAAAACAAAGCATAGCATAACAAAACATAGCAAAACATAGCATAGCATAACAAAACACAACAAAACATAGCATAGCATAACAAAACACAACAAAACATATCATACATAACAAAACATAGCATAGCAAAACATAGCAAAACATAGCATAGCATAACAAAACACAACAAAACATAGCATAGCGTAGCATAACAAAACACAACATAGCATAGCATAACAAAACAAAGCTTAGCGTAGCATAACAAAACATAGCATAACAAAGCATAGCCTAGCAAAACAAAGCATAACAAAGCATAGCCTAGCAAAACAAAGCATAGCATAATAAAACACATCAAAACATAGCATAGCATAACAAAACATAGCATAGTAGCCCTGTGTGTTTAAAGCTCTGAAGACATTAGCTGTAGAACATGGCTTGATTGATGTATGGCATTATCATCATGATGATCAGGAGGGACATACATGTCACTCTATTCCGCACAGTAAAATGGTCCGTCTTGATTACATTTTGCTGTCTGATTATTGTACCAGACCCGTCAAAATTGAGGTCGCTCCAAGAACGCTATTGGATCATAATCCCATAATTCTTGACTTGCCATGGGATCGTCCTACCAAATTGACTAGGTCATGGATGTTAGACGGACCGGGAGGGTCGGCCGAGGACAATGGGAGAGGTCTCCAGGGAGAACCCCTCCAGCGATCGTACAGACAAGTATCTTCCCCCCCACAGACGTACACCACACAGAGATAAGGTTTAACGTTCTTTATAAGCGATCTTTAAGTACGGTAGAATGGACAAGGAGGTCTGGACTCAGGGGTCCCCTCGATTCTAGTCTCTTGGATGGGAAGGGGGTAGCGGGACAGTCTTATTACCAATCTGGTAGATGCGATGATATGATGAATAGCTCACAATCCTCGAGCTCGGCGTTCTAGATGGACGGGCCGCGGCAGCGCCGGTAGGTCCCGAGATGATCGTAGGTAGCGACGGTCCGCGGCGGCGCCAGCAGGTCCCGATGAAGGTGGTAGTTACAACGGTCCGCGGCCGTGCCAGCAGGTCCCGACGAAGATGAAGGATGCAGAGGGTTGCGGCAGCGCCAGCAGGCAGGACGATAGTTCGCAAGGCAGGACTACGGCAGCGCCAGTAGTCCGTCAAGGATGAGTTCTTCACGGTGTCTCTCGACTCCAGGATACAACTGCCTTCCTGCTCTGGAGCTGCCCCAGTTATAGGTCTGGCGCCCTTTGATGTCCGGACCCTCGCACTTGGAGGTCGGGAGGTCCGGGATGAGGGAGTCCAGACACCCAGCAGGGGGGTGGAGCCAGCGCCCGGGGGGAGCTGGGTGCGATCGGCACCTGGCGGGGGAGAGCCATCGACACTTCTTTCTCCCATTGACCTGCCAAGTGGTCCGTTCACCTCCTGGGTGGATGGTGGTGCCGGGATGTCGGGGCCTGGCCAGGCCCAGGGTTAGGGTCGATCTGAGGCCACGCGGCCTCGTGGTGCAGTGTCCAAGATGGCGGCCGGGCTGGGCGAGGCCCGGTAGTGGTTCGGCCCCATGATACAGAGATGTCCGGGGGCAGGAGTCCCGTATGAGACGGGGTGCGGGGTACTTCTGTGGGTAACACCTGGAGGGCCGGGGCTCGGGCCCTGTCATGCTGGGAGGGAGCGAGCCCTTCCTGTGGCCTGTCCAACATGCGTCCCCCCCAGCTGAAGGCGGGGAGAGTCACCCATCCTCTTGGGGACTCTCCTCGTCGAGGCGGAAAAAGCGTGACAGGCCATCTGCATTGGCGTGGTCTTGGCCCGGTCGATGTTCCACAGTGAAGTCCATCCCCTGCAGGGAGATGGACCAACGCAATAGTTTGGGGTTTTCCCCCCGCATCTGCATTAGCCACTGCAGGGGCCGATGATCTGTCTGCACCCGGAAGTGGGTACCGAAGAGATAGGGCCGGAGCTTTTTGAGGGCCCACACCACTGCGAAGGCCTCCCTCTCGATGGTGCTCCAGCGCTGTTCTCGGGCCCGGAGACGTCTGCTGATGAAGGCCACTGGTTGGTCAAGTCCTTCGGGGTTCAACTGGGAGAGGACCGCCCCAATGCCATGGTCGGAGGCATCCGTTTGTACAATGAATTCCCGACTGTAGTCGGGGGCCTGGATCACAGGGGCAGTGCACATGGCGGCCTTCAGCTTCTCGAAGGCTGCCTGACAGTCTGGGGTCCAGTTGACCTCCTTCGGGGGTTCTTGGATGTGAGTTCCGTGAGGGGCCCCACAATGCTGCCATAATCCTTCACGAACCGCCGGTAGTAGCCGGTGAGCCCCAAGAAGGCTCGGACCTCGGTCTGTGTGACGGGAGGCTGCCAGGACTGGATGGCAGCGATCTTGAGTTGAAGAGGGGCCACCAGACCGCTTCCCACCTGGTGTCCGAGATAGGTTACGGACCCCTGACCAATTTGGCACTTGCTGTCCTTGATTGTGAGGCCGGCCCGTTGGAGGGCCTGCAGGACCTCTCGGAGGTGGTGGAGGTGGTCGGACCAGTGGCGGCTGTACACAGCGATATCGTCCAGGTAGGCGGCGCTGAACTCCTCGAGCCCCGCCAAGACCTGGTTCACCAGTCGCTGAAAAGTAGCTGGAGCATTCTTCATGCCGAACGGCATGACCTTGAAGTGGTAGTGGCCATCAGGAGTGGAAAAGGCGGATCGTTCTTGAGCCCGGGGTGTGAGACCGATCTGCCAGTAGCCCGCTGTCAGGTCGAAGATGCTGAGGTAGCGGGCAGCCCCCATGCGGTCGATCAGTTCATCTGCTCGGGGGATGGGATGAGCGTCGGTTCTGGTGACAGCGTTCAAGCCCCGGTAGTCGACGCAGAATCGGAGCTCAGGGGTGGTGCCGGGGGCAGCAGCTTTGGGGACCAGCACGACCGGGCTGGCCCAGGGGCTGTCCGAAGGCTCGATGACCCCGATCGTGAGCATCTTTGACACCTCCTCTTGGATGCAGGCCCGTACCCGATCTGGTACGCGGTACGCCCGATGTCTGATAGGGGGACTGTCCCCAGTGTCCACGTCATGCAAGCACCAGGGGGTGACCCCTGGGGTGAGGGAAAACAGGGTCGCGAATTGCAGCAGGAGGTCCCGGCAGCCTTGGCGCTGTTCCGGGGTAAGGGCATCTGAGAGTCGGACCCCGTCCACGGAACCATCTTTTTCCCCGGTCCTTAGGAGATCAGGGAGAGGCTCGGAGTCTTCTTCCGCTCCGCTGTCTGTAGCCATCAGGAGACTGAGCTCCGAGCGCACAAAGTGGGGTTTGAGTCTATTGGCGTGGAGGACCCGGAGGGGGTTCCGTGGAGATTCCATATCGATGAGATAGGTGACGGGGCTCTTGCGCTCGACCACTTTGAAGGGCCCCGTCCACTTGTCCTGCAAGGCACAGGGTTCGGTGGGGGACATCACCCACACTTGTTGGCCAGGTTCGAATTCGATGGAGGAGGCATTTTGATCGTACCATTTTTTCATGTCCTCCTGACTGGCCTCCAGGTTCGCTTTCGCCATTTCTCTGAATCGCCTGGTTTGATTGCGTAGGGTCAGGAGGTACTTGAAGACATCTGGGGGGGTCTTTAGGGGGGCCATCTCCCAACCTTCTTTGACTAGGCTGAGGGGCCCTCGCACCGGGTGTCCATACAAGAGTTCGAACGGGCTGAAGCCGAGGGACTTCTGGGGGACTTCTCGATATGCGAAGAGGAGGCACGGCAGTAGCACATCCCACTGGCGACGGAGGGGCTCTTCCAACCCCCCAATCATTCCTTTGAGGGTGCGGTTGAACCGCTCGACGAGTCTGTTTCCTTGAGGGTGATAGGGGGTCGTGAATCGGTATGTGACCCCGCACTGTTGCCAGCGGGACTTCATATATTTTGAAATAAAGTTTGTGCCTCTGTCGCTGACGACTTCTCGGGGAAAGCCCACCCGGGAGAAGATCCCCATTAAGGCCCGGCCGACCACCGGGGCTGTTACAGTTCGCAGGGGAACAGCCTCGGGGTAGCGGGTGGCGTGGTCCACCAGTACCAGGATGAACCGATGTCCTTGTGCTGTACGGGGGTCCAGGGGCCCCACAATGTCTATGCCCACCCTCTCGAACGGGGTGGTGACAACCGGGAAGGGTTGCAGAGGTGCTTTAAGTTTGCGGCCGCTTTTCCCGCTGGCCTGGCACGTGGGGCAGGACCGGCAGTGGTTGAGGACGTCGTTTCTCATCTTGGGCCAGAAAAAGTGGGTCACCAGGCGACTGTAGGTTTTGTCTTGACCCAGGTGTCCAGCCAGGGGGACATCGTGGGCCAGATTTAACAAGAAGTCTCTAAAACGGAGGGGCACCACCAGCACTCGACTGGCCCCTAACTCCACGATTCTCTGTTCACTGTACAACAAGTCGTTGTCCCAATAGATCCAATGGGCTCCGGTGGTGTCCCCTGCGCTCTGGGCGAGGGCTTGCTGGCGGAGTCCCTCTAGGGAGGGACAGGCCTTCTGTTCTTGACGGAACTGTTCTTGTGTGGGCCCCCCCTCTTGACACCACTGAGCCAGGCTGGGAAGGTCCTGGGGCTGAGCGAGCCCTTCGGGAGTTTGTTCTGGGGGGTTGGTGTCCTCTACTGGAGCGATCGGGGGAGGAGGTGCTGGCCATTCGGGTTCTTCTGGTCGGGGGATGGTACGGGCGGCCATGGACCGGGTGGTTACACACGCCCAGTCCGGGAGGCCCAACATCCCCAGGTGTTCTCTTCTTTCTACGGCGGCCCACGGGGAACTCTCAAGATCATTTCCCAGGAGACAGTCCACGGGGGCGTCATCTCGGACCGTCACCTTCAACATGCCGGATACTCCTCCCCATTCGAAGGGGACGCAGGCCATCCGACATAGACTCTCCGAATTGTCGGCTGAACGGACGGGGCAGAGAATGTTCGGCAGGATCTGCTCTGGGGTCACCAGGTGACAGCGGACGGCCGTCACACTGGCCCCTGTGTCACGTAGGGTTTCGGCCCTGCGCCCATTAATGTTCACCCACTGACCGTATTTTCTGGTGTTGGCGGGTAGGGGAGCCCGCGGGACCATGTCTCTTCCCCCTAGGCATGCGAGAACCATGGCGGCCGGTTCCCACTCTTGTTGTTCTTGTTCGCATTCCTCCTGTTCTTCGGAGATTTGTTCTCCCCCCAGGGCGGCGGCAGCTACCTGGCGGGGTCTCGGAGTCTGGTTCTGTGGACAGTTCGGGTCATTGGCGTAGTGGCCGACTCGCTGGCATCGGTGACATGTGACATTGGCTCGGAACCCTGGGCGCACCGGGAGGTTGCCCCGGTTGGCCGGGGGCGGGGTGCTTGCAGCGGGAGCGGCCGGGACGGTGTCTCTTCCTCGTCCCTGGCCTCCTCCTCCTCCTCGGGGACGGTGCTGACCTTGGTTGTTCCGGTTCTGTTCGTGTGGCCCACTCCGGCCTACTCGAGTGCTCTCCCACCGGTCAGCCTCGGCGGCGAGCTGCCGTGGGTCAGTCAATTTACTGTCGAGGAGGTGCTGCCTGAGCTCGACGAAGCAGTTGTTAGAGAGGTGCTCCCACACCATGAGATTAAAAAGTTGCTCGTAGGTTGTTACATGGCTTCCCTTGATCCAACCCTCGAAGGCTCGGCTGAAATAGTTTACATATTCCACCCAAGTTGTACCTGGGATCCGGGTACAGTCTCGGAACCTCTGGCGGTACATTTCGGGCGTGAGCCCATATCGGGTGAGGAGGGCCGCCTTCATGTGGTCATAGGAGGTCATCAGATGGTCTGGGAGCTGTAACAGGGCATCGCGGCCTTCATTGACGAACCTCCCCCATAGACCGGCTCCCCAGTCACTTCGATCAATCCGGTGGGAGGTCATGGCGATCTCGTAGGCCTTGAACCACTGTTGTATGTCGTCATCTCGGAAATATTCTCGAACGACATCCTTGGGGATGTGTACTTTCTTTTCTGTCGTTCCTGGGGTGCGCGGTTGCTCGGGCACCCCCAGTTCTTTGTTCTGTTTCCGTAGGTTTATTTCTGCTAGATTGCGCTCGTGTTCGTACGCTAATTTTTTTTCTTCAAGCTCTCTCTGCCTCTGTTTTTTTTCCCGTTCTTCTCGGAGCCGCAAATGTTCTAGGTTCAGTTTCTGTTCGGCTAATTTGAGCTCACTGTCCATTTTGATTCGGGCCATTTCTAACTCATGCAGTCTGCTTTTTTCTCTCTCTTGGATCTCTTCCTGCGAGAGACCCATTCTTCGCTCCTCGGGAGCCGTGGTGTTCCTCTCTGATGCTGCAACGTTTTGGTCCGGGGGTCTGACGGCCCCGGTTTCTGCCCATGACTCAATGGCGTGCTTGAAATCGTCTTTAGTACTCAGACCGGTGGTAGCAATGCCTAGTTCCATGCAGAATTGTTTCAATTCACGATGGCTGTATTCTTCCAATTTCTCCATCTGGAATTTCTCGGTGGATCCGCTCTCTTTGGTTGTCATTGTGTTTTCGTCGTGGGGTGAGCTACTCTCTGTACGATTACGCGTTGATTCGGATCGCGCCGCTGGCCACCAATGTTAGACCGACCGGGAGGGTCGGCCGAGGACAATGGGAGAGGTCTCCAGGGAGAACCCCTCCAGCGATCGTACAGACAAGTAACTTCCCCCCCACAGACGTACACCACACAGAGATAAGGTTTAACGTTCTTTATAAGCGATCTTTAAGTACGGTAGAATGGTACAAGGAGGTCTGGACTCAGGGGTCCCCTCGATTCTAGTCTCTTGGATGGGAAGGGGGTAGCGGGACAGTCTTATTACCAATCTGGTAGATGCGATGATATGATGAATAGCTCACAATCCTCGAGCTCGGCGTTCTAGATGGACGGGCCGCGGCAGCGCCGGTAGGTCCCGAGATGATCGTAGGTAGCGACGGTCCGCAGCGGCGCCAGCAGGTCCCGATGAAGGTGGTAGTTACAACGGTCCGCGCCCGTGCCAGCAGGTCCCGACGAAGATGAAGGATGCAGAGGGTTGCGGCAGCGCCAGCAGGCAGGACGATAGTTCACAAGGCAGGACTACGGCAGCGCCAGTAGTCCGTCAAGGATGAGTTCTTCACGGTGTCTCTCGACTCCAGGATACAACTGCCTTCCTGCTCTGGAGCTGCCCCAGTTATAGGTCTGGCGCCCTTTGATGTCCGGACCCTCGCACTTGGAGGTCGGGAGGTCTGGGATGAGGGAGTCCAGACACCCAGCAGGGGGGTGGAGCCAGCGCCCGGGGGGAGCTGGGTGCGATCGGCACCTGGCGGGGGAGAGCCATCGACACTTCTTTCTCCCATTGACCTGCCAAGTGGTCCGTTCACCTCCTGGGTGGATGGTGGTGCCGGGATGTCGGGGCCTGGCCAGGCCCAGGGTTAGGGTCGATCTGAGGCCACGCGGCCTCGTGGTGCAGTGTCCAAGATGGCGGCCGGGCCGGGCGAGGCCCGGTAGTGGTTCGGCCCCATGATACAGAGATGTCCGGGGGCAGGAGTCCCGTATGAGACGGGGTGCGGGGTACTTCTGTGGGTAACACCTGGAGGGCCGGGGCTCGGGCCCTGTCATGCTGGGAGGGAGCGAGCCCTTCCTGTGGCCGGTCCAACAATGGACATTTGACAGAAAACTGCTTTTAGATCAACAATATAAGCAACATATGAGTTCCTGGATCTTAGAGTGTATGGATATTAATCGGGGGACCGCCCAAGACTGTGTTGTCTGGGATGCATTTAAAGCCGCGCTACGTGGTGAAAAAGAAAGCTTTGCATCTTATCGATGGAAGCTTGCCCAGTACCAGATCAAAAATAGGTTCGATGAGCTAAGGATAGCAGAACTTGAATTAAGTACTAATATCCGATTAGGGCATTCGTTGACACAGAGCCAGAAGACGGTTGCTATATTGAAATCTAATCTGCTTGATCCATTTTATCAGGACTTAGCAGCTAAGTATACTCAGTTCCGTACATCAATGTATGAATTCGGGGAAAATTCAGGTAGGGTCTTGGCGAAAAGACTCCAACAAAGGGACATGGCAAATCGGATTATTCGGGTGAAGGATCATCAGGGTGTTCTCCAGGAGACCCCAAATGGTGTTATGGATGCTTTTGTGACCTTCTACTCTAGCTTGTATACAGAAGAGCCCAGTATTATTCAAAACCAGACCCGGCTAGATGAGTTATTAGATACTATAGACACCCAAACTGTAACAGAAGAACAAAATCAGCTATTATCAGTACCCATTAGTTGGGAGGAAGTTGAAAATGCTATCAATTCCTTGGCTAATGGTAAGGCCGCTGGCCCTGATCTCATTCACCTTGAGTTCTATAAGACCTTCTTGCCAATACTAAAACAAGATCTGCTCACTATTTTTAGGGCGGCTCAAGCTGGTGATATTCCAGATTCCTGGCGATATGCTACCATAGTTTTATTCAAGAAGAAAGGAAAAGACGAGCTGAATCCTGCATCATATAGGCCAATAAAGCTTATTAATACTGACAGCAAAATATACTCAAGGATTTTAGCATTTAGATTGGTTCAAATTATAGCCCCTCTTGTTTCCAATCACCAACATGGGTTCATCCCTGGTAGGGACACAACCGACCATGTTCGCCGTGTTGTTACCCTCCTTGACTGGGCGAAGGTTACTGGTGCTCCCCTCGGGGTGATCCTGTTGGACGCCGAGAAGGCGTTCAACAGGGTCTCCTGGGGGTTTTTATGGGCAGTATTGCGCTGGAAAGGTTTCACTGATGGGTTTATCCATGCCCTTCAAATGTTATATCTTTCTCCAATGGCAGCCATTCGTATATCTGGGAAAGAATCTGGGTATTTTAGCATTAGCAGAGGGACCAGGCAAGGCTGCCCTTGCTCCCCTCTGCTATTTGCTTTATTCATCGAGCCCTTTTTAAGTATGATTGAAAACTGTCAGGATATTTCTTTAGCTACGGCTCCGGGGGTGGATTGTAAAGCATTGGCATATGCCGATGACATCATCGTTTTAACCGATGACGTTGATTCCTCCTTCTCAGCCCTAGAGTCTTTGGCCGGGCAGTTTGGTGCCATATCCGGCTATAAACTTAACATCACAAAGACTCAAGTGATCCAATCTGCTGGTATGTCTTCTTCATTTTCCCCAGTTGTTACTACAGCTACGTATCTAGGTGTACAGATTTCCCCAGAAATAGAACAGATCCCTGATTTAACTTATCTTCCTGTAATTGACTCTCTCCATACTAAACTTGAAAGATTGGATCATTTACATCTATCTCTTTATGGGCTCTGTAACATCTTGAAGATGATTGTCTTACCCAAATTTTTATACCTCTTCAGGTCTATTCCTGTTTTGATTCCCCAGGTAACTTTGACTAGAGCTGAAAGAATATGTCAACGGTTTTTATGGGGATATCGTCGGGCAAGAAGAGCTGCTAAGTAGACTCACCTGCCTCGGCATCGAGGTGGTTGGTCTGTTACCAGTTTGTTATACTATCACTGGGCAGCTATGATCCAACATTTTGGTTTGCCGTTGGTGGGTGATCAAGTTAATATCCCTTCGAGCTGTTCTTCTTCTGTTTATGATATTGTACTTGGCGATGCTGCTAATGGGGTTTTAAAGCGAGTTTTGGAACCAAGCTATTTTAAGAAAACTAAATTTAAGAATTGTTGGACATTGTTCTCTATCTGGTATAAAATTCGTCGTCACTTTGCTATCTCCAAGCTTAATTAGTATACCCCATTTAGTACCTCTGGTTTATTACCATCAATTTTCCAGGATGGGATAATGTGTAAATGGAGGTTATTAGGCCTGAAGGAAATTGGTGACCTTGCCCAAGATGGGCAAATGGCTTCTTTCTCCTTCCTTAAGGAGAAATGTCAGCTTCACTCTAATCATTTTTTCAAGTATTTGCAAGTCAGAAGTTATCTGGATAAACAACTCTCTCAAAACATAGCATAGCATAACAAAACACAACAAAACCTAGCATAGCGTAGCATAACAAAACACAACATAGCATAGCATAACAAAACAAAACAAAGCTTAGCGTAGCATAACAAAATTTAGCATAACAAAGCATAGCATAGCAAAACAAAGCATAGCATAATAAAACACAACAAAACATAGCATAGCATAACAAAACATAGCATAACATAACAAAGCATAGCATAGCAAAACACAACAAAGCATAGCATAGCATAATAAAACACAACAAAACATAGCATAGCATAACAAAACACAACATAGCATAACAAAACAAAGCTTAACATAACATAACAAAACGTAGCATAACAAAACATAGCATCACACACCAAAGCATAGCATAATAAAACACAACAAAACATAGCATAGCATAGCAAAACACAACAAAACATAGCATAGCATAACACATCAAAACATAGCATAACAAAACAAAGCATAGGATAGCAAAACTAAACATAGCATAGAATAACAAAACATACCATAACAAAACATAGCTTAACAAAACACAACACATAGCATAACTAAACATAACAAAACATAGCATAGCTTAAAAAACATAGCATAACAAAACAAAACATATAATAGCATAGCAAAACATAGCATACCAAACACAACAAAACATAGCATAGCATAACAAAACATAGCATAGCAAAACAAACCATAGCATTACCCCTTCGCAGCTGGGCAAATTCCCATGCTGTGCTGGGGGGCGGGGGGCGCGCACGGCGGCCCTGTGCTCATGACGAGGTCAGCTCGTCATGAGCCACAGTGGTCGTGAGCTCATGACGAGCTGAGCTCGTCATGACCACACCCGTTTCTTTAGAACGTTCGCACAGCAGGGGAATTAGCCCAGCGTGCGAGCGTTCTAAAGGTTATGACGAGCTCAGCTCGTCATGAGCACACGAGCACCGTGGCTCATGACGAGCTGAGCTTGTCATGAGATTCGAAGGGGATAATAAAGCACAACAAAACATAGCATACCATAAGAAAAAATAGCATAGCATAACAAAGCATAGCATAGCATAGCATAGCATAACAAAACATAGCATAGCATAACAAAACACAGCATAGCATAGCATAACAAATCAAAGCATAGGATAGCAAAACATAGCATAGCATAACAAAACATAGGATAGCAAAACAAAACATAGCATAGCATACAGCATCACTCAGCACCACCACAGCATCACTCAGGGGCACCACAACATCACTATGCGCTACCACAGCATCACTGAACGCCACAACATCACTCGTTCGCCATCACAACATCACTCAGCGCCACCACAGCATCAATCTGTGCAACCATTCAACAACACCTGGTTCAAATATGTTCTCTCAATGTTTCAAGCTTTAATATTATTATTTATTCTCTATGCTGTGCGTTGTCCTCTCTTATTTCTCTTAATCTACAGGCCTGGTAAATTTAATGGTGGAATGAGGTCCCTGTACCCTGAAGAGTTTGCCAGAAAGCGAAATGGCAATTAAACATTTCGGCCATTCTGCATAAAATGGTCTAAACATGGTACATTTATTAACCATGAGTGAGGGCGCAACAATTTAAAGACATGTGCAGTGTGCTACCGCAACTCATTTTTAATCTTTTTTTCCTGTTAGTAAGGAAGTAGTATCTCCTCACTTCACGGGACGAGTATGCAGTGGTTCAGATGTGTGCCACACATGCTAGAGGATTTTAGGTTACACACACACACAAACATTTTTTTACACTTGCTTGGGTGTTGGTTCCGTTTCCTAAATAAGAAAGTGCCGATGATGAGGGAGTGAGCAAGTTGGCGAGAACCAGCTAATTGCTTGTTGGTGGCTGCTTAAGTGAGGCACTTCGTAATATATACACTTTTCTCTTACATTTAGTATGCACCATGGGGCACGGGATCTTGTTTTAATTAAATACAAACAATGCAGTGGTTCATAGATATGTACTAGAACCTGTTCCCTGTTCAAAATTCAATAAGAAAGGGGTACCCTGATAGTATTTGTTGGATGTGTGATGCGTAACAAGGGCTTTTGTTGATTGATGAAAGAAATAGTACTTGAATCACAGCATGATCAGTGAACAGATATAAGTTAAGTTGAATCAATCCTTGCTTGGTCCATGCTCCACAAAAAAGAAAAGGAAGTGACGCTCAGCATGCACAGGCCAATTAGGAGGCAGTATAGAAAAGTGACAGTGAAGCCAATGAATGGTAAGCAATGGGGGGTTCCAAGCTCTTTATTGTGAACAATATCCCTCACTAGCACAGCATATGTGCTATGCAAGCAAGACCTAAAAAGGAATGGTGGTATACATTGTATAGCAGGTGCATTTATATAGTGTTTTCTACCCCTGATGAGGCGATGAAGCGCTTTACACCAGGCAGATCGCTACTACGTAACCCAACCTTAGTGGTTAATTCAACGGTTATTGTTGGTTATTGGGATCAGTCTTGTGCTCTCAAAGATACTATTCTGTGCATTTAGTAGAGGTTAGGTGTGAACATTAGTGCGGGGTATGCAAGTTCAGGCACACAGCTTCACGAAAGCTTTTATTTATACCCACGAATGGACTCTGATGGTAGAAATTTTCTTGAAGCTGTTTAACGATGCGGATCCTCCACCAGTCACGTGACCACGTAGGCTTCTTCCTGTTACCCCATCTGTTTCTGGAGCGCGGCCAAGCGCGGCCAAGCGCGGAAGCTGAGGAGAGGATGGAGGAGGCGGGCCCCACAGCGCTGTTGTAGCCCCAGAAATCCACATGTTAGATGCGAGGTTAGGCCCGGGGCCTGGGAAGAGGATACTAAGGTGTAGAGTGGCAGGTGAGGCCTACCACGTGGTACTGCGATGCTGGCAATGAGGGGACACTGACACCAGTTGAGGGTTAGCCGGAAAGACCCCGAGCGGTCTTCCGCATGTTTATTTATACCCCGGCGCGAGCCCGCCCCGGGGTTGTGCGTGCGTGCGTGGGGGAAAGGATACATTGTAGTGGAGAGCCCGAGTGGCTCTCTACATCAGGGACCCTTATCCCTCGAGGGAGCTCGTGGGCATCCGCATCCTGTTTAACATGACATAAAAACCGCGCCTGCGCAAGCGGCAGTCAGAAGACAAATTGTGATTATCTTTCTGGGCGATTCATTTGAAACACTGAAATAAAACGTGGATATCTCTGTACTCATTCATGTTGCATTTCCAAGTTCCGCTTTAAAAGGTGGGTCATTAGGTTGTTAATATTGTTTCCATGCAGCGGTAATGAATCACCGTGCTGAGCTGCATGCAATGGCTGCTCTCTTTCTGTTGTTTTGGATGGGGAAGAGCACTTCTCGATGAGAGGATTTGACCCAGAAATGTTCCCATACATAAGGCCCTCTTTGTATTTCAGTTTATTCTCAATGTTCATAATATGAACCTTTTTATTGTTTCTAAATCCAGCCACTGTGAATCTCATTTGGATCGCGAATACATACAGTCATCCCTTAATAAAGCGCTCCCTCCAGTGGAGACAATGACCCTAACACTCCCCCTAGAGCAAAGACGTGCCCTCACTCACAGACTATGCTGCAGTCCACACACTGGCTCGGGGTGTCCCAGTGTCTTCCAGAAGTTGACAAATGGGAGAGGAGTAGGTCCGGCAGGAGGCGATGTGTCCTAATAGCCAGACCTGATGAGAGGGGGATTTATTTTTGATCGAGTCCAGGCCAGGGACGGCTGGTGACATTTGAAAGTGGTGGGGCGTAAACTAATTTGCATATTGCACCGCAGCGATCGAGCGCAGTGAGCGAGCCCGAACCACCTTGCATCCATCCATACATCATTCATGCATCCATCCATCCATCCACCCACCCACCCTGCATACATCATTCATTCATGCATCCACCCATCCATCCATCATGCATCCGCCCATCATGCATGCATGCATCCATACATCATTCATGCATCCACCCATCCATCCACCCAACCATCCTGCATCCATACATCATTCATGCACCCACCCATCCATCCACCCACCCACCCATCCATCCATCATGCATTAATCCATCATGCATGTATCCATCCATACATCATTCATGGATCCACCCATCCATCCACCCACCCATCCTGCATCCATACATCATTCATTCATGCACCCACCCATCCATCCACCCATCCATCCATCATGCATCCACCCATCATGCAAGCATCCATCCATACATCATTCATGCATCCATCCATTCACCCACCCATCCATCCATCATTCATGCATCCACCCATCCATCCATCATGCATCCACCCATCATGCATGCATCCATCCATACATCATTCCTGCATCCACCCAATCATCCATCCACCCAACCATCCTGCATCCATACATCATTCATTCATGCACCCATCCATCCACCCATCCATCCATCATGCATCCACCCATCATGCATGCATCCATCCATACATCATTCATGCATCCACCCATCCATCCACCCACCCATCCTGCATCCATACATCATTCATTCATGCACCCACCTATCCATCCACCCATCCATCCATCATGCATCCACCCATCATGCAAGCATCCATCCATACATCATTCATGCATACATCCATTCAACCACCCATCCATCCTGCATCCATACATCATTCATTCATGCATCCACCCATCCACCCACCCATCCATCCTGCATCCATCATTCATGCATCCATCCACCCATCATGCATGCATCCATCCATGCACCCATCCACCCACCCATCCGCCGAACAATCATTAATGCACCCACCCTGCATCCATCCATCATTCATGTATTTACACATTTCTGCAGCAGATGCTTTAACACACTGAACTATCGCAAGTCATTTGTGCAAGCTAAACACCGAAAAACACACTCTTACCTTGCAGCCGGTCCCGCACACGTCACAGGCTTACAGCGCCCCTGGCCAATCCTGGCGCCAGGGGCACAGGTACCCTCTCGCCCGCAGCACGCCCATTAGGGCTCCTGATGGGCATGCGCAACGCCGCCAAAACACAAGTGCGCATGTGTGGGCACGGGTAAAAATTCACCCTCCGTCCCCACGCATGCGTACTTGTGTTGCCGTCTGTACCATCATGTCAATGAATCAACATGACGCCCGCCCGGCGGTCTGACGTCATGTTGATTCATTGACATGATTGTCATGAGGGAGCTGCGGGCGGCGTTGGGCAGGGGGGGCTACGCCCACACGCCCCAATGGACGAACCGCGCATGGTCCAGGCGTCGGTTCAGCATCCTGTGATTCTGGGCAAATCACTTGGTCACCTTTTTCAAAACGAGAAATAAAGTTAGTAACCTGACCTTGTATAACTTAGGGGTAGATGTATCAACATACCCTTTTGCGATTTCTAAATAGTGATTTTTAAGGAATCGCTATTTCGAAATCGCAAAATGGGATGTACGTAGAAAATTGCAATTTTTTAGCGATTTCTTATTCTTCCTTATTTGCGAATTCGCAATTTGCGAATTTGCAATTAAGGAATAATTTCCCATTCATTCCTATGGGCCAGGAGGCCCATAGGAATGATTGTGAAATAATTCTCAATTTGCGTTTCGCAATTTGCTAATCGCAAATTGAGAATAATTTCAAGGGTGCAGGGGTGTCTCAAGGACACCCTGCTGCACCCCTGAAATTTACATGTGTGTGCATATGGCGCACATGCATGCCCTATGGGCATGTATGTGCGTCACATGCCACCTTCACAAATGCCAAATTGTGCATTTTTAAAAGAATTTGCAAATTACCACCAACTAGAAGTTAACCTAAATTCGCAATTCCAAAATGCTACATACTCACAGGCACATGCATCAATATTGCATTTTGCAATTCCTTAATTGCGAAAAATAAGAAATCGCAATTAAGGAATCGCAAAATGCAATGCATCAAGAAATCGCTAAATAAATTGTGATTTCCTAATATTCCTTAATTGCGACTCGCAAATTGCGAGTCGCAATTAAGGAATACATCCCCATTCATTCCTATGGGCCTAGAGGCCCATAGGAATGAATGTGAAGACATTCTCAATTTGCAATTAGCAATTAGCGAATCGCAAATTGAGAATGCGATTTCAAGGGTGCAGAGGTGTCCAAAGGACACCCTGTTGCACCCCTGAAATCAATCTGTGCACATATGGGCATGTGTGTGCACAACATGAAACTTTGAAAAATGCACAAAAGTGCATTTTTCAAAGTTTTTGCAAATTACCATGAGGTTCAACCTCATGGTAATTTGCTCCCCCTAATTGCGAAATTGGTATTTTTAAAACTTAAATGCAATCGCAATTTGAGAACTTGCAAATATTGGCGAATTCTCAAATTGCGAGGGCCTTCACCCTTGATGCATCCCAAAAGCTGATTTTGCGATCGCAAACGGCCGAATTTTGGGATTCGCACCGTTTGCGATTGCAAAAAGCTTGGATGCATGTACCTGATAGCATTTAAGGAATCGCAAAATTGCGATTCCTTAAATGCTTAAGCAAAATAAGGAATCGCAAATGTTTGCGATTCCTTATTTTGAGAATTTTTGTTACATGTCAAAACATGCAAAAAGACCGTTTGGGATTTGCAAACGCCGGAATTCTGCGAATTCCGGCCTTTGCGAATCGCAAACGGCTTGATACATCTAGCCCTTAATCTGGTGCTCATGTAAAGCGCTCTAATGCCCGTGGGCCAAGTTAGCGCTACATAAAGAAAAAAATCCAAAACTTCCTTCGTCTAGAAACGTGACCGTTGTCTGTCAGTGTTAAGGTCTGCAGCATTTCCTACAAGTCATTACTGCCTCTGAATTCTGCAGTACACCCTTGCCCAATGCAGGGAGAGCCACTGGTTCGTCGACCGAAAAGTCCCCCTTCAGGATCTCTTAACTAGCTTCCGTTGAACAGGGAGGGGACATTTAAATCCTAGCTCATAATTCACTGGGTCTAGACCTGCGACACCTTCAGCTGGCTTTTCTTTCTCCAAAAATCCTGTTCTATGCCCTTTGCCGTTAAGTTGACTCGTCCACGGCCACTTATCCTCGGTTACATCTTCCGGAGGTCCAGGATTGCAATTCGAATATTCCCAACTGAGTAACCTGCTTTTCCCCAATGTCATGGCCAAACAAAATCACATTGGATAAAGGAAGGTCTTAACCAGGACACAAGTCCTAAACAAGCATTGAAAATGCAATAGGTCTCGCCTTTAATTAAGTTAAAGCCATTTACTTTGCTAATGGTATTGTATAGCAAAGCTAATGGCTTTAACTTAATGAAAGGCAAAACCTATTGCTTTAATGTTCTGTGGGAATGTCCAAAAATCAAAGGTTTTAGGAGCATTGGTTTTGTTGGCTGCGTATCCCAAATTACCAGTATACAATACCTGAGCACCTCAGCAGCAATGCTACTAGGCTGGACACCAGAATTAAAATGGGAGAGAATTAGGAGAACAAAGATTCCAACTATGACACTTCTACCTGCATACATACAAACACTAATTGCGAGATGACAGAAACCGGACCCCCTTACTCCCTAGGCTTGATCTGCAGACAGTAGAGAATATCAGGAATGGAAAAAAATCTCAATCAATCATAGCATTTGTAAAGCATGCTACTCACCCGGGTGGGTCTGAAGGCGCTGGGGGAGGGAGGGGTAGGTTACTGCTCGAACAGCCAGGTCTTGAGCTGCTTCCTGAAGGAGAGATGGTCTTGGGTTCGCCGAAGGTGGGTAGGGAGGGAGTTCCAAGTCTTGGCTGCCAGGTAGGAGAAGGATCTTTCTCCGGCGGTGGCTCTGCGGATGCGTGGTACGGTGGCAAGTACGTGGCTGGTCGATCGTAGCTGGCGGGTGGGCGTGTAGAAGGTCATGCGGTCGTTGAGGTACTTGGGGCCCAGGTTGTGGAGAGCCTTGTGTGCGTGGGTGAGGAGCCTGAACATGATATGATTCTCTTGCTGACGGGGAGCCAGTGCAGGTCTCTCAGGTGTCCGGTGATGTGGCTGTGTCGGGGGATGTCGAAGATGAGTCGTGCGGAGGCGTTCTGGATGCGTTGGAGTCTTTTTTGAAGTTTGGCTGTGGTTCCGGCGTAGAGGGTGTTCCCGTAGTCTAGTCGGCTGGTTACGAGTGCCTGGGTGACGGTCTTCTTGGTTTCCGTGGGGATCCATCTGAAGATCTTGCGGAGCATGCGCAGCGTGTTGAAGCACGAGGATGAGACGGCGTTGACTTGTCTGGTCATTGACAGGGAGTAGTCCAGGATGAAGCCCAGGTTTCGTGCGTGGTCCGTTGGTTGGGAGCGGTGCCCAGGGCCGGGGTCCACCAGGAGTCGTCCCAGGTGGAGGGTGATGATCCCAGGATGAGGACTTCCGTCTTGTCTGAGTTGAGTTTAAGGCGGCTGTTTCTCATCCAGCCGGCGACTTCTTTCATCCCTTCGTGTAGGTTGGCTCTGGCGGTTGTGGGGTCATTGGTGAGGGAGAGGATGAGCTGGGTGTCGTCGGCGTAGGAGATGATGTTGAGGTTGTGCTGGCGTGCGATGGCTGCGAGGGGGCTCATGTACACGTTGAAGAGGGTTGGGCTGAGTGAAGATCCTTGTGGTACGCCGCAGATGACTTTGGTGGCCTCGGATCTGAACGGAGGGAGGCGGACTCTCTGGGTTCTTCCGGTGAGGAACGAGATGATCCACTCCAGCGCTTTCTCACGGATTCCGACGTTGCTGAGGCGCTTCACTAGGGTGCAGTGGCAGACTGTGTTGAATGCTGCAGAGAGGTCCAGGAGGATGAGGGCCGCTGTTTCCCCGTTGTCGATCAGGGTTCTGATGTCGTCAGTGGCTGCGATTAGGGCGGTCTCGGTGCTGTGGTTGGCCCGAAACTCGGACTGCGAGGGGTCGAGGGATCCGTTCGTCTCAAGGAAGGCGGCAAGCTGTTTGTTGACGGTCTTCTCGATGACTTTGGCTGGAAAAGGAAGGAGCGAGATGGGACGGTAGTTCTTGAGGTCGGTGGGGTCCGCCGTTGGATTCTTCAGGAGGGCGGTCAGCTCGGCGTGCTTCCAGCTCTCCCGGAAGGTGGCGTGTGGAAGGAGGAGTTGATGGTGTCTCGGAGATGGGGTGCGATAGTGGCGTCGGCTTTGTTGAAGACGTGGTGTGGGCACGGGTCGGTTGGTGATCCGGAGTGGATGGAGTTCATCGTGCGGGTGGTGTCTTCGGTGCTGATCGGGGTCCAGTTGCAGAGGGTGGTGGTGGCGGGTGCTGGTTCGGTGGTAGGGTGCGTGGTCTGTGCGTCGAAGCTGTTGTGTATGTCGGCGATCTTGCGGTGGAAGAACAAGGCGAGTGAGTGGCAGAGGTCTTGCGAGGGAGTGATGTCGTTGTTTCTTTTTTTTTTTTTTTTTTTTGTCCTCATATATGCCACCAGAATTCATATGCTCTAGATGGGTCTCATTGTTGCCTCTTATACTGTTATTATCGAGTCCGCCATGGAAACAGTATCATAGCAGACAGAGATGTCCCAGAGGTAGGCTGCTTTCCTTATCCTACTCCTCCAGGCCTGTTTTAGGCACCCTAGGCCTGGTGGAGGACAGGACCGACACAACCTCTGGCATAATCACAGGACCGCTCACCTATTTATCCAGACCACCAATTTAGACCAGACATTCTCAGAATTCTCGCTACGGCCAGCCAAATCCATTTTACAAACTTCCATAATGTGCTTTAGACATACCGCAAATCTAGGAGGAGACACTGACTTCCACTTCATGCAGATTTGTCTCCTTGCAATGGCCACTATATAGAAAATGAACTGAGTATCCAAGCTATTGATATTATAGTCATTCAATAGACCAAAAAAAACAAGTCTGCGAGAGCAAATAATAGTCTTTGAGAGTACATCACTCAAAAAATCCATTATCGCTTTCCAATAGTCTTGAATAACTGGACACTCCAAAAAGACATGAATATCATCTGCTGTATTATGGTTACATCGGGGACAATAATAGTTATTTCGTGTAATCTTGTACAGTTTGGCCGGAGTCCAATAGACTCTATAAGCCGTAAACAAGTGGTTGCGTCTTAAATTGGCTGGTTTGATTAGCCTCTGTGAAAGAGAAAAGGAATCTAACCATGCTTTACTAACTTCTTCAGGGGGATCGGATATACATTTTCCCCATAACTTTGTTACCTCCAAATGCAATTTACTCTCCTCTTCTTTAATCATCAAGTTATACCATGAAAGTTCTTTTACCCATTTCCCCCCTCTGCCAATTGCATCAAGAATATCTGTATCTTTCTCCCTTTGCATATTTTGACTGGTCCACCAGGCAGATAATTGATAGTATTTGAACCTAGTCAACTGGCCGTCGGTAAGTTGTACTAAAGAGTTCCAATTCACTAGGCCCGAATCTGCCCAGAGATCTCCCCATTTTTTGAACCCAGCTGTTTTCAGAGGTTGTGACAGTTGATCCTGTAGGCATTGAGGTGTACAAGGAGAATCCCATATTGGGGTGTGTGTGTGTGGTAGTACGGAATATCAAATGTCTTCCTGATAAACCCCCAGTTTTTTAATGCGGTCTGTAAGATTTTGAGGCGATTTTTTTTTTTTAATTTCTGGTCTCCAAACTTAAATAAAAAATAATCGTGGTCATAAGGTAAATCAATTAGTAGAGTTTGAAACAGACGGCCCTGTGATGATGCGTCTAACTTATTTGCAAGAAGCCTAAAATTTTTAAAGTGAAATGCATGACAGTATGACAATAGATCGGGGAGGGCTAACCCACCTATTTTTAAACCCCTCCTCAATTTCTTCCATGCAATTCTTGTTGACTTACAGGCCCATATAAAAGAACCAATTTTACCCTGTAAAATATTTATGTCTTTCAATGAGAATGATAGAGGGATACAATTGATGTCGTTGTTTCTGGCGCTGGGGTTGGAGAACTCTTTGACGATGCTGAAGAGTTCCTTGCTGTCGTGGGTGTTGTTGTCCAGTCGTTCTTTGAGTGCCATCTTCTTGGTGGCGAGGATCAGCTGATGGCGGTCCTGTCGTCTGTGGTGTGGTCAAGCCGCCAGGCTTTCTCGAGGGTGCGACAGTTCTTCTTGGATTCCTTGAGTTCGTCGGTGAACCAGGGGGTTTTCTTGCTGCCGGGTCTGCTGGGAGGGTTCTTTAGTGGTGCGAGGTCATCGGCGCAGGCGGTCAGCCACTTGGTGAAGTTGCTGGCGGCTTCGTTGTGGTCCGTTGTGCTGGTCGGAGTGTTCTGGCTGAGGGAAGCGGTGAGCTGCTCGGAGGTGATCTTGCTCCAGCTTCGGCGGCGGACCTGTTGCGGGTGGTGGTGGGTCGTGGTTCTTCTGAAGCTGAAGTGGACGCAGCTGTGGTCGGACCAGTGGAGTCCGGTGGCGTGGCTGAAGGAAATGTGCTTGCTGGATGAGAAGACGGGGTCAAGTGTGTGGCCGGCGTAGTGGGTGGGGGTGTTCACCAGTTGCTTCGAGTCCGAGGTTGGCGAGGTTGTCCAGCAGGGCGGTGGTGTTTCTGTCGTTGTTGTTCTCCAGGTGAAAGTTGAGGTCCCCTAGGAGGATGTAGTCGGCGGAGGGAAGGGCGTGCGGGCTGATGAAGTCTGCGATGTCTTCGCTGAATTGTGTGCGTGGTCCCGCTGGTCTGTAGATGAGGGTCCGCGGAGGGTGGTCTTGGGGTCAGTGTGTATCTGGAAGTGCAGGTGTTCGGCGGCGGTGAAGGTTTCGTCGGAGTTAGTTGAGATGCGGATGGTGTTCTTGTGTATGATGGCGATGCCTCCTCCCGTCTGGTTGACGCGGTCCTTCTGGGTGATCTTGTATCCGTCCGGGATGGCTATGGCGATGTCGGGTGCCGAGGAGGCGTTCATCCAGGTTTCGGTGAGGAAGGCGACGTCCGGTGCTGTCGTGTCGAGCAGGTCCCAGAGTTCCACGGCGTGCCTGTGGACGGAGCGGGTGTTGAGCAGGATGCACTTCAGGTGGTTGCTGTTGGTGCTTGGTGGGGGTGGGGCAGGTCCGTTAGCAGGTGAAACGGCAGGCGAAGGGTCCGTGGGTGCGTCTCGGGGTGGACCGGTAGCAGGTATGGTTCCGGCCGGCATTGAGTGCGTTGAGGGTGGCGGCGTCGTAGTTTCGTCGTGTGGTCTTGCATCGGCGGTTGGGACCAGGGGTCCTGGCGCTGGGCGCGGTCCAGGCGTGGACGGGCTTGCCTTTGGCGCGCCTTCAGGCGCACAATCGGCGCGCCCGCTGCGCGTCAACGCTGCGCGTGGGAGTGAGCGACATAAGTTAGGAACCGGGAGGGCGGGTCAGCTGGGTGGCGGCGAATGGGTGTCGGGGGCGTGGCCGTAGGGAGGCAGCGGCGGGATAAGTCTGGGCGAGCGGCGGCTCTGCGGTGGTTGAGGCGCTCTGGCGGCCGGCTCTGCGGTGGCTGGGGCACTCTGGCGGCCGGTACTGCGGGCTGGGTCGCTCTAGTGCGGTCTGCGTCAGCGGGAGGTAGGAGGGGGTGATCAGGCCTAGGGAAGGCGCGGCTCAAACAATAGAGCCAGTAACAATAGAGCCAGTACAGAGAAAGAATTAGTGCCTATGTGGTCTCCCCTATTAGATTACCTTTCAAGAGCCATGGATCTACAAGCCTAGGTTAGAACATTAATGGCACCAAGTTATAATCATAAAAAACAAGAACATCATAAGAGGGACAGTGTTTAACTAAGAACGCTTTTAACCCATAAAGTACACATGAATCCGGGAAATCTATCCTGTATGACACCACTTCGAAGGAGGGAGTGGTGAGGATGGATCGGGGCACAGTTATTGTATTGATATAATGCTTACTACCCCTGTTGAGGCATTGAACCGCTTTATGGCGAGTAGTACACTACTCTGATACCCAAAGTTAGCAGTTAATAAAGTGGTTATTGTGATTAGTCGTGCACACAAAAAAAATTGAATGCACTTACTCCAGTTACTTTGTGACAGATTAGATTAATATCGTTTAGGTGTGATCAATAGTGGGGTATGTGATTTCAGGAGAACAACTGGTGAGATAGATAGTTTGGTGAAGATTAGGTAATGTTAAGTTACAGGAATAGAGCTCTAAATAGGAGAAGTTGTGATCTTTGAGTGAAGTATCAGCCAATTGCAGAATTACAATAAGAAAGATTGAGGCAGACAGGGGGTGGAGGGTATATTCAGAAATAGGAAGCATGCAGAGGATAAAAGGTAAGAAGATGGTCACTGAAAAAAGAAAGGGGAGGAAACAGTGGAGAGGTGCAGTGGCCAGGGCAGCTGACTGCAGAGCACAGGGTTCACGGTTCGATCCCTGGCTCTGGTGGCAGCTCAGCTCAGCGCAAAGTAAATCTGGGCAATAGCTCACTCAATTTCCACGACAGCCCCCAGCGCCTTGAGATTCATAAGGGTGAGTAGTTTGCGCTTTACAAATACAGATTTATTTATTTAATCAAGCAGAAGTAAGTCAAGGTCAGTTTTTCATGCAGGATTTTAGGAGTATAAAGAGAGAAGGCTTTCTGAGATAACATGGCATTGGGGGATGTAAGCTGTAGAAAGAAACAACATTATACATAGTGCACCATATCCAGGTGAAACCAGTTATTGATTTGCGGGGAGGGATTAGAGAGAACAACATGTCCCAAAACACGAAGCATCTACAGTTGCGTAATGCAGGTAACATAAACTGGGTTGTGAAAGGAATGAAGAGCATCAGGTCTGATGTTTACAGTGGATAATCCCACTTAAATTGCATTTTGTAAACAACAAACATATGTAAAGATTAAAGAAACAAGCATCTAGTTGTTTAATGTTAGAACATCAACTGTGACCATTTGACCTCAGTTTTTCACTTCCCTGATAAGTTCAAGTTTTTCAGTGTATTTCACGAATATAAATTAGATAAAAAAGACAAGTTTTAAAAAATATGAAACCCATGAATGCCCTACCAGGAATCGATGTTTAGTATAAGCATTTTTAATATGAGCAGTCCAAATTTTGTTGAGTGGGGGAGGGGGGGGGGGGGGGGGGTATTGTATCACTGCAAGAAACTAATTTTGCACACAATCTGATCATTATTTACAAATTTTCATTTCATGTTCAAAGAGTTACATACAAGGGGCTCCCCCCCCAGATAAACGTGCCCTGCACAAATGTACAGTCTTCAGATGTGCGTGCATGCAAATGTGCTGTAATTAGTTTCATACCATCTCTACCAGAGATCACTTTTTCCCCATTCACCACCCAACCATTTCTTGTGGGACAGTCAATTAAAACTCCATTTGTTCACGTACTTCAACTAGTCACTGTACCTCCGCTTTCTTGGTTACAGTTAGTTGCCATTCCTCTTTCAATCTGTTACAGATCACCAAATATCTTGCTAGGAGGCACTATTTACTGCTCCTCTTGCTGCTGCACCACAATTGATCGCATACTTACAGCTGCAATTCGAGCCCGGAAATCTATGGATGAACAATAACGTCTATCTCAAAGGATCAGTGCTCTCGTTTTAGATATGTATCATCTTCGATCAGGCTATATTTTATAGTCGCACTATGCACTTTATATGTAAAGTCTTTTAATGCACATATGTGCTGAAGCTTTTATTTCTGCAAGCGTTAGCTATTATGTTTTATGGTCATTGGGTTAGTTGTTTTAATGTCATGTAACTATGTTGTGGATGATGACGTCATTTTAAACTTGCTTTATGATCATTTAACTGTTCTGTACTGTGTTGGTCTTTCGTGGCCATATATGGCCGAATAACGGTTACATTGAAAGGCTCACCCACTCCCCTCGGAAATAATCAGTCAACAGTCTCCTGTTTCTGCACCACAGCTGACACCACTACTCTAACCCGGAATGCCACCAATCATTCACCTTCGGCTCCCTGAGGCATGACAGGTCAACAGCACTCTCCATGAAGCACAACCAGTCACAATGCTTTCTGTTGCTTTCTGTTCCTGGGCGACAACTATTTATCAAGCTTGTACTTCCTGAGGAATGGCCATTAAACACCCCTCTGCTTTCTGGGATGCGATTAGTCCCAAACTACGCTCCCCCTCAGGCACGATTAACCTCTCTCCCGTTCTCGCTTACCACTAGGTCTCTCCTACAACTTTAACGTCTGTGTCTCCACAGAAAAGTGTGACAACTGTGTACGCCATGTTCCACGTGAAATATAATATAAACAGGACACCGTGGACTAACGCTGTGCTTGCCATTAGCCACTTCAAGGACAGCTAGCTGCATCAACCCATCTGCCCACCCTATGCTTCCTGTAGCAGTAGTATGCATTCACAACTGTGGCATAACAACTCAATCTTTTGAATACACAACCATCAGCAGTTTAACTCATCTCTGCCTGTGGCAAGCTCCTCTTCCCTCGACCACAGTTGCAGAAAACCCACTCCTCACTGTAACTCATCTCTGCACAGGCACACAGTACTAACTCTCTCCCCATCCACCCTCAGTGCAACCAGTACCCCACAGCCATCACTGCTGTGAGTGCCTCCCTAGTGCTGACTCCATCGACTTTGGTAAGCATTGCAGTTTTCACACTCGCATCCATCTCCCCTCCCCATGCATCTGAAAGAGGCGCTATAGTGATACACCCCCCACGCGATGTAACCTAATGCGCACATAATGGGATAATGTCTAACTTTCTCACCTTCTAGCATTGTGCTCACTCTCTGCCAAGCGCTTAGAGACCCCTGGGTGATAAGGCGCTATACAAATCCAATATACAATACAATACACCTCAGCTATATAATCTGCCACCCATCCCTGTTTTTGGCACCCTGACAGCAGACACCCTGCACAATAGCCAGATGTCCCTTGCTTTTTGCTATGAGATTAACTCGTAAATTCACTACTGCACCTACATTTTATATTGGGCTGCACGAGTTAATGTTTCAAGTAACTTCTGCAAAACTTAGACTGCTCCCCCGGGAAGGGAGGCGGTTCGGATTTCACAAGTTCATCAAGGTAATTCATGAATCATGATTGGACATGTGCAGGCTTTCTGTGAAACCGATGACAAAGTTCAAACTCTGCACATTAGAGAAAAGTACAAAACCTAACTGCGCGGGAGGAGAGGCCAGAGCATCGACTCTTCCCTGTGGAAATAGAACAATAAATGTTCACGGCGTGATTATAAGGCAACCTTGTTTGTGTGTTTACACTCCCTGTATTTCAAGTAGAGCCCAGAAGCTGCACGTACACATTTGTGTAAATTGCGTGTGTACACGGCGAGCACTGAAAGCTCGTCCTATCGATCTGAACCCATAGAAAGCCGCACCTCTGTCTGGTCTCTTCACCCAATATCCCTGATGAAAGTTGCTGGCTGAGGAGTTGGACACTGAACACCAGCCATTAAAAGCGCCCCATTCCCTTACTCTCTACAGTGAACTGGAGGGGGAGGGGCAGACTTCGTGCCACATGACTATCAGCATATGGGCCAATTGATGCCGGGTGCAAGTGTTTTCTGTTTTCACATGTGCAGGGACCGCGGCTGGACGCACTCAGGAGACGTGCGTCCTCGGATGCATGTTTTTCACCCACAACGGCCCCGAACAACCCGCTAGATGGCAACAAATGCTGATCATTACAAATGCCGGTGTGGTGGCAGTTCATGTGATCCTGCCAAAGGGTCCGGGCATGCCGCGCCGTCCACAGCAGCCACCCACAATGAGAGTGATGCACCGAGTCAGAGCCGTACCGTGTGCATCCTGTCAGCCGGAGGGATGAATAACGCCCCCTCCTGCCATCATCTTGCAGGCACACAGCAAGAGGGTGGGGGGTCGTGTGGGTTCTATAAACACACAGACCCGCATCTACTGTTGGAAAGGATCCCTAGGTGCTCGTGTGTGGGGTTCCTTTCCACGCCAGTCTGAATACAGCTCACTGTGTGCGCTCCAGAGTGCGAGTATGAACAGCAGCTGCGTGTTTACTTTCGCATCGCGCTTTCACTTTAAGTGAAAACGCCATGCGAAAGTAAACACGCGTAGGGAGTAATGAAGGAGAGAGTGTCATTCCGCCGGTAAAAGATCAAATCCCGGTGGGCGTGGCCAAAAGGAGACAAGGCGGCAACAAGGAGGGACTAAGAAGCATCCTTTACAATGAGAAGCCAGCGTTTTGCATGCAAGATGACGCAAACCTATCAAAAAGATGGATTGGGCTTCAACTCCGCCTCCGAGACCCATGGAATCTGTATTCATTCCAAGAAGCTCTGGTATAACGAGAGCAGCGCATGCTCGCTGCTTTCGCAAGCCGAAACCTAAAAAAGAAGTGGGGGGACTAACCTAGGTAATTAGAATGCAAGTGACATCACAGCGCGTGATATCACAGGAAGTGGCATAATAAGAAGTGACATCAGATCTTAAGCCCTCACATATATATTTAACATGTCTACAATGAGTACATTAGAGCACAATTCGAGTATACAGAGAAACCCTCCTGATTTAGGCAGAAGATTCACACTTTTGTACACTACACATAAAACAATGTTGCCTTTTGATAGTGTAAACTTCCTCTAGCCATAGTGCTTTAATAGAAAAAATTGTGGTACCTAATTTATTTCAACGCCTCCTCAGGGGTAGTACGCACTATATAAATTACATTTATTTTGTGTAAATACAGAGTAAGACCAACACATCTGACATTCTTACAGTACATGCATATCTCGTTAACAGAGCCTGAACAAAGTGAAAGGCTGTCTCTCTTAGGTATGTGTTAAGTGCTAACAAGCTGTGAGCCTTTGTTTCCGCGCTGCTGCATTTGCATCTAGGTATGAGGATCCTGGCTGCTGCCAGCCAGGAGACTCCAACAAAAGGAGGCCTGATGACCCCTCAGATTCGGCCTTTGTTATGGGCCCAGCAGGAATCTGAAATAAGAAGCCCCGTGCCTGCCTGCAACAACGTGCTGGCGCTGCTGAAAGTGTCCCGGTGTTTGGAAATGACACCAGGATGAATAAAGCATATTTTCCAGTGGGGCCCAACTTCTTGGCCTGTGAAAATAGTGGGTGGACAGTGTCCACCCGTGTGTACCCCTGACTCGTACCCTGGCCTTAACAACGTCTCCTGAATCAAGATCAGGGCACAAGTCGGGGGTACACGCGGGTGGAGGGCGTCCACCCACTATTTTCACAGAGTGGATGCTGGTCACCCTGCCAAGAAGTTTGGCCCCACTGAAAGATATGCTGAATTCGTCCCAGTGTAATTTGCAAACACCGGGACACATTCAGAAGCACCTGCACGTTGTCTGCTTTCGATCTGAAACAACTTGCAGGTGGGGATGGGGTTTTCTTATTGCAGACTCCTGCTGGACCCATAACAAATGCCAAATTTGAGGGGTCTTCAGGCCTCCTTTTGTTCGAGTCTCCTGGCTGGGAGCAATCAGGAGCCTCACTCCTAGATGCAAATGCGGTAGAGGGGAAACACAGGCTCACACCTTGTTAACACTTCACACATACTTAAGAGAGGCAGCTTTTCACTTCGTTCAGTAATTTAAATATCACTATTTTTCTTGTAAATCACTATGGGTAGAGGAAGTTTGCACTGACAAAAGGCAATATTGTTTTATGTGTAGCTTACAAAAGTGTGAATCTTCTGCCTAAATCAGGAGGGTTTCCCTGTATACTCGAAATGTGCTCCAATGTACTCATGATAGACATGTTAAACATATATGTGAGGGCTTAAGATCTGATGTCACTTCTTAGGATGTCACACACTATGATTGTCACTTGCATACCGATTAACTAGGTTAGTCTCCCAACTTCTTTTTAGGTCTCGCTGAGCCAGCGCATGTGCTGCTCTGCGAGACATTTAGTAAGCGGCTTTTGAAAGTGACACCACAGGCTTTTGGTGGCCTCAAGCTTGCGAGCATGCACGCGTGCAGCCGCCATCTGCCTTTCCACAGATCGCTTCTCGCGGCTGTTCGCCGCGCTTGATCGCGTGTCATTTTCACAGCCGCACGGCCAATGCTTGTTTTCATTATATTCAGGCTCTCCTTGAGAGTGCATGTATTTGCAGGCTCCATCTCTTAATTCCTCCCACCTCTCCTGTTATTGTTTGCCCTATCCCAGCCACAATCCCACCCCTTCCCGCTTCATTGTTGTCCTCACTTTCGCACACCCTCCCCACATTACTACAAAAAGCATCTGAAAGAGGCACGTTAGTGATAGATTCCTTACCTTAGAATATCCCCAGGCGTCAGACTGGATCCGGAAAGTTTTGCGTAGCAGTACCCTTGCGCGTCGGTAGGCGTCGTCTGTGGCTCCGCGTCCGTCGTCGGCGTCGTGGGCGCCGTGATGACGTCGTCGGAGTACTTAGACGCCGCCTCCGCGTGCTGACGTCAGTTCTTCTTTTTTCCGCGCCAGCCAGCGCAGATCTGGAAAGAGCAGTTCCCTAGTCACTTTTTGACTAAACTTTTGTGATCTTTTTGATCCATTTCGAAGTCTTACGACTCCGACGGTGCCGTTAGGGATGCCCGGCTTCAAGCATTGCGACGACTGCGACCGCACCATGTCGGTCACGGATCCCCACCGCTTGTGCCTGATGTGTTTGGGCGTCGACCATGACGACGAGGCCTGCTCCGATTGTCGGGCCCTTTCGAGGAAGGCCAGGCGGGAGCGGTCCCGCAGGCGACTCGAAATCCACCAGTCGGCCCCGCGCCGTGTGAGGTCCCGGTCCCGGTCCCACGGGAGGTCGAGGGACAGGTCGCGGGGACGGAGCCGTCACAGCTCCGGGAGTCGGCGCCACTCCTCCGGGTCCAAGTCGTCAGGTAAGAAGCACAAGAAGTCGAGGAGACATCATCGCTCTTCCGACTCCCCCCGACGCTCGCGCGATGCGGCCGGGGGTTCGGGTGACACCGCCCACGCGGCTCCTCAGGAGTCGCAGGCGCCGCGTCCGGCCCCATACCCCCCGGTCCCTGGGCTGAACGCGACGCCGGAGGAGATCGAGCGTTTCCTCATGGCCATGAGGTCCCTTTCTCCTCCGACGGGTTCCGCGGCGCCTTCGGGCCCAGTGAACCCGTCTGGGGGCCCTAGCGGGTCGGGGGCTACGACCCCGACGCCGTCGGGTGCTTCGGCCTCGACGCCGCCGGCGCCTTCGGGCCCGGCGCCGCAGGGCCCCACGATCCCGACACCGCGGTGCCCTCGGGCCCGGCGCCGCAGGGTACAGCGGCCCCGGCGTCTTCGGTGCCTTCGGGCCCGGCGCCGCAGGGTGCCGCTGGACCCTCCTCCGGCGATGGACCGTCCCCGGTGGACCTTACGACCCCCCCGGGGTCGGTCCGTGTGGTGTCCCCTCCGGCGTCGTCCTCGGGCGGCGCCGGCCCGGATGCCTCCTCTGAAACGATTCCGACGTCGGGACGACGCCTATCGGCGCCGCTCTCGACGCCGTTCAGAGATTTTCATTTCTATGAACCGTCCTCATTCACTTATGACCCTGAATCTCAGGAGATGGTGGAAGAGGAGAATTGGGAGGGGTCTGAGGAGCCTCTGACAAGGGAATGTCAGTCTAACATGGACTGGACAGGAGACTTTGGGGAGGCCAGTGGCCTGGACACCTCTCCAGACACTGGATTCGTCTCTCCTCCTACCGTGGCTTCGGAGGAGGGCGCTACATATAGTGTGGTGTTGATGAGGGCTGCTAAGGCCTTGGGCCTTGAGCTCCCCGTCGCGGCTGTGAGGACTAACCTCCTCACTGAGGTCCTTAAGCCGCAGTCATGCT
This sequence comes from Lissotriton vulgaris, assembly GCF_964263255.1. NCBI lineage: Eukaryota > Metazoa > Chordata > Amphibia > Caudata > Salamandridae > Lissotriton > Lissotriton vulgaris. The sequence continues at coordinate 845,809,736 of NC_141695.1, forward strand.
CCACGGAGCCTCTGCTGCCGTTTAATGAGGCCTTGACGGACGTTCTTTTGGGCACTTGGTCCAGGCCCGCAACAGGTTCGCCTGTAGATAGGAACGTGGCCAGACGCCACCGCCCGGCCCCGGGCGACCCATGTTTCCTGTCTACCCACCCCACCCCGAGAGTCTGGTTATCCAGGCCTCTAACTCCCAGACCGCCTTCCCGACGGCTCCTCCCGATCGGGAATCCAAGAGGTACGAGGCCTATGGCAAAGAGGTGTTCTCGTCCCTTAGCTTGGGACTGCGGTCTTCCAACACCGCATGCCTCTTGGGCCGTTACACCCACTCTCTGTGGGAAACGGTGGCGGAAGTGCTGCCAGAGTGTCCGTTGGAGGTACGGGCCAAACTCGGCCAAGCCCTACTGGAGGGCCGGGACGCAGCGAAGTATTCAATCAGGTGCGGACTGGATACTACTGACTCGCTGGGCAGAGCGATGGCTACGACGGTGGCGATACGACGCCACGCCTGGCTGAGATCCGCCAACTTCTCGGCAGACGTCCAAAATACACTCATGGACATGCCGTTCGATGGCCGTCGCCTCTTTGGCGACAAGGCAGACCACGCGCTTGAGCGCTTTAAGGACTCCAGGGCTACGGCCAAGTCCTTGGGCCTCTCGGCCCCGCGCCAGCAAATGGGTGCCTTTCGTGGACAAGGAAGGGGCGCCCCCACACGTGCCGCCAGCCAATCGCCGCAAACTGTCGTCCAGCGCGGCGGCGGCCGTGGAAACCGCCGTGGAGGCGGTCGGGGAAACAAGCGGAGCCAGTCCACACCTGCCCCTGCGGCATCCGCCTCTAAACCCTCCTAGTCCGTGTTTTTCGGCCCATGTGATGCCAGTGGGAGGCAGGGTTCGCCATCACCACTCTCACTGGCGCACAGTCACTTCGGACAGGTGGGTGCTGCAGATTATCCGAAGGGGCTACTCCCTCCCCTTCGAGACGACCCCTCAAGCCATGCCACCGCAACACCACCGCGTATCGGGGGATCACTTGCGGCTCCTGCAGGAGGAAGTGTCGGCCCTCTTGGCCAAGGGGGCCATCGAGCGCGTTCCTGGGCCAGAAGTAGGACGTGGTTGCTACTCCCACTACTTCCTGGTACCCAAGAAGGGCAAAGGGGGCCTACGCCCTATCTTGGATCTGAGGAACGTCAACGGCTTCCTCCGGAAGGAGAAGTTCAAAATGCTGACACTAGCTCAGGTCTTAGCTGCCCTAGACCCAGGAGACTGGATGGTAGCGTTGGACTTGCAGGACGCATACTTCCACATCCCCGTCCTGCCGGCCCACCGGCGTTACCTGCAGTTCACGGTAGGCCTCGAGCACTTTCAGTTTACTGTGCTCCCCTTCGGCCTTACCAGCGCCCCACGGGTGTTCACGAAGGTGATGGCGGTGGTCGCAGCTCACCTGCGCAGGTTAGGGGTTTCAGTCTTCCCCTACCTAGACGACTGGTTGTTGAAGGCGGGCTCGCCCCAGGCAGTCGTCAGCCACCTCCAGACTACGGCGGATCTCCTGCACCGGCTGGGATTTTCCATCAATGTGCCGAAGTCACACCTGTGCCCCTCTCAGAAGCTCCTTTTCATCGGAGTGGTTCTCGACTCGGCGCAGTTTCGGGTTTACCCGCCCGAACAGCGGGTTCGGGATATACAGGCCCTGATTCCGATCTTCGGGCCGTTATCCCGGGTTTCGGTCAGGTTGACGCTGCGGCTTCTGGGGCTGATGGCCTCCTGCATCCTTCTGGTGCATCACGCACGGTGGCGGATGCGGGCTCTGCAATGGGACCTGAAGTTTCAGTGGGCCCAGCACCGGGGCAACCTGTCCGACCATGTCCTGATCTCGGAGGGCACTGCGAGACAGATGCAGTGGTGGCTCACGGACCGCGATTGGGTCAACGGCAGATCCCTCTCCCTTCCCCAACCGGAGCACGTAGTTGTGACGGACGCGTCCCTCCAGGGCTGGGGAGGCCACTTGGGAGAGGCGGAGATCAGAGGACTCTGGTCTCCGGCGGAGTCCCGGCTCCATATCAATCTGTTGGAGCTGCGGGCGATTCGTCTGGCACTGAAAGCATTCCTCCCGTCTGTCCGAGGGAGTGCAGTGCAGGTGTTCACGGACAACACCACCGCCATGTGGTACTGCAACAAACAGGGCGGAGTGGGGTCGTGGACCCTTTGCCAGGAGGCTCTGCGTCTCTGGCAATGGCTGGAACATCAGGGTGTGACTATGGTGGTTCAACACCTGGCAGGTTCTCTGAACGCCAGGGCGGACGAACTCAGCCGTCGGTGCTCGATGGATCACGAATGGCGTCTGAACTCGGACGTGGCGCAAGGCCTCTTTCTGCGATGGGGAGAGCCTTGGTTAGATCTATTCGCCACCGAAGAGAACGCGCAATGTCATCAGTTCTGCTCGTTGGAATTTCCAAGGCCGCACTCGCTCGGAGACGCTTTTCGTCGTGAGTGGAGCTGCGGTCTGTTGTACGCCTTTCCGCCTATACCTCTTCTGCCCAGAGTGCTGAAGAAGATCAAGCGCGACCGGGCACAAGTCATCCTTGTGGCTCCGGACTGGGCACGAAGGTACTGGTATCCCGAGCTACTCAGTATGTCAGTCGATCCCCCGGTTCGTCTGCCTCTTCAGGAGGACCTTCTGTCGCAGCAGCAGGGGACGGTCCTCCACCCGAACCTGTCCAGTCTCCACCTCCATGCTTGGAGATTGAGCGGCGACAGTTGAGGCCATTTGACTTGCCTCCTGAAGTTTGCAACATCATTCTGGCGGCCAGGCGGCCCTCCACAAAGACGGTATACGCCTGCAGGTGGAACAGATTTGTGGCATGGTGCACAGCAAAGGCTGTGGATCCCCTCGATGCCCCTCTCTCTGAGGTTCTTCTCTTCCTTCTTTCTCTTGCCCAGCAGGGCTCTGCTCTGGGCACTATCAAGGGCTATCTTTCGGCTCTTTCAGCCTTTCTGAGGCTGCCTGACCAACCTTCTTTGTTCAAGTCCCCTATCGTAAATCGATTCCTGAAGGGCATCACTCATACCTTTCCTCCTGTTCCCTTCGTGATGCCTCAGTGGGACTTGAACCTGGTTCTAACATTTCTGATGTGCGCTCCCTTTGAGCCACTTCACAACTGTCCTCTTCGCCTTCTTTCTTTGAAGACTGCCTTCCTGGTAGCCATCACCTCTAGCAGGAGAGTGAGTGAGCTCCAGGCTCTCTCTTGTAAGCCTCCTTTCCTTTCAGTCCATCCGGACAAGGTTGTTTTGAGGACTAGGCCCTCCTTCTTGCCTAAGGTGGTTACGGCCTTCCACATTGGGCAGTCCATCACATTGCCCACCTTCTTTCCGCCTCCGCACCCCTCGAGAGAGGAGGAGAGGCTCCACCGTCTGGACCCAAAACGTGCGCTCTCGTTCTATCTGGATCGCACACGCCAGTTCCGGGTGGATGATCAACTCTTTGTTGGGTACGCAGGCGCTAAGAAAGGGAAAGCGGTGCACAAGAGGACCATTTCTCGATGGATTATCATGTGCATCCAGGCGTGTTACTCCTTGGCTAAGAAGGAACCCCCTGTTGGGCTGAGGGCTCATTCCATCGAGCCACGGCCACTACTACTGCCTTGGGCCGAGGTGTGCCCTTGCAGGACATTTGCCAGGCAGCTACGTGGGCCTCGTTGCACACGTTTGCTAGGCACTACTGCCTGGACAGTCAAGTCCGGAGGGACGGCTACTTTGGCCGTTCCGTTCTCCAGGACTTCCTGGTGTAAGTATTGGTTCGCAGACCCACCACCACGGGGATGGTATTGCTGGGGTATCTATTCTAAGGTAAGGAATCTATCACTAACGTGTCTCTTTCAGATGCACAAGTTACTACTTGTGTAACGATATATCTGTAAGAGACATTAGTTAGTGATAGATTCCTTACCGACCCACCCATCCTCCCCATTCTGCGAACCGATATCTAGGGTTAAGGTCATCCCCTTTCAGGGCCCTAGTTTCTTGGCACCAGTGTCGGTTTTTGTCATGGCTCTGCGCTTCTGGCGCGGAAATGCTGTGGCTAAGAACTGACGTCAGCACGCGGAGGCGGCGTCTAAGTACTCCGACGACGTCATCACGGCGCCCACGACGCCGACGACGGACGCGGAGCCGCAGACGACGCCTACCGACGCGCAAGGGTACTGCTACGCAAAACTTTCCGGATCCAGTCTGACACCTGGGGATATTCTAAGGTAAGGAATCTATCACTAACTAATGTCTCTTACAGACATATCGTTACACAAGTAGTAACTTGTGCGCCATGACTGCAAGAGCTGGCTGCCCTATAGTGCTTTGTTTTATTTACTTTAGGCAATCGTTAAAAAAATACTAACATAGCTTTGTTCGTTTTTTTTGCAGATAGCACAGCAGCGCAAAATTAAAAAAATGCATTTTTAAGGGCAGCATTGAAATATTACAATGGCGGAGCAATCCATCTCGCAGACATATCAATTTTCAGCAATTACATTCCATGAGTTTTTGCCCAAGAAAGGTTAAAGCCTCAGGAAGTTGCATACTTGCTTGTTTTTGTTTCATTGTTTACAGCCAGTTACAAATATCTTGGGCATGAATAATTCAGTACAAATCATCTTTCAAGGGCATATATGGCATTCGCCTGTTTTTTCATTAGGAAAAGGGATTTCTCGCAAGGATTTGTCTCTGACGACGCTTAGCTGTGCAGCCACGCTACGACGTTTGACATTGTAGATGATTCCAGTTATTAAACCTCTGACCTTCAATTTGCAATCTTTCGAGTCGGGATGCTGCACAAATGACCGTTATGACAGTCAGTAAAATAAGCACTGGGAAAGCCAATAGGTTTGGCCTCTGTGAAATCTATTGGTTTTGCCAATGTATTTTTAGACATGGTGGCTTAAAGTTTCAAACTATAAAGTACCATGGCACGGCCTGCATTGACCTCATCATAGTGCTTTTTTTCTCTTAAGACATGTGGAAAGAAGTGCAGTGCAACATGTCTTAAAAGAAAAGAAAGCAATATGACACGGTCAACACAGGCCGCGTCATAGCGCTTTTATTTTGAACTTTAAGCCATATTTCCCAGCAGCTGTGCAACATGTCTAAAAATACATTGACAAAACCAATAGATTTTGCAGAAGCAAACCCTATTGGCTTGTTTCCATTTCCTTCTTCTCCAAAGGACTCTCTATATTTATTAACTGCCACGTGCACAGTTCGAATTTTCTTTTCATATTCTGTCAATTACAGACTTTAGGAGACACTCTGACAATTTTGGCTTCTTCGGAAGTGGACACAAGGCTGTAACCACAGACATGACTCGATGGATAGTGACTGTAGTCTCCCTTGCCTGCAGTGTACAGGATACCTCTGTATCATGTCTAGGACAGCTGCCTCTTGGGCATAGGCCACAATAGCCTCCATTCAAAACATCTGTCGAGCAGATATCTGGGCCTCTCCTTCTACATTTGTTTCCCACTACAAGTTGAATGTGTTTCATCAGCATTCCTTGGATTTCGGAACAAAGTCCTCGGGGCTGTCCCTTCTTTTGTAATGCTTTTTTCCTTAATAAATTTGATGTGCAGCATTACTTAAGAGTGTTTTATTTTGTGTGGATAGGAGATCGTGAATGATCTGCTTTGATATATCCTTAACGTTTTATGGACTGGGGCGAGGGAAAGGTGGATGAAGTAATGCTACGATCACTTAACAGTAATCTTCTTTGCCCCAAATTCAATTCCTCACCCAGTACTTACATCCCAACTCCCCCGCCAAGGCTCTTTGAGTTCCAGAGCTTGGTGCTAGCAGGTTCTAACACGGGCATTCTGCTCCTTGTGGGAGTGGGGGCTGAAGTGGAGTCAGTGTGGAGCAGTGCTTGGAATGGAAAAATAGGAGTGCAGGTCCTGCTTGTTTCTAAGAAGTGCTGCTACTCTCCAATTAAAAGTATTACATCCCTTTTGAGAAGTGCTGGTACTCTCCCTCTCAAAAAAACAAGCATTGGCATAGCCAATAGGTATCGCCTTTGGGACCTTATAAGTATTTAGTTATGCAGCACAATATCCTTACTGCAAAAACATTAACTGTTACATGGCTAAACACTTATAAGGTCCCAAAAGCGAGACCCATTGGCTATGCCAATACTTGTTTAGGACTTGTGCTCTGACCAAGATAAGAGTAAACACACCTTTTTGCAATCGAGGAGTATTTGATGCAGGTCAATGAGAAGCAAGTACTGCTAAAAACCAATAGGCAGAGGCATGAATGGTGATGTAAAATCGTCCTTCATGGATTGCAGAGCACGCATAGTTTAGGAGGTGAACGGACGCCCCCAAACAGACAATGGCATAAGGTAAGAGAACTTTCCCTAGGCTGAGCCAAGACGTGATTGGCAAGTTTCATACCAGTGACTGAAAGAAACAGTTGAATTCTTTTTTTTTTTTAAAGGCAATGGTTTGAAGGGTTGGATGCAAAGATCTTTATATGTGTGCAATGGAAACAACTGGGTTAGACAGCTGTGCTGTCAAAACCAGATCTAAAAAGAATGCAAACAGCCTAAATAGTGTTAATTGTATCATCTATTATGTCTAGGCATTAAAACGGGGTGGAAATGAAAGAGACAACTTTTTGCCACCTAGGTTATCACTCGCTTCAAAATCTTATTTATGTAATACTTTGAAGAGCTCATGCTGCACAAATGCTTCATTATAAAGTCAACGCTCATGTATATTAAGTCAAGCTCCACCACAACCTCCCCTGGCCCAACGTACGGGACTTTGGACATTGTACTGGTGCTCTAACTTCGCACATTTAAAAAATAGATGATCAAACTATGGTCATGAGTGATGTTTTTATCAACATTGCCTTAATTGATAGAAGGCGGGAGATGGAGGAAGCAGTGACAAAGTCGCTCACGAGTCGACTTAGCTGAGGTGACGACGAGGTGAAGAACTCAAAGTGATCCAGCCCATGTTAGCAAACTGTTAACAGAGCACGAAAGATGAAGAGTCTGCTAATTAAGGAGCAGGGAGCAAGAATGTTGCCTAGGTCAAACGTTGCAACAAACCATGGACGATACCAGGAACAAATAAACAATCAATCGATCAATATCTCTCTCTCACTCACTCTCTCCATCCCTCCCACCTTCCTTTTTATTGCAGCACTAAAGCCCGTGGCACATCTTAAGCCCACCCTACCCTCAACTCAGACACTTATACTGCTGACCGGCCACAAATAAATCCACAAAGTCAGTCAAATCAATGTCCCACTGAGAACCCCATAGCAAGTGCACTACTTAATAATAATATTGATGCATCTTCAGACTTTCCAATTTTTAAATCTTGCACGAAAGTACTCAAGCCTGAGACCACGTGTGTAATTTCTAATGTTTATGCTGGAGAAGTTCCAAACACCGTTATTTGAAGGCACCACAAGAGCAAATCGCAGACGAGCGATTCCTGGAAAAGCATGACAACTATGGCATTGCGAGAAACAAGTATCTATAGCCTAGTAACTAGCAAGCAATTTGTGCAACTCCACTCTCTACGCTAGCAATGCTATCACTGTTACAGCAAACAAATGATGGACGGAATGCTGACAATGCAAACATTCTCCCCCAGTCAAAAGATCTGGGTTAAATCCACCATTCTTTTGCCCACTACGCCATCCCAGTTTGGACCCAGCCATATTCAAATCAGTCTTGACCCAGTGCCGCATGGGAACAGTCCAGACCAAACTGCCAGGCCAGGTCCTCCCTAGACCGGAAACATGCACCCTGGGACCGGTTTCGGGGTATGTCATCCTTCTTCAGCACGACTTCTCCCCAAGATCTACTAAATTCCACTATACTGGAGCCCCAGTGCAAGTCCCCGGATTGAAAACACCATCGGTCCTTTAATGTCCAACAGGAGTATTAGTGATGCCACACTGAAACACCAAATGTAACTTACATTTAATGACTTTAGAACAGCTTTGGAAGAGCACATGGTACAATCAACCAGGCCACAAGGCTGTATAGCATTTGTATAAGGTACACACGCATAGTAAACTCGATGCTATTTCTGTCTCCCCTCGATTTATAAAAGCCTTTGTCTCTGTTGACAGTTTGCTCCTTTGGCAGAGCCTGCAGGATCTAGGACTTCCAGAGAAGTTTGAGACGGTGGTGAAGACCTCAACTAAGGAAATTTAGCATCAGTGAGATCTGGTCCAAAGGGAGACAAACACCAAGCTTTGAGATAAACTCTGGTGTCTGCCGGGCTATGGCATAGGTCTTGTACTATTGAACCTCTTCTTTGACAATGCCAGCAAAAGTGTCTTAGCTCTACATTTGGATGTACCTACCATCAGCAGTGAAAACATTTTGTTGTCTGAAGATAACGCTGTGCAAACATCTACCAATGCATAAGTTGCTTAGAGGACTTGCAAGCAATGAAGAACCTCACAATTAACACTCAAGAACCAACATTTATGGTATTAAATACAAGACGCAGCCCAAAGAAAGTATCTGAAGTCTTTGGCATAGCCTTGGATCGTGTTGGTTACTATTATTACTTGGGGATAAGGTTTAAGAAGCTTTGGATCAAACAGAAGGTAACAAGAGAAGCTAATCCGTCCAAGTATATTAATGATGTCTTACGGTTCTCCAGTAAATGTGGCTGAAGATCAATCAAACCTGGCTTACAGGCCTATCAAGTGAAAGCCTTGGCTTCCAGCTCTTATGCAGCTCTTGGGGTCTAACAAGACCCCCGGAATGATGAGAATCCAGAATCAATTTCTGTGCCTTTACAACATCTAGGCTCGGAGACCCGTATGGGACTAAACCTGTGCAAGAAATCTATTGTAAATCTGTGTGTGAAACCTGGTAAAGCAACAACTCATGCAAAGTACCTTGGCTCAAACATATTGCAAGCACTTTAACCAACAAAGGGTTTCAGCATTGAATTTCGAACGTATCCAAAAACGAGGACACCAGCTAGTTTGCAATAAATAAACCATAATTACTAGTTTTATTATAGAGTTAAGCAGGGGGTGCAAACTAATGACACGACTTCAGAAAATTAAACGTTCCCCACATTACTAGAAAAATTTAGACCAGTTATTTCTGGATCATAAGGTTCGGGATAGGTACTCTGCCAGTAATAACATACACTAATAACTATTCAAATAAAAGCGTAAGTTCTACTACCTACAAATACAAAGAAGGAGGTAATGAAACGTTTGTATTTTATGCTGCTCTGTACTATCTCCATGCCAGCTAGGAATCTCGACCTTCACCCTATTTTGAAGAACTATAAGACCAGGCTCTGCAAGCCTGCAATGTCCCCACGACTCCTCCGATCTTACTCTGAAGCAATCTTCAATTTGGTGGCCACATATCTATGCTGCCTGGAAAGTTCCTCTACCGCTTACTTTAAGAATTTGTTTTGTCTACTAAATCTAGGGGGCTCGCCTGGTTGGTGTCACAGAAGTATACAAAACGAGATATTGGTTTGTTTTGGTTACCCTGCTTAGAATTAAATTTACAATACCATGTTAGAAGAAAAGTGTCCTGAACGAAAACACCTAGCAAGATTGCTGTGTTGAAACATCTATGTAATAGCTGGAGGTAGAGGATTGTAAAATTCAAGCATTCACCACTGATCATAGAGAAATTAAGAGCATCAACCAATGCAAAGGTTGCTAGTACGGAGATCGGGTACCCAGATAAACCATCAGATCGATATAATCCATTGCAGGGTTATGATGACTATATTTTCTTTTTGAGCAGCACTTTGACAACATTGCGGAAATTTCACTACAATTGTTTTTGCAAGCATAGAGCTACAATCCCTTGCACTTTATTCATTAATTTCAAGACTGGTATATTTGCAAATTAGAGGGAGAATGAGAAAATTGTATTTTCACCTTAGATATCATGAGCCCACATTAAAGCATGCGTACTCGCCTGCTGTATCTTGGTGTACCTCATGTAGCATCACAACAGGAGCGTAGTGTTTGAAACGAACACTAGCAATTCGGTGGTATCGCATTACCTATGTGACAACCAGCGCAGGAGAAGAGAGGGGAAACAGAGCAGTGCTTCCCAAACATTTTGGAACCATGACCTACTTTTTTAGAACAACAAATTTTCACGACCCACCTAACTTTAATGGACATGAGGCCGGTGATTGTTTTAATGTAATGAAAGAATCGTGAGGTCATGCGCTGCCATTTGCAGACAGCATATTTTTCATTGAGATGGCCACAAAATTTGCACTGACATACAGTTTTACTGATAAAACTATATTGCGCACTAACGATATTGTGTGGAAATTGGGTTTCAGTGTATATTTATTATTTGTTAATCACCAAGTAAGTGTCTTGATGAACAAGTTACTTACTTTCGGAAATGCATTATCTGGTGGAGAAAATATCTAGCTGCATTTTCCTTACCATGGAACTTCACAGGCATCAGACTGGATCTGGAAACGTTTGTGTGAGCAGTACCCCTATGGAACATAGGGGTACTGGCTCCGTCCAGCTCAGCATGACGTCACCAGCATCGTTGGCATTGTTTGTGACATCACGGTCACCTATATAGGTGCCACCCAGGCACGCAGCGTCAGTTCTTTTCTCTCCGTGCCAGTTAAGCGCTAAATTAGCGAACAGCTACCCCTCTGTCTCTTGTTGACAGACTATTTTCAACATTTTGTTGAGAGATTTTTTTCTTGTGTGTCGAGGAATAACTTTGAGACATGTAGTTTTCACGTTGTGTGGCACCTTTCATCCCACCGTGTCAATAACCGACCCCCATCTCGTTTGCTTGTGGTGTCTCAACGACTCAAAGTTGTACTCGAATTGCTGGGCCATGGCGCCAAAGGCCTTGCAGGAGTGGTCCATGAAGCTCCCAGTGGCCTGGCAGTCGACCATCGAAAGTTACTCCTCAGAGATCCTAATTGAGGAAGAGAAGCCTGTTGTATGCTCCAGTCGCCCCAAGTCGTCTTCTTCGCACTTGATGTCCTCGGGGCACTCAGGGTAGAGGCTTAAGACAAAGAAGTAGTCCATACAGACTTTTGCTTCACCTCGTCTGTTGTCCGTCGACGAGACAAGTAAACTGCATCAACGCTCTAGGTACGATTCAGCGAAATCATTGCTGGGTTCAACTCCGCACCTCCCTCCATTTCCAGGAGCCAGAGTGACCCTCTTTCAAGTGAAAGAATTTTATGAGCCCATGCGCCGCGTAACTGAGCGGGCTGACCCCACTGGTGCGCCTTCGGGCTCAGCGGGGTCGGGAGAGGCCCCACCAGGCTTCACGCCGACAGCTACGGCCTCGGTGGGATCTCATAGATCAGATTCCAGATCTGGTTCAGCGCCAGTTGTGCCAATGCGACCTTCCCCAGACTTGGGTCCTGTGCTCTACATGCCACTGGAGTCAAACTTGCCTGGCTGATATGGGGTGATGCCCCGAAAACAAGTCCCAGGTTGCTTGTTTCCAGTCCAGGGAGGACCTGGCCTGGCAGTTCGGAATGGACTTTTCCCATGAAGAACAAGGTCAAGATTGATTTGCATGTGGCTGGGTCTGAACCGGAATGACATGGGGAGAAAGAAAACTATGGATTTAAGCACAGATCTCTGTACTGGGGGGAATGTTTGACATTGTGCAGCATTCTGTCCATCAATTGTTCTTTTTGCATTTGTCTCACCGAGTAGGACAGGCATGTCCAGATGTGGGTCCCTTGGTGATGCCCCGAAACTGGTCCCAGGATGCTGGTTTCCAGTCCAGGGAGGACCAAGTCTGGCAGTTCGGGCTGGACTGTTCCCGTGGGGAACAGAGTCAAGACTGATTTGCATATGGCTGGGTCTGAACTGGAATGACATGGGGAGCAAGACAACTTTGGATTTAGGCCCAAATCTCTGTACTGGGGTGAGTGTTTGACACTGTGCAGCATTCTGTCCATCAATTGTTCTTTTTGCAAATCTGACCTTCCCCGGCACTGTCCCTAAAATTGATACCTCTTGCACGAGCCCCATTCTGATACCCAACGACTCCGAGTCGGATCGACATTGGTCTACGTCCACTCCAGGTTTGATGGAGCCCAGAGGTTCAGTTTCAGGCTTAGGAGAAGAATGGGAGTGGTCCCTGAACCCTTTAGAACACCAGGACGCCTCTTGTGAACAAATGGACTGGTGTGAGGTCCTTTGAGAAGTCATTGGACTGGACACATCTCCAGATACTGGCATGCTCTCTCTGCCTAGTGCAGCTACGGAGGAGAAGGCACCTTATTCCATGGTGGTGAGGAGGGCAACAGAAATCCTTGACCTGGAGCTACCCTCGGTGCAGGTCATGATTAGTCTCTTGACTGAAGTGCTTCAGCCTGGGGCTTCCTCGTGCATGGCCTTCTTGCTCTTTAATGAATCACAGACAGATGTCCTTCTAGGCATGTGATCCAAGCTAGCTCAGGTGCTGCTGTGAACAGGACAATGACACGTCACCTTTGCTCTGCACCGGGTGATCAAGTTTCCTCAGCTAACACCTGACTGCTGAGAGCTTAGTGGCTCAAGCTTCAACGTCCCATGGCGGGTTCCCTTCCACTCCACCGGAAGTCTGACGCCTGGGATTTTCAAAGGTAAGGAATCTGCAGTTAGAAGTCTCTATCAGATTTGCTTTGCTCATATTAAAAATCTTTGTTTCCATCACACTTCAGACTTACAAATAATGTAACTGTTGAATATCTATAGTTCATTTACAGGTTTTTACATTTTGATGTGTATTACGAAAAATGACATCCTACAGCCTTTCCATTCACTCTCTGTAACCCAGCAAGATTCTCATATAATTAACTTTACTTTTCTTTCTCTGACTGCAAAGTGAGAGGAGTTTGTAAAAGCCAATCCCCATGTTAAACAAATTAGCAGCAATTTGTCAGAAAGCATAACCTGATGTTTGACCTCTGTCTTTGAAGCGCAGAAAATGTGACAGAATTTAAAGAATTTTTTTTATTGGTTGGACTTTCACAACCCACCAAAAATTGTCTCGTAGTTTGGAAAACACTTCCCTAGAGTAAACCTTGGGCAATAAAGGTGCACTATTGTAAGAGTTAAAGGCAGAGTCGAGTAGAGGCCCAGTCAAGTGTACATAGCGCCTTTGCCATTTGCTACTGATCCCAATCTTGCCTAAGGTTAGGGTTGGACTTTGGCCCTTCTGGCAGGTTCACCCCTAAACTTTTTGCTTTTTAAATGTGAATTGGAGGTAGTGATTTTTTGTTTCTGCGCACTTCCACTGTGTCCCAGTGGAAAGTGCGTGCGCACTCTGAGTGCGTGGAGTGAGGTTGGCCTGCCCTCCCATAGGAATGCATAGGGAATGTCTGTGTCCCTGGTAGTTCCTGATGCATGAGGTGTGCATCCTCGAGTTTGGTATGTGCGAACTCGTGAGAGTGAATGCTGCGCAATGGTATGTGGGGCGTGTATGTGTCTAGTGGGGAAGTGCCACTTCTAGACATTGATGTGTGTGTGCAGTAAGGGTGCTGGAGTGTGATTGGCTGGAGCTGGCTGGCAAGCCTGGCTCCAGGAAGTCTGTGTGGGTCTGCCCCGGTGGTGAAAGGAGAGATTAGCATGCTGATGTGAGGGAGGGGCTGCACCTGGTTCCTGGATGGGGCTGGGCTTTCCCCACACAATACTGGCTCCGCCCCCTGTGGTGCGTCTAACGACCCTAGCCTCCCTAGTGAATGAAAGGAGTGGTTGAGCCATCAAGGGTGCTCCAAAACCAGCTGCGACTGGTTTCTCCCCCACCCTGCACCTACACACAAAGGATTTAACTGTATAAAAAGGGGCTGTGTCCCCAGAAAGGTTGTTCTCTTCCAGGATCCTGAGGGGGCTGCTGCTGTTGCTGGGGCCAGGATGACCGCCACTTGGGTTGGCTCCCTGCCTGGAGACCCAGTGAGCTGGCTCTGGGCCCAGCCTTGCCCCCCACCCTGCCTTCATGCATTCCTGAAGGACTTTTTGTGGCTGACTTTGCTGCTTATAGCGCTGGGGAGTGCTTTGTTGCCTGTTGGCGCTCAGAGCGCTTTGGTTGTACTTTCACGGCTGCCCACGCCGCATTTTGCCGATTATTGAAGACCCTGGCAGATGCCCACCCCGCCAGGGACCGGCTGCCGTTTTTATGCCCCCTAGCGCTAGGAACGCTTTATTTTAATTAAGGCCAAGAAGGGTTCCCACCCCTTGTGTTGCCCGGAAGGCTGCACCGCCATGGCCCGAGCCGCTAGATCATCCCTTTCCGGGCCGCTGCCCAACGCGACCCGGAAGGCAGGTGAGGTAGAGTGCCCAAGAGAGAAAGAGGTGCCGCCGCGTCACAACCCGGCCGCGCTGGGAAATTGGCCCAGCCGGCCGAGCCTCCTGCCGCATCATCGGGGGAGGAGGAAGAAGCAGGAAGCAGCCTGCATTGCCGTCCCAGGGCTCCCGAGTGAAGGGAAGAGCCCCGGTAAAAGAGAACCGTCCCGCCAGCGAGACAGCTGGTGAGTGGAGAGAAGGGAGGAGGGTGTCGGGGCACATTGCTCCAGTACGAGTGTCTTCGAGCCCGGAGAGGCTCACAGGGGCCCAGTGGTGTTTGAGCCCCGAGAGGCTCAGCGCGCCTAGTTGTTTCGAGCCCAGAGAGGCTCTTGGGGCATTCCTTTGTTCTGAGTCCCCCTTGAGGGACTCCAACGACGCCCACATTTATAATTAGGAGCCACGAGGCTCCAGGGCCCCATATTATTTTCGAGCCCACGAGGCTCCAAGCCCCCCATTGTTCAGCGAGCCCTTAAAGGCTCGGGGGCCCCAGTCATCTTCGAGAGAGAGAAGGCTCTTGGCGGCATTCTTGCAGGAGCCCAGAGAGGCTCAAGGGGCATTCATTGATTTCGAGTCCCCAGAGGGGGGACTCCAACATTGGTGCCACATTTGCTCGAGCCCAGAGAGGCTCAGGAGGACAGTGTAATTGTTCAGAGTCTGGGAGGCTCCCACGTAGCCCCATCTTGTCTACTTCAACTGCCCAGCACTTTGTGGGAAGTTGCCACGTTTAGGCCCTGACATTGGGACACAGGGCATCCTAGCCCTAGAGAGGCCGGTTCGCCTAAGGACTGTCACAGGTGGTGACTTAAGTGAATTTGGTGCAATTGTGTTTTTATGCGTCATGTGCCTTGTTTTTACACCGCTGAATGTAGGTTCTGCATCATGTGTTTTCCTTCCCTACACCTCTGAATGTGTTGTGATGCATCATGTGTAATGTGCTTATACCCCTACAGGTATTGTGATACTTAGGTGGTTGTTCTTGCTAGTACAGGTTCTGCTAGTGAGGTCCTGGTTCCCTGCGTGACCTGTTCCTAAGGTGGTTAGGATTGCGTAGGTGGTACTTACCGGTTACCAGTGATTACTGGTTGTGTGCTTTATGTTCTATTTTTTGCTACAGTGATTTATATTCCATGTTTTAAGTGCTAATTCTACCTAGTGCTAAGTTCTAAAAGTGCTGATTCCTGACAGTGGTCCATGTGGCCCTGTCTTGTACATATCCCCTGTAAATTCTGCCCATGCCTATTGGCACATTGTAAAGTGTGTGTTTTTATCTAATGTGTTTTGGTGTAATACAAAGGCTATTATTATATATAACCTTGTGTGGAGTTTCCTTTGTGGTGGGCCTTGGGTGTTGTTGCTGGGGTGCGTGCGCAAATACTTAACTCACATAGCCTCCAAGTTTAGCCTTGCTGCTCGTGCCACGTTACCTAGAGGGTGAGCAGGGGTTATCTTGGCGTGTAATTCCCTTGCCCTGACTTAGGAGTGGTGGTCTCTGACTGACTTTGGCACAAGCCCTGGCCAGCCAGGGATCCCATTTCTAACATTGGCGGCAGCAAGAGGATAAGGATTTGTGTTTGTGTTGTACCACAGTGGCAACTGGCCGCACTACAAAACTCTACATTTTAGATGACCACATTTTGGGGATTATTGTTTTCAAAGTTCTGTTATTTCTTTTCATAAGAGTATCATTTGCAAAGGGTGTCCAGTACATTTGTTCCACCGCCCTGCGCCCAGAGTTTGGTACCTGTGTCACTTGTGGTCAGGTTGAGAAATCAGGGGTGGTAGAAACTGCCTTACCAGTCCGAGGGGAGGATTGTGTGTGGATGAATGGTGTGTTGCCTTGGACAAATGAATGTGAGTTCTCTTTGATAGGGAGCTGCTGAAGACTTTGAATTGTGTACTCTTACTTCAGACTGTTAGGTCCCCTGTGTTGCACATGTCTGTGAGCATCCTGCCAAGATGGAATCTTCTTTTAACCTCTGCTGCCTGTTTAGGTACAGTATGCATGAGTTGGTGCAGTTTTGTGAGGAGAGAGACATCGCAGTGAATGAGTCAGACACCCAGTCCAAGCTTAGGGATACCCTGATCCTATGGCAGAAGGATGACTTGGAACGTGAGCACAGTGAGAAAGAGAGGGCCCGGGCCGCACGCCATGAGGGTGGTGGGTCTGAGGGGAGCCCTGAAAAGTCTGAAGAGGAGGATGAGGATGACAGTGAATGGGCGCCAGCAGAGAGCATAGACCCCATAGATAGGGAGTCCCTTGCTGGGTCCAGT
This sequence comes from Lissotriton vulgaris, assembly GCF_964263255.1. Lineage (NCBI taxonomy): Eukaryota > Metazoa > Chordata > Amphibia > Caudata > Salamandridae > Lissotriton > Lissotriton vulgaris. Next base: position 845,826,330 of record NC_141695.1, read on the forward strand.
AGCGGAGGCAGTACCTCATCCCTCTTCCCTACTATCTACCCAGAGGAGTGGGTAGATAGTAGGGAAGAGAGGGAGCACCAGCTGGCTATGGAGAAGCTCAGGTTAGAGCATGCCAGAGAGATGGTGCAGCTCAGTGTGCAGGAGCGGATGACGGATGCTGAGAGGGCCTTTGCCAGAGAGAGATTAACTCAGGAGGGTAGATTGTCCTCTGAGAGCAGTTTTAATTTTCTGGATTCCCCAGGGAGGGTTGAGTCCAGTGGTGGCAGCTATTTAAATCCCAGTATAGAAAATCCCAGTCTCAGTTCCCCCAGTCTGGTACCTGCTTCCCAGGAGGAGGAGTTAAGGTTGAAATTCAGGGGCAGTAGGAAACTGTCTCATCAGTCTTGGGAGGAGTTTGTGGATGAATGTTATGGAACACTGTCTGATTGGATATGGGTTCACGCGGACTCTGATTATGACGTACTGTTCAGTATGATTCTCAAAGAGCACCTGCTCAGTGGTTGTTCGCCAGAGTTGCGCCAACACCTGTTGCAAGTTGAATGTACTGATCCAGAGTTACTGGCAAGGGAAGCCGGACGCTTGGAGAGTGCTAGAGGTTCTCTAGAGTCATTGGAGAGTGAGTCCAACAGTAGTGGTACTGAGTGAGTCCAACAGTAGTGGTACTGGTATCTTCCAGCCCAGCTTGGTGGAAGAGGCTCAGTGTAGCCCAGCTAGGACCCAGTATAGTGAGAGGGGTGGAGAGGCTGACTACCTGGCTCAGTGGAGCAGGAGTCAGTGGGAGGCTGAGAGTCCCCAGAGGCCCGAAGCCCTATCTCAGAACCTGGGTGGTTTCTTGAGGGAACACCAGGTTGGGAACCTAGGCTCTGTCCTGTTAGTACACTTGAGGAGGATCTCCTAGCGTCTAGGGAACCTGGAGCATCTGTAACTAGAGCTCCAGGGGTTCCAGTGTCCAGTGGTGCTGCTCCAGGTGGGCACAGAAGTCCGAAGTGAGGAGTGATTGGGGGATGAGTTTCCCAGTGGATGCACCAGTGGACCAGGGACTAGCCAGTTGGGCTAGATCTTCTAGGGGGGACCCGGGTGGCGCCACTTCTGTTCTGGGGGATCTTCACGCCCTGTCAGGTGGACAGGGGATGGGAGATCTGTGCCAGACGGACAGTCACATGACATATGGGTCATGTGTCAGCCTCAGGGGGATGGTGTGTGAGTCCCCAGAAGTCCTGGAGTGCCAGGCAATTATTCCACCAAAGGTTTTAGACCGGAGGTTGGGAGGTCAGGTTCAGGTTCAGCCTGACCTGAAGGGTGGGACTACTGCAATCAGTGTCCTGACCAGTTCTTCTTCCAGAGGTACCGCCCCGGTTGGGAGGGAGCAGAACTCTGGAAGGGGGTGCAGAGGGTGGGAAAGCCCACCTCTGACCCCGGTGCAACCTGAGGGGTTAAACCCTGGGTTGGAATGGCGTGCTAGGTAAACCCCTCGCTGGAGGAGGAGGAACCCTAGGAGAAGAGGTAGGGGGAGGAGAGCCTTCCCTGAGACTCCTGGTCCGCCTGAGGTTGTAGACCCTAGGCTGGAGAACCAGTGGCAGTCTAACCCTGTCTTGCAGACAGGAAGAGTGGAGAGTGGCTACTATGTGCCAGGGGTTACTACCCCCCACTCTGCGAGTAGGCAGGAACCAGTGACACCTGGGTGGCCTAGGGACTGGTCCTGGCCGAGGACAGCTGGAGAGTACCAGTGGGGTAGCCCAGTTAGTCCCTACAGTAGTTTTAGAAGGAACCCCAGGCGTCCGTGTTCTATCGCCCAAAGCAGGGAAGTCCATCACGGTGGTGATTGGCCTCCCCTGCGTTTTGGCTGGAAGGGGGTTGTGTTGGACTTTGGCCCTTCTGGCAGGTTCACCCCTAAACTTTTTTGCTTTTTAAATGTGAATTGGAGGTAGTGATTTTTGGTTTCTTCGAGCCCCGAGAGGCTCGCAGGGGCCCAGTGGTGTTTGAGTCCCGAGAGGCTCAGCACGCCTAGTTGTTTCGAGCCCAGAGAGGCTCTTGGGGCATTCCTTTGTTCTGAGTCCCCCGTGAGGGACTCCAACGACGCCCGCATTTATAATTAGGAGCCACGAGGCTCCAGGGACCCATATTATTTTCGAGCCCACGAGGCTCCAAGTCCCCCATTGTTCGGTGAGCCCTGAAAGGCTCAGGGGCCCCAGTTGTCTTCGAGAGAGAGAAGGCTCGTGGCGGCATTCTTGCAGGAGCCCAGAGAGGCTCAAGGGGCATTCATTGATTTGAAGTCCCCAGAGGGGGGACTCCAACGTTGGTACCACATTTGCTCGAGCCCAGAGAGGCTCAGGGGGACAGTGTAATTGTTCAGATCCTGGGAGGCTCCCACATGCTCCATCTTGTCTACTTCAACTGCCCAGCACTTCGTGGGCAGTTGCCACGTTTAGGCCCTGACATTGGGACACAGGGCATCCTAGCCCTAGAGAGGCCAGTTGGCCTAGGGACTGTCACAGGTGGTGACTTAAGTGAATTTGGCGCAATTGTGTTTTTATGCGTCATGTGCCTTGTTTTTACACCGCTGAATGTAGGTTCTGCATCATGTGTTTTCCTTCCCTACACCTCTGAATGTGTTGTGATGCATCATGTGTAATGTGCTTATACCCCTACAGGTATTGTGATACTTAGGTGGTTGTTCTTGCTAGTACAGGTGGTGCTAGTGGGGTCCTGGTTCCCTGCGTGGCCTGTTCCTAAGGTGGTTAGGATTGCGTAGGTGGTACTTACCGGTTACCAGTGATTACTGGTTGTGTGCTTTATGTTCTATTTTTTGCTACAGTGATTTATATTCCATGTTTTAAGTGCTAATTCTACCTAGTGCTAAGTTCTAAAAGTGCTGATTCCTGACAGTGGTCCATGTGGCCCTGTCTTGTACATATCCCCTGTAAATTCTGCCCGTGCCTGTTGGCACATTGTAAAGTGTGTGTTTTTATCTAATGCGTTTTGGTGTAATACAAAGGCTATTTTTACATATAACCTTGTGTGGAGTTTCCTTTGTGGTGGGCCTTGGGTGTTGTTGCTGGGGTGCGTGCGCAAATACTTAACTCACATAGGTCCCGATGTAGGTAGCCCTTTACCGATCCGAATCGGCCGAAAATACAGATTTTCGGCCGTTTCCGATCGGTAAAGGGCTACCGAGATGTAGGGGCACATTTTCGGTAATTTTACCGAATCGGTATCATTACCGAATCGGTATATTTACCGATTCGGTAATAAGCAATGTAGGTAGAAAATTTACCTTTGGCACATGGCTTACAGAATCGGTATTTTACCATGGAATACAAATCCATGGTAAAATACCGATTCCTGTGTACATGCACATCTGTGCATGTACACATGTGCCATGTGACAGACAGACGTGCCCTTAGGGCATGTCTGTGTGCCACATTGCACACATGCCCGTTTTGGGGGTGCTAGAGGGTGTCAAAGTGACACCCCCTGCACCCTTGTGAATTCGTTAATTACCGATTCGGTAAATAACGAATCGATAATGCCTAATCATTCCTATGGGCTTCAAAGCCCATAGGAATGAATGGGCATTACCGATTCGGTATTTACCGAATCGGTAATTAAAGAATTGTTAAGGATTCGGTAACGAATCCAGATGTTGGGACCTACATCCCATTTACCGATTTTGAAATACCGAATCGGTAAGATTCGGTATTTCTAAATCGGTAATTGGGATTTACCTACATCGGGCCCCTAGCCTCCAAGTGTAGCTTTGATGACGTTACCTAGAGGGTGAGCAGGGGTTATCTTGGCGTGTAACTTCCTTGCCCTGACTTAGGAGTGGTGGGCTCTGACTGACTTTGGCGCAAGCCCTGGCCAGCCAGGGATTCCATTTCTAACAGTTAGTATTAGCACTACAGTGCCTTTCTTCAATGAGCTGAAAATCGTAGGTTTATTGGCACTTCCAAACCCAAACATCTGTTATTACATCCGTTCAATTTAATTTACTTGTATACCAGAAGGTGGCTCCGTAATGGAAAATAAAAACACAAGAAGCGACCCATATAGCCAGACCAGAACCCAGGTCAACAAATACACACAATGGTCCTGTGAGATTACAGTTGAAACACAGATCTATCGTATCAATGAAATCAATTCCCATTGAGTATGATAGTACAACAATGAATGAAGCAGAGGGCCCCAAAGAATATCAAGGTAGTACAATCAGTGTGGACAGCGCAAGGTGCATAAAAAGTGCTCAGTGCAGTGAATACATTTACATGTGTACATTCAGTCATCATGAGGTATCCACAATAAATCTCCACTTCAATCCGAATGTATAAAGAGCTTAATTCCATCAATGGGATAAACACATGAGCCTGGAATTGGCCCTTAAGCAATGCCAGGATAGACTTTTAGATGTCATTGTTCCTTTGGCAAGAATTGTGGACAAGGCTGAGGAAGCAAAATCAAAAGAGTGTATGTTGACACTGGTTTGTTGAGAGGATTGAGTCAGTGAGCAGTCTGTTTCTTGGGAAACGCAAATGCTGCTTTGGTAATCAAATGAGGAAGGCAGTTCTTATGAGAATAAGTCCAAAATTGGTAGGCTTTGCAAAGAAAGAACCAAGTGAGGACTCTAAGGGTCTACATTTTGTAGAAGGACTAGTCAAGGGGGTTGGTAAATATGTTTCAACCTTTACTAGCTTGGACAAGACTCAGTCTTCTCTTAAGAGAGTGGTTGGAGGAAGAGTTTTTGAAAGGGCTGGAGGAAGGGGACTATTTTCTGGCCAAGGTTACTCAAGATCCCAATAAAAAACTCAGACGTGGAAGCTTTAGAGGCTTTCAGTCTGCCACTGGGTTCTTTCCACAGCGAGGGAGATTTGGCAGAGGACGTCATTCTGAGAAGAACTCAGCAATTACAGGGTTGCCAAGTAAGTATGAAGACTTCAATTGGATCTATCCAAGGAAAGGTAGTAGGTTGAATAAAAGCTTTTCTGAACAACTGGTTAACAAGAGATCAATGAGTCTTGAATGTAGTATTAGGGTCTATGATAGAGTTTGGAGAGATATCTTTTCAGTCTCAGGAGCAAAAAGATATGTTTTTTGCAGTGAAGCTACAAAAACTAGTAGAGTTGGAGGTTCAAGAAGTATTGAAAGAAGGGTGATTTCGAGCGAGTTTCAGAGGAGAATTTAAGTTTTGTGAGTAAAGTATTTTTAGTGATAAAAGAACAACAAAGGTTGGCAACTGGAGATAAATTTGAGAAATCTGAACTAGTTCCTACTATTCAGCCAATTCAAGATGGAAGGAATCCATCTACTGAGAGATATTTTGCAAATGAGCGAAAGGACGCTTATTTAACGAATTCAAATTCAGAAGTCAGTCCCAAGTAGTTACAGTTCAGATGGTTAGGTATTCTTTATCAATTTACATGCCTTCCTTTTGAACTGGCTTCAGCACCATGGTGTTTTATGAAGGTGCTGTGTCTATTGGCTGCATATCTCAGAGAGCGGGGATAAGATAGATCATGTATTTAACAGATTTTTCGATTATATCTCATGATTGAGATGAGTTGAAGAGTCATTTAAAAATGGTTATGGATCTTTTAGACTCTTTGGGGTTTTTGATCAACATGGGAAAGTTTGTATTCATGCCTGGTCATTGGATCTTCTAGAATTTCTAGTAAATACTGCTTTGTTCTATTTTGAGATTACCAGAGCCAAAAGTTGTGAGAATAAAGGCAGAAGTAAAGGAGGTTTTGAAAAAGAGTTTTCTGACTCCGAGGACTTTAGCGAGAATAATAGGTTCATTTTCTTCCTCAATTCAAGCGGTTGTCCCAGGTCCTCTTCACTACAGATCTTTGCAGAGTTTGAAGATGGACTGTTTGAGGAAGGGTTTATGGTGCGGAGATCGAATTGTACTGGCACTGGAAGCAAAGGAAGCAGTAAATTGGTGGGCAACAATTTGGATGTCTGGAATGGTCAGGCATTTTGAGAATTTGTCCGGTCTTTGTTTTAGAGTCAGATGCAAGCCAGTTTGGTTGGGGTGCTTGTTTAGGACATCAGGAGACAGGTGGCAGATGGTCTATGGAGGAGAAGTTGAGTCACATAAATGGTTTGGAGATGAGGGCAGGATTATTTGCATTAAAATGTTTTGTTAAAGAAGGACAACATGGCTGCAGGGCATTATATAAACCGATTAGGTGGAAGCAAATTCAGAATTCGACAGAGCTAGCCGAGGAAATTTGGAACTTTGTCTAGAATACGAGATAGCTTTACAAGCAGAGTATTTTCTGGGTTTGATTAATGTGATAGCAGATTGGAGTTCTTGGTACTTGAGGGATTACAGTGATTGAGAGCTGAATGTAAACGTTTTTCAACGGTTGTAGGACATTTGGGCACCTTTCTAAGTAGATCTGTTTGCATCAACACTAACAAATCATTTAGATCAGTGCTTCAGTAGGGGACCGGCTCTACAAGCAGAAGCAATGGATGCTTTTCAGCAGGATTGTAGGAGTTTTCAGGGTTATGCTTTTCTTCCGTTTGCAATGATTCAGAGAGTATTGCTGATGATGAGAAGGCAGAAATGCAAGTAAGTTCTAATTACTTCTTTTTGGGTAGCTCAACCTTGGTTTTCAGGGAAGAGTTGGTGAGGGAACAACAATTTATAATCTAAAAGTTCAGGAAGTTTGCTCTGGGGTCCAGAATGGGATGATCATGCTTTGGTGAAAACAGGATTTCTTAACCTTCTTGCTTGGAGGATTTCAGTGGAGGAGAACATTTGCAGGTCTTTCAGCGAAGACTTAGAAGTTATTTCGAGAGTATTGGACCTTAGGCACAAGAAAGAGATATGTTGGAGCATGCAGGAATGGGATATGTATCTTGTAGAGGCTTCACCAATCAAATTGTCAGTTTATTTACCAAGTTTGTACGAAAAGGGTTTAAGTTATAGGACTATAAATTGTTTAGATCTGTGATGGCAGCTGGCCATTTCCCTGTTAATAGTCTGTCAATAGAAAGAGTTGTTTTAGTCCACAGGGTCATAAGGACCTCCCAGACCAAAATATTTTTTGTGGGATGTAAATTTATTATTTGGAAAATTAGAAGAGTGGACCTTAAATAGGTTTTTAACATTACAGTAGTTATCAATTAAGTTGGTGACTTTGTTATGTCTGATATCTTTTAGGAGGGTATTATACGTTAATGCTTTAGAGGTAAATAATTTTATAACCCCAATGAGGTGCTGGTTCAGATTTCACAAACAAAAAAAAATGATATCTTCAACAAATTTTGTATTCTCAATTCGATGATCACCCTAAATTATGTGTAGTTATTTGTATAGAAGAATATGAGTGTAAAATGGAAGAATATCAAAGAGATGGAATGAACCAGTTGTTACTATCCTATGTAAGGCCTTATAATGCTGTAAAGTCTGCAAATATAGCTTGCTGGGTCAGATTATATATGGTGGAAGCAGGTGCTGATTTGGAAAGGTTTGGAGTGCATTCTGTAAGAGAAGCAATGGCAAATTACGTTTTTTGTTCTGCGGGTCGACTGGAAGAGATATTGAAAGAAGATGATTGGTTGAATGTTGGAGGTCTGTGCAAGATTTTACTTGAAACCTGCAGAGCATATATCTTCTGTAGCTATTCGTAGCTTTGAACATGCATAATACATACATAATGCTAGCCTTCAGAATTGACTTGAAATGTAGATTCTCTAAATTATGCGATGGGAGAATCTTGATGTCATTAAAGACACAGAGGTTAGAATTTTAAATAATATTAAGAACTTTAGTGGTGTTATAATTTCGATATGGGCAAAATTAACTTTGTATGTTTTTACAGATAAGTTATAAACACAGAAGAAGATATACAAGTTGGATATTATGCGATGTTCTGTTAAATATTCAACTGGATTGGTTATCAGCCCTAGAGCAGATGTAAAGAGGAAGCTTGCTGATGTGCTGCGGTTGCTATATACCTTGATGTTCTAATTTTAGAAAGTTTATTGTGGCTAGTGTGTTTAGTTTAAATTACTGCAATGGAGTAGCAATAAAGAGTTTATGCATAATGCTAGCCTCCGTGTCTTTAATGAAATCCAGAATTTCCCATCAAACCATTTGGAGAATCCACCTTCTTGCACAGCTTTAAAAAAAACTAGTCTTGTTGACCTTTAAAGCTATTGCCCAAAAGAGAGTAACTTATGGTTTTACTCCTGGTTCTTGGCAGTGGAAAGGGCTGAAGGTCAATCTCCAAATTATCTTTGATCACAGTTTCACCTCTTCCCTTAAAAGTCATTCCACATGACTAATTTGGGCACTCCAAGTAGGCAACAGGCTGTGCGTGATCATCTTAAAAGATGCCCACTTTAATGTCCTGATGTGGTTTCCAGGCTAGGAATTCCTGATGTCCTTTGCAGCATTAGCAATACAAAGGGCGTCTTTCGGTTGAGCTCTTGTGAAGTTTTCACCAAGCTGATGGCTGAGGTGGCCACCTAAGTAAATCAGCAAGGGTACATGTCTAGCCTTAACTAGATGACTGGTTAGGGGGAGCCCTGGACTCTGTACAGTGGATTCTATCTCAGTTTTACCAATGTTTAAACATTGGAAACGTCCTCAAGTTGGACATTCCTTACTTACCTCTTTGAGAAAGGTTTTGTGCCATTAAACTCAGGCCCAAGAAGACACTGGATATAACAGCCTCATAGGCTTGTGGTGCCTATGGCCCGTTTCATTGTTCAAGGGATTCCGTAGAATCTTTCTTCATTTTTTTTTTAACTGTATTTTTATTGCAGACAAATAGTTGACAAACAAACATTTGTTCCTAGCGCCATGCCTCTCAGGTATGGTCGGCACCATTCGTAAAATAGACTTCACACTGCTGTTTAGCCCGCATCCCGGAGGCCGGGCGGCAATAGTCACAGAGTGCCAAACTAGAACTCACAAACAAAGACAGTGACATTTGCTCGACAAAATTATCCTGCATCTGCTTTTCCTTTTCTCCCCAACACTTAAATGGCTCTAATGCTCGTATGACAGGATGAGTAATACCCTGAGAAGCATGTGGCCACCCCCGCCTAATTGCCTCCTTGTGTAGGTGGCTACCCATGTGTACTACCTTCTAAGCATGGGGCCACCCTTATCAGTCAACCATCCTGAATGGCACAGCTGCTACCTTCAGCTCCCAGTCCGCCTACGTGCCAACACCAGAGCCCTCAACGACCCCACCCACCCCCTCCCACCGCTAACTACTGGTGAGGGCCCAACATCGGTATTTCTACTCCCAAATGAAAGAGGCCCGCAGGATCACCACTCATCTATCTTCGTATCACCTGGAACTTCATTCAATGCCTCCCTTCCCTCGTCCTCTTTGGCCTCCCGATAATTGCGCAGTGTGCGTACTAACTCTTCCCATGCTCGCGCCATTTCCATACTCTTCTCATTAGTTGTGCGGGCTGCCTGTCAAAGTCTAACTGCACCCTCACTACGGGCCCATTTAAACAATTTGTTCACCCACCGTCTGTAAAAAGGACCCTCTCTCAACTTCCAATGCCAGGTTATTTCCCTCTGGGCTAGAATTAGACCTAGATCAATGAACATGCTAGTTATTTTATTCCTTTTCGTATGAGGAAACCACAGCAGCAAACAAGTCGCCTTATCATACTCCACCTGCCGGTCAGTGATCTCAGTAAGAAGTGCGCCCACCTCCGACCAATAGTCCCCTAGTTGCGGACAGTCCCATAACATATGATCTAGTTCCGCGGCGGGCATCGAGCATCTAGGGCACGCTGCATCCTGCGCTTGGAAATATCTCTGTATCTTCCCCGGTGTAAGGTAGGCTCTGTGCACTATAAAGAAATGCACTTGTTGGAACCGGGCTTCCTGCACCCCTTCCACGTTCGTCTCAAAATATGCCCCCAGGTTGTGTCCGGTATAGGTTTCCCCATACTCGCCTCCCATTTTTGTTTTAGGACCGTCAGTGGTACCAACCCCTCGTGCAACATCCGAGAGTGCAAGCACGTGACCGCCTTGAAGGTGCCCACTGCCATCACTACGTATTGGCAAGCCATCGCGGACTTCGGCTCTGCCTGCTCAGATTTCCAATGCTTCCTGATCGCTGTTGTAACAGCCATGTGCAAGAGGTAACTCCCATCGGGAATGCCAAATTGGTCCGGTATCGCCCGAAAGGGCAACAACTCGCCTTCAGCGTATAGGTCGCCTACTACATGAAGTCCCAACTCCTCCCATTCCGCAAGCCGGGACCAGTCCCCACCGTGCGGTAGGGCTGTCAACATGCCTAGTGGGACTTCCGGTGCGTATGGGTGCACCTCTCCCGCCCTCTTCTGACTTCTGTTCCAGCATAACCTCAGGGTCCTTTCCTCTAGGGTCAGGTCCCGTAGCGTAAGCGGTTGTTGCATGATGATATATGAGGTAGAATCTTTCTTCATACTGGGATTAGGATATAGTTCCACATTTACCATTGTCCATAACTTGCAGGAGGCTACTGCTTCATGTGGGCCAGGAGACCAATCCCCATCCACCCTCGTACATGTTACCTCAGATTCAGCAAAAGGATTAGGACACCTCTGCGAGTTCTTTTCAGAAACAGCCTCTGGTCCTCATCAGGGGGTTTTGTTAACATCAACATGCTGGAGGTTTAGGTTTTTGTCCTGGCTGTGAGAACATTCTTAACTTCCCTTTGTTGCAAGAATGTCTGGATACTCCAGCAAAACACAACAGCCTTGTGTTCTGAATTCAGGCAGCTCTAGTCATCTCATCTGGCAGCAGACCTGTTGAATTGGGCTCTGCCTCACACCTGTAGCTGTTGATCACTCTTCTGGCAGTATCTTTCAACATCAAAGCTAACTGTCTGAGCAAGATTGACTACACAAAGCAGACATTGATCAAGGTGGTCCTCACCCATCTGATGAGTTTTTGGATAACGGGCATCTGTATGTACCCAGACTTCAACTGGGCAGATCCCCAGAACAGAATGTCAAGTTGAAATTTTCACCTGACTACAGCATGATTCTTGTGACTCCTCTTTGGTTGAACTGATTTTGATCCTACACTTAATCCACTGGGTAGTGGAGGCCTCCTCTCTATGTTCTTGGCAGGTCAGATCTCTCTAATAGGAAGCGATGTTGCCTCAACCCTGCTATTCGTTGCTCTTCTTAACCTCTCTTAACTGGATTGTCAGCCTTGCAGCCATTTAAGAAGCATCCATCGTTCATCAAACACCATGCCACCTCAGAAAGTAACGAGCCACATGCAAATCAGCTTTGGTCCTTCTCCAGTAGGAACAATCCCCTCTAAACTGGACCACAAGAAGCCCGAGATCGGTTCCAGCCTGTGAAGTGCCTTGTCAGTAAAGTGCTGTTTGAGTAGTGTAATATAACAAGTGTAATATAACAAGAAGATGCGCCACGGCGCCTGCGCGGGAGAATAGTGCTCCATTGACGCTGCCAGAGAACGCTGGTCGGCATATGCGGCTCGAGACGTCTTTTCCTCGACACCTACAGTTTATCACGTAGCTTGTGATCCGTCAGCTTCTAAAAAAACCATCGCTTCTGCGCATGTCAACCGAGTAAGCGCTTCGGACCACGCCAACTAGGAACCGTTTACTACAAACGATGTAAAATCGAGCACCTTGGTTCCGTGGATTCAACTAAAGGACCAACATTTTCGGACTGATCTGCTACATTTCTCCGCAAGAAAACAAGCTGCCCGCCGATCCGTTTTAAACCACCTTCTTCATTAAAAGATTGTCTCCGGTCCCCCGCCCTTTACAAAAAATAGATGGCTTCGCCGTGGACTCACTGCTTCCATTGATAGAACTCTGTCACACAACACCTTTGTGTCGCCCCACATACCAGAAGGAAACTTGCTGGCCCTGAGGAGAATCCCATCTGTGATCTGTAGGGATTCGAAACGCGTAGGCCTCTGTCTAAGGAGTTGCTCTAATATAAACCCAAGTGTTGAGTGATACTTCACTCGAGTTTTATTGTACACATTGTTGATGAAATTTGTGTTGACAATTTTTATTGATACTAAATTATCAGAGTGTACTGTCTCTTTGAAAAATATATTTTTGTAACATTTGTTTGATTTACAGAGCAACCCTACTTTTGTTTCACTTTTTCACACTGGCACATCCGTTATTCTAGGGTGTGTCGGGTCTTGTATGAATGTATGCATGTGAATTGAATGACTGTGATATGTCTGACTAGTGTAAATGTGTATGTATTATTTTCTATTGTGTTGTGTCCAAGTCATCTTTATTTAATGTATGTAATTTGCCAAGAATTCATGTATTGCATTTTTTCTATTTAAAATGAATAAATAGCTATTAACACCTTGGCTGCTAAGGCAATTTTCAGCCTGTGCTGGAAATTTCAATTATCCTTTTTTGATGACGAGCTGGGCTCGTCATCAGCACACGACCACTGTGCACCATGACGAGCCCAGCTCGTCATCAGCAGCGAAAGGGTTAAGTAGCAAATCTCCGGTGGAAATTAGTTGTTCTTCCGTTTGAGTTAATTACTGGTTTGACAATTGTATCAGTTTAGGCACATCTTCTTGTTATATTGTTATAAGTGCTCAGCCTTACTGATTAGAGCCAGCTCTTTTCTGATATTAGTTTGAGTAGTGTGGCCCGGTGAACACCAGACTCACATCTGAGATTACCCATTGCGCTAAAGAGTGATGTGTGTGTAGTATTCTCAATGAAAACTGGATGCAGGAGGATTGAAGTAGATTGATTTATTAAGAGAGTTGATCTCTACACAGCTCATCATCTGCAAGTCCTGCTCTCTCAGTCCTCCAGTGCAGTTGGCCTTCCAGCATTGGATCATAACATTCCATATGTCATGACCACACAAGCACATTGACTACACAGGTATAGAGGCTGATTGACCAAGCCAGCAGATGTAAACATACTATCACTGTAAACATGGTGCATAGAATATAACATACCTTCTTTTCTTCAACAAAGAAAAACATAACACTTATACTAAAACACAATAAACAAACAATAGAAATAAACATAAGCTTAAAAAACTGTTTTCTACAAATTAATCATGAAATCTACGAGGAATAATAGAAACTCTAGAACTTTTCCTTCTCTGCAATGAAGACAAAGACGAATTAGAAGAAGCAGACAAGTTGGTGGAAAGGTTGGTGGAAAGATTGACATAATTATCACCCAATTCTTGGACGTTAGATTTTGTTTTAACCAACTTTGAAACATCCCACCAATAACCTTCTTCCACCTGAACAGAATTATTTCCGATTCTGATTACTTTTACAGGATCACTGAATCTACCTTTACCTTTTTTGTGCGCACAGAATTTTTGACTCTTACAAAATCACCAACACACAAATGAACCATTTTGACACATTTCTTCCTGTCAAACCACTCTTTCTCCTTATCCTGCATAAAATCAACATTAGTCCTAACATTATCCATGACAATTCCATATCAACCAACGGGTCAAACCATTTGTTCATTCATCCTGGTCAAAAACTGGTATCAGCTTTTCTCCCTCTCAGAACCTCAAAAGGACAACACTTAGTAGTAGAATGCGTCGTGGTCCTGTAGAACCACAGCATGTTTTCTATAGCACCTTGCACATCCTGTTTCTCCTTGACAGCCCACTTGACACATTCTCCAACAACTCTATTCATTCTCTCCACCAGGCCATTGGCCTGTGGGTAATATAATGAGCTCTTGAGATGCTTTATACCACTGGAACTGAGAAAACTCTGAAACTCATGACTCACAAATTGAGAACCATAGTCTGAAACCAAGAATTGAGGGAATCCTTAACTCAAAAATACACTTTTCAGGAACTGATAACATTAGCTGACCCAGCCTCTCTGACGAACATCACCTCCGGCCACTTGGAAGCATAATCTATTAATACAATAATAAACCTCATATTCGAAGGCAACACATCGTAAGGACCCATAATGTCAACACCCACCTTAATCCATGGTCCAGAAGGACATTCAATAGGAGATAGAGGCCGAGTATTCACTTTGAGTGTTTTTTCCGACGAAGAACACAATAGACAGTTTTCTACAGCTGTCCTAATCTCAATGTCCATTTTTGGCCACCAAAAATTTTCACCAGGCTGTAATTCTGCACTCCTAAGAACCATTGAAGCAAAGGCAACCGTGAACTCTTGATCCCCAGACCGCTGAGTGAGAATCGCACCTAGCCCTTCCTTACTAGCGTCAACAGTAATACAGCAGGGCAACTCTGGGTCAAAAGGTGTGAGGGCATCACTGTTCCTTAAATTATCTTTAACTTCATGTAAAGCTCTGTCACAATCAGATGACCATGAACATTTCGTAGAAGTTTTTAAAAGATTGCTAATGGGCCTGATCTTAGATGCATAGTTGTGAAGAAAAGGAGAGTAGTATTCAAGTAACCCCAATAGTGACTTAACACCAGTTTTATCTTTGGGCATAGGTGCGTTCATGATAGCATCAATGAGGCCTTCCCTGGGTTTGATTCCATCAGAGGATAAAAGATGACCTAGGTATTCAATTTCACTGCATGAAAATTTACATTTTTCATTTTTTAGAACAACATCATGTTAGACGGGAAACCTGAGGGTCGGCGGAGCAAGGGGGAGAGGCCTCCTGGCGAGGGTCCTCTCCTCAGATCGTACGGACGAGCAACCACCCCTCTACAGATGGACGCCACACAAAGATAGGGTCTTAACACTTTTATCGGTATTCTTTGGCAGGTTATCCTAACAATACAGGAGGAACGGGATGCTGGGATCCCTCTAAACTTAGTCTCTGTGGGAAGGGGGTAGCGGGACAGTCTTGGTACCGGTCTGGTACAGGGATGCCTGACGTACAGCTCTCAATCATCGAGCCGGAGGGTTCTCTGGTATGAGCCGCGGCAGCGCCAGCAGGACTCCAAGGATGGTTCACGAAGATGAGCCGAGGCAGCGCCAGCAGGACTCCAAGGATGGTTCACGAAGATGAGCCGCGGCAGCGCCAGCAGGTCTCCAAGGATGGTTCACGAAGATGAGCCGCGGCAGCGCCAGCAGGACTCCAAGGATGGTTCACGAAGATGAGCCGCGCCAGCAGGACTGCAAGGATGGTTCACGAAGATGAGCCGCGGCAGCGCCAGCAGGACTCCAAGGATGGTTCACGAAGATGAGCCGCGGCAGCGCCAGCAGGTCTCCAAGGATGGTTCACGAAGATGAGCCGCGGCACCGCAAGCAGGACTCCAAGGATGGCTCACGAAGATGAGCCGCGGCAGCGCCAGCAGGACTCCAAGGATGGTTGCAAGAAGATGAGTTTGTCTCGGTGTCTCTCGACTCCAGGATACAACTGCCTTCCTGCTCTGGAGCTGCCCCAGTTATAGGTCTGGTGCCCTTTGATGTCTGGACCCTCGCACTTGGAGGTCGGGGGGTCCGGGATGTGCGAGTCCAGACACCCAGCAGGGGGTTGGAGCCAGCACCCAGGGAGGCTGGGGGCGATCGAAACCAGGTGGATGGGGGTCCATCGAAACTCCTTCTCCCATTGACTCGTCAAGTGGTCTCTTTACCCCCTGGTTGGATCGTGGTGCCTCGATGTCGGGGCTTCGCTGGGCCTGAGGCTGGGTTCGGGCCGAGGCCACGAGGCCTGGTCGTGGAGGGTCCAAGATGGCGGCTGGGCCGGAGACGAGGATCCGGGAAAGGGTCCGGGCCAGCCGAGAGGGTTGAAGAGATGAGGTTGAGTTCCGTCGGGGGAGAGCTGGGGGCGGCCCGGAGGGGCGGCACTCGTGGAAGGTGCCGCTCTTGGCCGGGGAACAGGGGTCGAGGTAGTCTGGGACCCGCCATGCGGGAGGAGTGGGGCCACGCCACGAGGCCAGGTCCAACACATTATTTCTCTTGAAAATGTCTAGAACATTCTTAATAATTTTGGCGTGAGAATCATTGTCTTTGGCATAGATAAGAACATCGTCTTGAAACACTAGGACGCCCTCCACACTCCTCAACATATTCTGCATAACCCTCAGGAACACGGACGCCGCAGAGGCTAACCCAAAAGGCATCCTCTTATAACGGAATGTTCCAAGGGGTGAAACAAAAGCAGTCAAAGAGCGTGAATCAGGATGGAGTTCTATCTGGTGATAGGCGCTAGCCAAATCCAATTTCGAGAAGACTTTAGCACCCTTGATACAAGAAAACAAATCTGTAATTTTAGGCAAGGGGTGAGAGTCAACCCAGATCTACTTGTTGAGAGACCTGAGATCCACACACACACTCTCAACTTTCCATCCCGTTTACGAGCAACCACCAGAGGCGACAACCAGAGGGAAGAATCTGTTGGTTCGATGATACCTTTCTCACATAAAGATGTAAGTTCTCTATTGAGATCTTCCCTAACACTAAACGGGACACCTCTTAGTTTATGTTTGATAGGGGTAGCGCCCTTTTTAACAATAATCTTGTGCTTCAATCCAATGATTTTTCCCAGATCATTCACAAAAACAGTAGGAAACTCACTGATCCATTTTGAACCTCCTTCATCACACATGACCAGCATAACCTGTTCTTTTGTGCCCGGTCTTAGTTGCATCCCAAACAAACCTTGGTGTAACCAGCCTAAGATATTTAGTCCCTTGACAGCTACATAGATTTTGCCTCCTATTTTCCTTCCTTTGAAAATAAGAAAATCTTCAATGAATCCAAGTAATTCTATTCTACGCCCCTCGTAGGATACTGCTGATCGATCAGGAGGAAAAAGTACTCTTTCCCCCCATGTCTCATTGAAAAGTTTCTGTGTAATCATGGTGATTCTAGCACCAGAGTCGACAAGTAAGTTCAATTTCTTATCCCCCACTATGATCTCAACAATAGGATCAACACAAGTTGAAGGATCTCCAGTAAGTGGTATAACAGATTCGTTTGGAATAGACTGATCTTGTACCACAGAAACAATTTCTTCATCTGAATCATATTTATCGGATTCTAATAGACAAGCTACAGATTTTTTTTCAAACTTTTTCTTTAAACATACAGTAGCATAATGTCCAACTTTCCTACAATAATTACAAGTTGAGTTCAGAGCTGGACATTTAGATCCCTTACCATGTGAAGGACTTCCACACCGTAAACACACATTACTTGGAATGGAACTATCAGATTTTGTTTTCATCAAGAAATTGCTCTCTTTTTTTACTAATTTTGTTCTTTGATTTTTTTACAGGACCCACATAATTGACAGACTCCAGAGGTGGTTTGTATTCTAGTTCCGTAAGAGATATGTTTGATGTTTCAATGCTTTTTGCAACCTTGATGGTTTCATCAAGAAGTGGATTGTCCATTAATAATAATTTCTGTCTAATCTGTTTGTCTTTGCAATTACCTACAAATTGATCACGGATCAACTGATCAGTGAAGTTCTCGAAAAGACACACAGAAGCAAGTTTGCTGAGAACAGAGACATAGGCATCGACATCTTCGTTCTCGGATTGTTTCCTCTTAAAGAATGTGTGTCTCAAGACAATTACATTAGGTTGTTTATCAAACCGCACCTTTAGCTTTGCCACAGTGGATTGATAATCATCTAATATATCAATATAATCAGGTATATCTGGTAAATGCTTGAAAATAGATCTCCCCTCAAAACCTAAAGAATATAATAATAGCCATTTTTTCCTCTCTGGGCGATACCTTAAAGCACCAATTGCACCTAGGTAGGTTTCAAAGGCATCGAACCAAACATCCCACTTAACAGGAGGCTCTCTAGGAGTATCAAGAAAAGAGAGAGGAGCAATGACAGATTGCAAAGAAGACATTGTAGGGTTAACTTGTATCAATTAACACAGAATGTATTATTATATATTTGAAATGTTAACTGCAGTGCATAAGTGACGCCTTGTTGGACACGGCCTCGTGGCGGGTCCCACTCCTCCCGCATGGCGAGCCCCGGACGACATCGTCGCCTGTCCTCCGGCCTGAAGCTACCCCCACCAACCTTCACGAGAGCCGCCACCCCTGGCAACCACCGGCTCTCCCCCTCCAGAACATGGCGACCCCTACTCGCCCACGCTACGGGTCCGACCCTTGCCCCGGACCACCCTCTCCGGCCCGACTCCATCTTGGGCCTTCCATGTCTAGGCCCCGTGGCCTCGGCCCGACCTCAGCCGCGGCCCCAGCCAAGCCCCGACATCGAGGCACCAAGATCCGACCAGGTGGTAAAGTGGCCACTTGTCCGATCAAGGAGGAAGGGAGTTTCGATGGCCCTCCAGCTGTCCTCGGACGCCTGGTTTCGATGGCCCTCCGGCCTCCCTGGGCGCTGGCTCCACCCCCCTGCTGGGTGTCTGGACCCTCTCATCCCGCCCCCTCTGACCCCCAGGCGTGAGGGGCCGCACATCAAAGGACTCCAGCCCTTTAACTGGGGCAGCTCTGGAATGGGACAGCAGTTGTATCCTGGAGTCGAGAGACCCTGAGACGAACTCACCTACTTCGACCCCTGAAACCATCTTCGGAGCCCTGCTGGCGCTGCCGCGGCTCGACCTCGCTGAAACCATCTTCGGAGCCCTGCTGGCGCTGCCGCGGCTCGACCTCGCTGAAACAATCTTCGGAGCCCTGCTGGCGCTGCCGCGGCCCGACCTCGCTGAGACCATCTTCGGAGCCCTGCTGGCGCTGCCGCGGTCCGACCTCGCTGAACCCATCTTCGGAGCCGTGCTGGCGCTGCCGCGGCCCGACCTTGCTGAGACCCCCTACGAAGCCTGCTGGCGCTGCCGCGGCCCAACTCTGAGGAACCCCCCAGCTCGAGGATTGAGAGCTGAGCGCAGGGTATCCCTGGACCAGGCTGGTGCCAAAACTGTCCCGCTACCTCCTTCCCTCCGTTACTAAGACTTTAAGGATCCCTCGATCCCTCTTGTACATATTCTACCGAGATATCTGCTTGATTACTGATAAAGACGTTAAGAATCTATCCTTGTGTGGTGTCCCTCTGTAGTAGTGTGATTACTCGCCTGTACAATCTTAGGAGAGGAACCTCGCCCGGAGGTCTCTCGGCAGAGCTCGGCCAGTCTCATAGGAGAGGTGGATCTCGGGGTGGTCAGCCAGATAGACTCTGCCTCCCCCCCTGAGATCACCTTTCTAACACGCCTAAAATAATTTGCTTTGATAAAAAAATAAAAGAACTTTAAAGCTTCGATATACTTTAAATCACAGCAACCATGTGACTAACAAGAGATATAAAGCTGTTTTGCTACTAGTGTGCAAATCACTGTGATCCGTTTGTAAGATGCACTCTGTTAATAGTGTGCAAATCACTGAAATCCGTGTAAGATGCACTATGTCAATAGCGTAAATTACTGAAATCCACTCGTGAATAACGAAATATCAGTGAAATATCAGTAAAAGTCACTGCAAGCTGCTGCAAACCGCAGTAAAGTGCGAATCACTGAGGCATCCTTATGACGTAATAGAGCTCCTTTCTTTGTGATATAATATACCTCCCTTGTAAAGTTGAAGAACTGCTGTGAATGACTGTTCCACCAACAATGAGTTATTGTGATGTCACACGACGTTCTGAGTATCTTCAAGTGCGTTTTACCGTGATTGGCAAACTTCACGCTGATTGGCAAAACACCAAGATGAGGAAACGACCTGAACGTGGTTGGCAACGTCGGTACTGGTTGGCAGAAGTTTGTAACTTTGGGTGACACGCATGCGCGATGCTTAGTTCCTCAGGTCTCGCGATTATACATGCAGATCATCATGACACAAGAAACAATGCCAGGAGCACGAGGAATCAAGCGCGTGAAAAACACTGACAGGTAAGGAGACTTCAAAAGTCAACAAGCACGATTTCAATGTTGAAAAACGTAGGGGTCTTTGCGGGCGATTTAATAAAATGACACTGCACAAGTAAATTGCGAGCAATGACATTATTTAAAAACAATGCCACATGTTTTAAAAGAAAGGGAGTAAGCAATTGTTGGCAATTGTTGGAAAATCCACTAGATGGTGGTTTGAAGTTCCTCTCCTTCCGTTCAAATAATAAGGTTACCAACGTTGTTAGACTTAACGACTCGTGCCAAAGTAACAACTAAAACGTTTCAATGTCATCTGAAAAATTCACTTGTGTCAAAATTCACTTGAGCGGTGTAAACAGGAGTTAATGCCCTTTGAAGTATAAAGTCATAAGAGTTAATGCCCCTTTAAGTTTAAAGGTCAGAAGAAAACGCACAGGTTGAAACGATGCAAAGCTGTCACTTATCTGAAGGAGTAGGCAATTGTAGAAAAGTCCAAAAGTCCACTAGATTGTGGTTTGAGGTTCCTCTCCTTCCGTTGTATTTTGAAAACAGATGATAATAAAGTCTTGAAAACTGGGTAAAATGAAGAATAAATGCAGGAATTGTAAATAAGTATCCTTTAATACTCGAAGAGCTCAATCATAAATCATCCAGATAGTTCAGCATACAAGGAACAACTGTCCTTTACAAATGATGTATAGAATGATGGAACTTACATTCTACATTCTGACAATGACCTAAGCTGGCACATGCACAAAGGAAATGAACATAACACATTTAAGAAATGCAAACACAACACTGGGGTTGATATGCGTGGATTCTGCTGTGTAGAGTCCTCGTCGCCAAATTTTTGTAGTATTCTCAATGAAAACTGGAAGCAGGAGGATTACAGTAGATTGATTTATTAAGAGAGTTGATCTCTACACAGCTCATCATCTGCCAGTCCTGCTCTCTCAGTCCTGCAGTGCATTTGGCCTTCCAGCATTGGATCATAACATTCCATATGTCATGACCTCACAAACACATTGACTACACAGGTATAGAGGCTGATTGACCAAGCCAGCAGATGTAAACATACTATCACTGTAAACATGGTGCATAGAATATAACAGTGTGGAATGCTTAAATTAATCGCAGTCGCTGGTAATTACTCTGGGACACTTCCCACTCCTTCATTTTTTGTCAACCATGCCACCTCAGACAGGAGCCAGCCACAGGTATATGTTTTGTTTTTCTCAGGTGTAGGAGTCACCGGGCACATAGGGATTTTTTTTCTTTTTTTTCTGGTTGAATGCAACAAATGATATTAAAGAAGAACAAATGCTGGAGTTCAATGAAAAATGAAGTCACACCATATATTTACAATGTGTTATCCAATAAAGGTTACACCATTTCACATTTACATTTGTCAATGTTTAAATAAAAACACTCTCAAGCGACAACAAGTGAATATCCATCTTAGCAGTTACTGCAATGAATAGAGAGGGGGCACTTACAGCCAAAGGGACAGGGCAGCAAACAAGACTTGTAAAGTCGTAAAACTGTCCCTTTGGGAACTCAATCAAAATTACATAAATTCATTCAATCATTCACACCTGTCATCTATGTACCACCCTCACTTGTACCCCAAGTTTACCTAAAGTTCAGTGCTACGAATTTCAAATGTGTTAGATCTTTAATGTCACATTTATCAACATCACATCACGGTTCATAATCATGTAACAGTTTGAACAAGTTACAACCTAATCACATAGTCCATATTCATAATTTTAATTTAAAACCCACAGTGTGCAATACATTTTTTTTTTAAATATCTTTTTATTGAAAAAACAAAGAAAAACAATAACAGGTGACTCACATCGCGGAATGAAAGGATCAGCAATACACAGACAGGGCATAATGGATGGAGAATTATCAATAAAGCCTACTCACAAGCTACATCGGGTGATCGGCCGCCCGACATTCAGGATAATCAGACAAATGCCAACCACCAACCCCACCTCCCCTGGAAAAGTATAAACATTGAGCAGCAGTCCAGAGTAGAAGGGAGGGGGGGCGCAGCAATAAAAGGTTACGAGACTACAGCCGCATCCCGAATACAATAACGGATGATGCAACAGTTGGCTAATTTATGCTAATAATACCCCCACCAGGAACCCATCCACCCAAAACACAAATTTGCGCCTCAATAAGACCACCGATCTCAGGATTCGAAAGGATTTCTAACATAAAAACTACAAACACTAACAAGACGAACACCCCTCCTCCCACCCTGCACCCCTGCATATGGCATGCGCCTGTCCCCAACTAGCAGTGTGCCTGTCGCCCCATCTAACTAGGTACTAAAAGTAGAAAAAGTGGAGGAGGACACCTCAGTACGAGCCCCCGGTCCCCCCTCCCCCTCGCCAGAACCAGGAATCCCCCAGGATAAAACCCACAACTATTAGAGCGATATAAAACGAAATAGGGGAAACAGTAAGCACCACCCGACCTCCCGTAAATACAATGGTAGCGAATACCACTTCAGCAAGTCCACGGTGCCAAGCCCCAACAATCAGTCTCATCCTTGACCCTTCCGATCAGTCGAGCAAGCCCCTTCCAGACGGACTGTCGCCTCCGCAGGATAGTCAAAGTGCCAAAACAGTTCAGTAAAGTTCCTTCTGAGGCGAGGCAAAGTTTTAAAATCTTTGGGAACTCCATCGACATCGACGATGTCCCTCACCGCCATGAGCTCCCAACGTCGTCATCTCTGCGATCGTAATGAAGTTGTCGGAGAGGGGAAAAGCGCTGTTTCATCCCGTAGACAGTTCCCACCAAGAGTATCCGGAAAGGAAGCACCTATTCATCCACACACAGTAGGCAATGATGGTGGGCTAGACAATCCGTAGAGAGCACCGAGTTCACGGTCGTCGGCCATCACACTGCCATGAAGCTCCGACACCCCTCTTGGCACAGGGCTCACTGCCGTTACAAGGACCTCCGTGGGTGGTATAGGCCGATCAGGATATTGCTCCGGATCAGGGTCTGGTCCCTCATGCCCATGTCCGTATGTGACAATGGACTCCAGATGGGAATGTAGTGCCCCCGAAAGCTACCAGTACAGTCCGCATTGACGGTTCAGACTCAGTCCGTCCCACCACATTTCGTTCCGAGTCGACCTTAATCGCGTCCCCCAGGGGCACCGGACTTCCCCGGGGGAGCCGGCAAAATTGGGACGGACTGTTACGGAGGGAGACTCAGGGCGTGCCAAGGCCACAATCCTCACTCCGCTACCGCAAGTGAAGACCCCGACTCAGCGAACACCGGCAGCGGCAAACCAGGTCCCCCGGTCAGGGACCTCCACCCACAGCCACAATCGTGCCTCGTCAACCCTCCGTCGATATTTAGGCCAGAACAACAACCGTCGTCGAAATCGGGCTTAGAAAGTTCTCCACATCCAAGGACCGGACCCTGACGATCACCCACAGCCGATGTTATTCAACTGGAACCCGGCTGGGCCAGTACTCGAGTCCCCGGCTCACAAGCTGGTGTAGGCCCCAAACTGAAACTCGACATAACTCCGTCCACCAAGCTGGTAAAAGTCCCGGGATCGCTCCAAAGTACAGCACAGCAGTTCACACGCCCGGAGGCAGGGTGTAAATTCAGGATTAGTAGCAGGATCATCTGGCGGGGGACGGAGGTCGGCGGAGCCGGGAGCCTAAGCGGCCATCTTGGTTGCTAGCGTAGCTCCTCCTCTGGTCACATAAGGATTTAATGCCAGTGGGCAACTTGTCTGCCTCCCAAAACTTCAACTCTCACAGTGAAGGTTATGCAGTAGTGCCAAACCTAGAACTTGGGGCATCTCATTGATAGGGAAAGAGGTAGCTAAGGAGCATGAGTACAAAAGTCACCATGGTGAATAACATGTGCTTTTCCACAGTTACTCTTCATGACAAACTTGCATAGGGGTGGGAAAGAACCCAGAAGTGTGCACCACAAGTTTAGGGGCCAATTCACAAACAAAGTAGTAAATATACACTTGGGGCCAGATGTAGGTAGCCCTTTACCGATCGGTAACGGCCGAAAATACCGATTTTTGGCCCTTACCGATCGGTAAACAGCCATCGAGATGTAGGGAACGAAAAACATAAAGAATCGGAGTGAAAACCGATTCGGAATGAGCACCGAATGGGAAAGAATCCGATACGTACATACCGAAAATCGGACATGTAACGAATCGGAAAAACACCGATTCGGATGCAAAGACCGAATCGGTCCATGTACCGATTCGTTCGTGACACCGAATCGGAAAAGCACGAATCGGTCCATTGCCCGAATCGTTAGTGACACCGAATCGGATAATCACCGAATCGGTCCATTGACCGATTCGTTAGTGACACCGAATCGGAAAATTACCGATTCGGTCCATGTACCGAATCGTTAGTGACACCGATTCGGTAAATCACCGATTCGGTCCATGTACCGATTCGGTAGAAAGACCGATTCGGACATGAGCCGAATCGGAAAACATGCCGATTCGTAGGAATCGCCGATCGGGAAATTCCCCGACTCCGACAGTTGGGGAGATGTAGGGAGGCACAGAAACACCGAAATCGGCTCAAAATCGGTAGAATCCACTCGGTATTTACCATGGATTGCAATCAGGTGGTAACCAACTCCAACCCATATAAACAGTCCCAAAATGCATTGCAACTTGCAGGATGGCAGCTTTCTATGTCATTGCGAGGCGGCTACGGCTACAGCAGGAAGGACAGAGGGAATGGCTAAGAAATGAACAGGTCTACAGACAGAGGATAACCCTGTTCATGCTCACAGAGGCAGAGATACTACAGAGATACAGGCTGGACTCTGACACCATACTTGAGCTCATCAGGGATCTCAAGCCATTCTTGGACCACCACACCCCAAGGGCACACGCCATCCCTGCGCACGTCCAGGTGCTATGCAGCCTACACCTGCTAGCGTCTGGCAGCTATCAAAGTGGTGTAGCAGCAGCAGGAGGGGTGAGCCAGAGCAGCCTGTCAAGGTTCTTCCACACATTCCTTGACGCCATGATAGACAGGATGGACCAATACATCTCTTTCCCTGCAACCCACGCAGAACTGCTACAAACCAAAGCTGACTTCTACCAGATGGCACAATTTCCCCAAATCATCGGTTGCATAGATGGCACGCACATTCCGATTTGCCCACCAGCGGACACCGAATACATATACCGCAATCGCAAGTCTACACACACCATCAACGTGCAGGTGATCTGCAATGCAAAGTGCACCATCACAGACCTGGTAGCAAAATTTCCAGGGAGTACCCATGACTCCTATATTTTCCAACAGAGCGGCATATATGCACGGCTGATGGCTGGCGAATTTGGAGAAGGATACCTCCTAGGTGAGACACATCATGAGACCCCATGACACATAGTAGGTAGGTGTAATACATGTATGCATGTGTCTAATGTGACCCCTTTCTCTTCCAGGCGACAGTGCATATGCCCTCCGCTCATTCATACTCACCCCCTACCTCAACCCCTCCACACCCAGCCAAAGGAGGTATAACCGGGCCCACATACGCACAAGGAATGTTGTCGAACGGACCTTTGGCATCTGGAAAAGTAGATTCAGATGCCTGCACAAGAGTGGAGGTGCAAGGCAGTATACCCCCATCACCTGCTGCAAGATCATAGCTGTATGTGCAATGTTACACAACCTTGCGGTAAAGAAGGGCACTGAGGTGGAGTTGTCTGACTACGAGGACCATGACGACGACGAAGCTGTGCCACTGACACAGCCAGCTGGGGTGTGTACGCCAAGTGATGGCAGATACAGACGTGAGGAGATCACTGAGAACTATTTCTGACTGAGTACAGATGCAAAGACAGCCAAATGTTGCTTGGAAAAAACAAATTTTAATAGTGTAGCACCACAGTTACAGCACTGATGTGCTACAAAAAATGGAGTATGGTAAATAAAATAAAGTCCAAGGTACTGGTTGCCTCACCCGCCCTTGCCAGGCTATTTTTTTGCCCGCTTGCCAGACCCACTGGGGTGTCTCTCAGCCCCCTCTGAATGCCCAGCAGCATCAGCAGAGCGCCTGGTGCTCCTCCGTGGCTCAGACGCAGCGCTGGCCGGGCTGCTGCGGCTGCTGCTGTCCCCAGCATCACCCAGGTCCAGGGCCGGATTGGAGGCGGTGTTTGAAATTATCATGGCCTCCATGGCAGTGGTGATCCAGGCCATCCCCCTAGTAAGCTCAGCCGTATGCTGACTGAGGACGGATTCTTGGTTGGCGCTGCGATGGCACAGTTGTGCCGTCGCCGCTGCAAGGCGGCCCATGGCGCGGTTCAGAACCCGGGCATCCCGCCTGCGCACCAGCTCATGCTCCTCCTGTCTGCTTGCTGAGTGGGTGATGGCAGTGGTTAGCCTTCCTAACCCTGCTGCCACCTCCTTGTTCGATTCCACCACGGCCTGGAATCCCTTGACCAACTCTCCCATCTGCATGTTGTGCTGCAGGAGCTGGCGTTGGCAGGCCATAGTGGATCTGGCTTGTTGCCTCTGAATTTTCACCATTTGTCCCTCCAGGCCCAGGAATACACTGCCCTCCCGTGCTGGTGCAGCAGTGGTGGTGATGTTACGGCGCCGGGCACTGCTGCTTCCGGCCTGCTGAGTGGGCTGGGGTGCCACTGGTGGGGGGGTGATGCTGGGCGGTCCCTGAGCCCCTGCTCCCGGGACAGGTTGAACAGGTGGCAAGGCCACGGTTGTGGCAGGAGCTGGGGTAGGCGGAATGGTGTCCCTTGTAGGGGAGTTCTCTGGGGAGAACTGCAAGGGGGGTGTGCTGGGCATTACTGGGGAGTGCAGTGTATCGAAGTCAATGACCAGGACTCCCTCCATTCCTAGCCCTGGGGTGTCTCCTTCCTCCTCCTCCTCCTGGCCTGCCTGGCTGGTGCTCGGCCCTGCGACTGCAGTGTCGGACGGTGCTGCTCCCTCTGATGCCACTGTTGTTCCGCCTGATGGGGCCCCTAGGTACAAAGAAGCATTTGTAAACTGAGTGCCGATGTATTACAGTCAGTACAATTATAGCATTCCACATGTCCTTGCATCTTCTTACACTGTGTCACACTGTTTCCTGTCTTGTGATTCTGCACTGCCATATTTAGCTAACTTCTGCTGACTACATGTACCATGATGCTTGTCTCTTGTATGTTGGTGACAGTACAGTGCTGGGGTTTGCCTATGCATTGTGTCTAATGGGGAGGTGTCTGGTAGGGTGTGTCATGATGCGCATGCTTCTTACCTGTAGCTGTGGCTCTCGCAGAGCTGTCCAGGGTCCCGATTCCAACGACACTCTCCCTCTCAATGGTGCTGGAGACCAGTTCCTCCAGCTCGGTGAGGGGTGGCGCCGGGTTCCTGCCTCCTCCTGTGCCTCCAGCCTGCCTCTGTATCTCGGCCATCTTCCTCTTAGTGAGGCTGCGGATGTCATAGAACCTTTTTTTAAGTTCTTCGACAGACCTGGGGGTGACACCCGCAGCATTCACCTTCTGGGCGATGTCGGCCCAGATTCTCCTCTTGGTGCTGTCTGGCACGTTCAGGGACAGCTTGCCAAACAGCTGGCGGTGCACCCTCACCACCTCCTCGACCAGCACCTGAAGTTCGGTGGTGGTGAACTTGGGCTTCCTCTTCTGGGAGGACTTCTGGCTTTCTGACTGCTCTGCCATGTTCTCCAGTTCAGTTGGCAACCTCCTACTCCCACTGCTGCAAACTGTGAGTGTTGAGCTCAGGCTGGCTCTCCAGAAACTTCTTAATTAGCTGCACCTGCCAGTGTTGCCACTCCCTGTTTGGGTGGGGGAGGGGGAGCCACCTCATTGGCTGAATCGGCTTTTGCCGATTCGGCTTTTACCGAATCGGTAATATCCGAATCGGTAAAATCCGAATCGGTATTAACCGATTCGGTAAAAGCCGATTCGGTTCCTTCAATGCATTCCTATGGGTTTTTTCGCCATGGGTGTGTTTTCATGGCTACGAATCTATGATTGCCGAATCGGATTTTACCGATTCGGCTTGTACCGAATCGGTATTCGCCGAATCGGGAATATCCGATTCGGTGGTAGCCGATTCGGTAAGTTCCGATTCGTTGTTAGCCGATTCGGTACTTTCCGATTCGGCCCGAGCCGATTCGGAACGTACCGATTCTCATTACCGATGCCGACCGAATCGGTATTCATTCGGTTATTTTTCCCTACATCTCGTTTTCCGATTTCAAAATACCGATTCGGCCCGCCTCGGTATTTTGAAATCGGAAAATCGCGTTTACCTACATCGGGCCCTTAGTGATTTACATCTACTCCCAGTGTACTTTGTGGAATTCACAAGTTCCCCATGCAACATCAACGAGGTTTCCTTCGAAGATTTCTTCTTTTTTGTTACAGGCGAGTCTCCGTAGCGCTTACAATCAGGTTGGGGCTGCAAGCGCTTTCCCAAATAGAACATGCCCAGGAAACTGCAAAAAGTCTAATTTTGTGCGCTGCCTTCATGAAAATGTTGAGGGTGGGTACTTCTCATGGAATGTTCCCCTGAAGGGGAGGCATCTCCTTTAGAAGGAGAGAAATTCAATTTATTCATAAGAAATAATGTCAACCTCCTTTCTCTATCTTAGGAGTCTTAACGGAGAAAGACTTACAGATCTTGCATTCCGCTGACTTATGCTTAGGATAAAGACAATAAATGCACGGAGAGTGTGGGTCATCAGTGCATTTGTTTTCTGCCACAAGATAAAAATATTTTAAAAATAGATCTCTTCTCTTTGCCAGCCATGGTGACAGATGCTTGTCAGACCAAAAAGATCTTCCTGGTCCAGAAATTGTAACAATCTTCCCTAAAAATAACTTCCAGTACACCAGTGCTGAAGATAGGGCTGGTTCAAACCCAGGGCAGACCAAAATAGAAACAATTTAAAGTTCACTGAAAGGCTAGCGCAGGGCATGACGTGCAGTAGAAATCTGAACTATGGTGGCCCCTAGGGGGAGTAGGAGTGCTCAAGCCTCCACCTCATTGGCTGAAGTTTGGCTCTTTCAAATGAAGTGTGTGTGGTCTAAAACATACTATGTCGTTTCAGGCATATGGCCACTTTACATTACGTACTGTTTGTTATATATGTTACAGTGTATACTGCTATTTTAATGTACCTGGATTCCCAGCCTAATGACGGAGAATGATTCAAGTATGTGAATATATAAAAGACCCAATGTTGGAGAGCTAAAAAAATACATAGGTGGTATAGAAATGAAGTGAATGTAGTAAGTATTAAATGATGAAACTAGTAAACTAGTGTTGTATCTCATGTTATTTTATTTTATATATCCGTCATTTGGGTAATTCCCTATGGTGTAAAGGATATAGAACTTAAAAAAACACCGCCAGGAGACACTGGCATCTTTGAAAGATGTAAAGATTTTAGCAACTATCTAAATTGTAAATGTTTTTCCAGTTCAAACACTGCCAGTGGGAGTAAAGATTTTGTTGTGGAATGTGAGGTAGGCTTTAGGTCTCAATGGACCAGTTTGATTTTGCAATTGGGAAATGCTAAGCCGATCTTGTGGACCCTTAGGGAAGATACTTGGCCAATTTGATGGCTTGGAACACTAGCCAATTCCTAAAATAGGCTTTGAGTGGTGCACGTAGTTTTTAATTTGATGTGATTCTCTGAAAATAACCAGCCAGCATATGGCCAAGAAAGGAAACTTGATCAGATTGCTTCACTTTAAATAGAGCTATTTCACATTGTCATTCTCTGGATGCGCAAAGATAAACACTTTTGTGATAGTCACTGTGTGAAGCCAGAGAAACAATCATGACAGAGGCTTGATGAAACTGATCCAGCGCTCCTACTAAAATTTGCATAAATGATGTCACCATCTACCACCATACTTACCAATCAATATCAGGCCCATAAAAATAACAGAGCAGCTGAATCATGAGGCGAATGAATCTAATATGTTGTTTTAACTATCTACAATAAACAAGACCAGCTTGTCATTTAGTAAGTTTATTCAAACATATTCATGAAAACTTAGGCTTTGGAACTTTATTAAACAAGTATTAGAAAATGTCATAAAGAAAGATTTATTCAGCATTTATAAAGAGAGCTTGTTTCAAGAAATATTAATCATTAACAGAAATAAGTGTGAAAGAGCATTTCCAAACCCTAACTATTTCCCTGTCTCTACCCTCATCGCCTGAAAACAAAGTCTGTTAAAAGTCTCCTTTCCTTACGTGCGTTCGTCAGTCAGCAGAACACGACCCTCTGGAATCAAGAAGCGTAGAAAAAAATCTGCTCCTTGAGCCAATTCTTATAGCCTAAAACTAAGGCTAAACTAACTATTTTCACATTCCAACAGCTGAATTCTGGCTCCCCATTGGCTGAACTACCTCATGCCACAGTAAATTGTGACATCTTCCCCCTCAGGTCCGGGCTTTTTCACAAAGCCATTGTTCATGCACAGAGTCCTGGCGGCACTTCCTTAGGCTACTACATTTTGTAGCAAAGATGTTCATGTAGTGTACAAAAATGCCACGACTCACATCCTGGCCTTGAGCCTGTCCGTTCTGAACTTCTCGTGGCACAAAAGCAAACCTCTCCACAGAGTCGCCTTTTGCAGTTCTTTTCAAAAACTTTTCACAATAAAAGTTTATAGGCTTCTCATCTTTTTCAAAATAAGTTTTTCTCGTGTGGCTTTACATCAGCAGGCCTCTTTTCAGAAAGCGTCAATTTTCTGCGCCACTTTAGCTTGCGTCACTGCGCCACTTTTAGCTTGCGTCACTTTTTCAGAATGCATTATTTTTCAGAATGCATTATTTTTCTGCAGCCAACTCTATGCTTCTTTCAGTAAACTGCTGTGATTGATTGCTTGATTGAACTATCATTTAAACAAACACAAAACATCAATTAATTAAAGAAATGACATTTGTTCTGTTACCCACCCCCTTTGCTAAATGTTAACCCATTAATTATGATACCTAGCAAAAGCACATTTAAGCAGCATATATTACCTTTGATGTCCCAATCCGATCTGGAACTGCATTTGTCACAGAAAAGACAAGACAGAAGCACATTTAAAAAAAGCACATGCTATTATTTTTGACAGCAGCAGTTAGTATATGACAAAGACAATAGACAACAATTATTGTATTATTTCTTTTGCATTTTGCACAAATAAGCATAATGTTAATTCCATATGTTCATGTTGCACAGTTTATTCTAGGTTGATTTAATAACATGCAGCAAACATATTAGTTTTATTAAAACATTATGGAAGTCTGACTTCACAAGCCTGAACAAAACATTGTTCATTAACCCGCTCCATCAACTCCCTCATCTGGTGATTTAAAAATCACCAAACAAAATCCAAAAATTTTACTTAAAATGTTATCTATTGAACATGCTTCAGGCTCACTCAGGATTAGTATTTAAACTCTAATTTCATCTATATTTCTGCAACTCTCATATTGAGTCCTACAAAATGCTAAGTTGGATCTTTTCCACCTTTGAATCCCCAAACTCAAATGAATTTATAGGCATCTACATTTTGAATTGCACCAACAAAACAAACATCAATCTGAACAAACATCAATATGAGTATTATAAAACAAAACAAAAAATTAAAATTTTGAAAAATATATAGTTTATACCTCTGCTTTTTTAACATTTTTTATTCTAAAACATGTTTTTTTCGACCTTGCGACTTACATAAAAGTGTTTCCAGCTAACACAATTTCTTCGACCTTGTGTCACCTAACACAATTTCTTCAGCCTTATGCCAAAAATAAACCTTAACTCAAAGAAAATAAAACCTAATAATTGTCACTATTTTCTTCCAAACCTTCTTGGGTGCTTCTGCTAACCTTAATTACTGGTGGAATCAAGATATAGGCCCACTCTGAAGATTTGTACTTGTGATTTGGCTTCAATGGTCTCTTACTTTTTCTAGTAATTACTTCAATTTTCTTTCCAGCTTGCTCCTTTCTGTCTGAATCACTTTTTTGACTAGAAATTTTGTTTACTTGTTCTTTCGATCTATTAACCAATTTGAATTTCAAATCTTCTTTCGGCCAGACATCACCTTTTCTCAAAAGTTTCTTCTTAGGCTCAATTTCATATGCCCTTTTTCTGAATTTTCTTATTTCAGACTCTTCATCACTCTCGTCTGAGTCAGTTTCAAAGATTTCAATACTGTATGTAGAAATTTCTTTACTCGGCAGCTGCACTCCGTTAGGAACAACATCTCTGTAGCTGGTACTTAGCAATTCGTCCTCATCTTCTGGAATTACTTCTAACTTCCCAGTTCCAGAATTTCCGTTCCTGCTTTCAGAGCTTACAATCTGCTTTTCAATACTCTCCTGATCTTGAATCTCTTCAGTCTCTGACTCTTTTTCTGTTTCTTTTTCCAGCAGATCTTCATCATTTTCTGAATCTAGAATCACAATCTCTAGATCTTTTTCATTCAATGTTTCATTCACATTGACATCATCATCCAGATGTCGACCACCTTGTCGATCTTCAAGATCTGGATTTTCTTCAGAACTTTCTTCTTCAGAGTCTGAATCATCTGTGGTATCTTCTTCATTTGGATTTTCTGGCTGTGGTACACACAAAGTATGACTGATATGTATCCACCTTTTCATACCTTTGCACTTTACAGTATCTGTTGTGACTAGTATCACCTGTCTTGCTTTTTGCCTCCTGGGTACTAAACAGTTCTTCCTCCGATGAACCTTTGTTCTGACCCATCTCCTGGCACTAGATCATGAGCCTGCTCCTTTTCTTTTGAAATCACAACTGTTCCCACAGTAATTGTGTCATTTTTTCTTGTTGAAAAAGCTTCTACCCATTTTGAAAATAAACAAATGATGACTAGGACATATCTCAGTTTGTTATGTTGGGGCATTTCAAAGAAATCTATTTGAATACTTATAAATGAACCACCCTCCCGGCCTATGGTTCCCAAACTCTCAATTGTCTTTTGACTTTGATTGTCTTTCTGGTATGTCAGACATCCTTGACAAAGTGACTCCGCAACTAATCTGAACTTTGGATTATACCATGTTTCCCTGAACAGTTGAATCATTGTGTCTCTTTCTAAATGACCTGGACTATAGTACATTCGTGCCATGTCAGCAATCATGCAATTGGGCATAACAGGTCTGCCATCTTTGTAAACCCAAATTTCATCTTCCTCTCGCTGTCTGCAACCTTCTTTGAGCCATGTGTTTTTCTCCTCATCATTTGCCTCTTCTTGAAATTGTTTTAATTCTTGCCATGTCTGAATTACAAAGATTAATATGAGAATGCTTAAAACATGTTCATTAAATTTTTCCCAATTGATGGCAACCCTCTCCTGAGCACAGAACTTAGCAATGGTACCTGCGTGCTCATTGCCTTTTGAGATATAATTATTTTTCTCTCCATTTGCAGCATATTTTATTACTGCTATTTGGTCAAGAAGCTCAAATTCTTTGTCGAAGTCTGGCATGCCCAGAACAGGAGCTTCACACAAACTCTTTTTAAATTGCTCAAAGGCTTCAAGTTCAATTTCTGTCAGGACAATTGAGTCTTTTCCATCTGCTTTTGTCAATCATTGCAATGGCTTCGCAATTACTGAGAAACCACTAATCTATTTACTACAATAACCAACCATGCCCAGGAACGTTCTTACCTGTTTTTCTGTCTTTGTGGATTCCATTGCCTGAATCATTTTAATTCTCTCAATAGTTACCTGTCTGGTTTCTTTTGCAATTCTATGTCCAAGGTATTTAACCCCTTTTTTACAAAACTGCAATTTTGCAGGTGACATTTTGTGTCCCTCATCTGCCAATCGATTCAAAAGTGTAATGGTGTCTGTTACACACTTGTCTCTTGTTTTTGCTGCTACAAGCAAATTATCTATACATTGGACCAATGTTGATTTACCAAGTAATTCTAAATCTTCTATGGTCTTTTTCAGCATTTCATTTAAGATAGACGGACTCTCAGTGAACTCTTGAGGAAGGCAACACATGAAAGCAAAAATTGTTTGACTCTCTGGGTGCATTGGGACCGAATACCACTCAGCATCATGTGGTATCTGACAAAAGATCTCTGCTGGTTTGGGCACAATAGAACAACAAGGGATAACCTTTTTCAGGTCCTGTACTATTCTGTACATTTCATCTGGAAATGGCGGCGGAGGTATCTCATTTTGCTGAATCACCACCTGTCGCTGTATTTGTAGCTGTTGATTCAGTAGCTGTTGCTGCTGATTTATCTCATTCTGCATCTGTGGATTTTTACACTCTCTTGCGAAAGCTAAATTAGCTTTTTCCTCGTCCATTTTGTTTTCCATTTATTCAGATTACCCCATTTTCTCAAAGTCCAAATTAAATCTTTTGTATGGGCAAGGGCAATTCTACCTGTATCGTTCAAGCTTTCAATCTCCCTTTCAGTGAAATCCGTTCTGTAATTTTTCTGAAACAGTTTTTGTTTTCTCAAATCAATTTCTAAATCAAAAGCTCTTTCTTCAACAGCATCATCCAGTAATTTGTAATCATCAGGCTGTGTCAGGTCAATCAAGTCAACATCAGAGTCCTCACTTGCTGAAGAAAGAGTCATCACTCTCTCTTGCTTAGTTGGAATCATTACTAGCTGACTTTCAGATACATTAGAATAAAGTTTTTCAGCAAACTTTTGAATTTCAGAATTCAATGGGACCGTTAAAGCTGTGGGACTAGTTTCATCTTTTCCAAGCACTGGGAGAATAGGTCCATTTGTCACAGGAACTGTCACTGCTTCCATATTTCTTGCTAACTGCTCAATAAAATCATTTATTGAATTTACATAACCATGAATATTAATTCCAGAAGCATTAGGCATCTCATCATACTTTTCTGTTGTGACACCTTGAGAAGGGGTCTGGGCTGGGACTCTGCTTAAATTTCTGTCCTGATCTGTATTTACAACATCATTTCTACACTGATCAATAAATTCTACTCTGACAGGTTTATTATTTAGATTTGCTAATTTGGGAATCGAATTTTCATAAAAAATTATTTCTTTTGGGGGAGGTGCCGTTCTTTCAAAATATATGTCTTTTAAAACTGCATCTTTATTTTCAGTATCTTCATTATGCTTATTAGTTACTTCATTATTCGCTTGTTCATTCATTAATTTGCTCTCACATATAGCAACAATCTTTTCATCATTTTTCAATACATTTTTCATTTCTTGATACCAGAAAAACATTTCCTCTTTCTTTAGATAATAATTATCCATATTTTAAAATAATTACCTTTATTAAAATTAATCACAACAAATAAACAGAACTTCCTACTTAAATTAATACATCTTGTAATTTACCTGCATACACATTTTAATTGAAGCAGGAAAATGTACTTTCGCGGAAAGCAGCGATGAAAATATTTAGACTGGCAAAAGTGTTAACACCTGTAATTTATTGGGTGTTTAAAAATGCTTATTTACACTCACACAGAATATCAGCTGTGGTGAAGACTCAGTAATGTTTATTTATTTAATTTAATTATCCTACACGATCCTTGCTCTCCCCTTCTGTCAACCAACTCTAAAACCAGTCTTCCTTGAACTTAATTAGACTTTGAAATTACAAATCACCAATTGTGACACAATGCTGCTGATGTTGCCACTTTTATTCCTTCTTTGGTGGGCTCTCTAGTGAACAGTGCTTGTTGATGCTATGTCTGCTGTCAATAAATCATTTGCAGCTTAAGATATTCATTCAGCAACAACACCTAACCACACACCAATAGACACACACCGGGGAGCGGGCGCTTCACTGTCCTGTTTGTGATAGGGATTCCCTTGGCGATCTGAGCTACTCAAACATCAGAGCACTCATATACAACAGCCTGCAGCTACCGCCTCAGTGCTTTATGGAGGAGAGGATACACCTGGGCGAAGGACAAGAGTGCTTGCAGAAACGACAAAAAAAATGCTAATCACTCCTCAAGAAATGGGAAATGCTCTCAGGACTAGGGGGCACCAAGGCCCCTCTCAAAGAATTCAAACACAGACACAGTGCTCCCTTCACCACCGAGGGGAGACAGGAACTGGAAAGATCACAGTGCTCAACGCTTGCCAACGGCTATCACACACATCAGCTGTGACACGTAGCGCGGCTGTAGCGAGAAAGGTAACCGGGGACAAACGTAAACAAACTCAGCAGGCAATAGCAACGCATCAGCCAATCACCGCGCGACAAATGCCTTGTCCAATTACAGCGCGGCTGCCATGACGCTCCAACCAATCACAGCCCGCCTTTGCTGTGACGTACACTGCTACTGCAGTCTCTCTCCCTCGCGCTCAGCCCCTCGTTTGGGAAATGTGATTTTAACACAGCGCGCAATCGCTCGCCACGCGCATCAGCTGTAACACGCTTCTCTCTAAACAATAGCGCAACTAGGAAGGAAATCAAAACGGGGAAATTTTTTAATTGTAAACAACACAGCAGCGCTTCAGCCAATCACAGCGCGTCTTTGCCCCGCGACGTATACTGCTGCTGCAGTCTCTCTTTCTCCCCTCGCGCAAACATCAGCTGTGACAAGCTTCTTCTTTAAAACAATAGCGCGGCGAGGAAGGGAACCAAAGCGGGGATACTTAAAAGTGTAAACAACTCCGCAAGCAGTCACTGCGCGACCACTCTAAAACTCTGTCATGCGGTCAGCGAATCACAGCTTTGTTTTGCACGACACCTCAGCCAATCAGAGCGCAGCTTTGCGGTGATGCTCCGGACACCTCAACCAATCAGAGCGCGGCGGCTCTGACGTGCACAGCCGCTGCAGCTTCAAGCTCTCCCCACACGCTCTCACTCACAAAACAGCCCCTCCCTTACAATTTTCGATCGAACACCTTCAAATGCATTTTTAATAGCGCAGAACACTTTTAAACACAACTGAATAGCGCAAACTTTACCCGAAGGCTCCAAAGCGCTTTATAATTACTTTTTGGAACAGTTTAGTGACTACACAAAACGAACCATTAGCCTGCTTCCCTAAAAAGGACAGTAGTTTCTCAGACACACAGATTTTACTCATTTACTTGAAATACACAACGCTACTTCTTATGAATATTTTTTTGCCACATTTACACATACATTCATACAAAGGAAATCCCTATTCATGCATACTTGTTTCTTCTTCAGGACTTTAACCTTAGAAGTAAACCTCTTTCGCCAGTAAGAAAATGACGCTTATCTTTCTTCCTTAGGACTCTAACCTTAGAAGAGAAAACAACGCTTACCCTTCACACAAGCTCAGATATGCCTTTTACTCTTCTCACAGAGAGTTTTAAAACAGGCGCCTAGTCCCTATACTCAATGCTACGATTTCATAGACAATCCTCACTATCATACATACAATTTACTCAAAACACCTAGAACCCTAAACTTGTGCTGTACATCCACAACACAGTGATATGCGACAATATCACCTTTTGAAGCAGAACAAATGAACTGTGTATCCTGAAACCAGCGTCCTGATAACAGCGTCACACTACTCTTGCCATGGCAAACCAGGAATTTTTCACACTGCTGGAAAAACCCTTACAACTACATATAACAGTATGACAAAATCAAAAACTCAACATATGTTAAACATTGATCCTATGACTTATACTGACATGTATGTAACATGCATATGTCATGTATGTCAAAAACAACATATAACCGTACGAATGCTACCAAAAACTGATCCAGCGCTCCTACTATAATTTGCATAAATGATGTCACCATCTACCACCATACTTACCAATCAATACCAGGCCCATAAAAATAACAGAGCAGCTGAATCATGAGGCGAATGAATCTAATATGTTGTTTTAACTATCTACAATAAACAAGACCAGCTTGTCATTTAGTAAGTTTATTCAAACATATTCATGAAAACTTAGGCTTCGGAACTTTATTAAACAAGTATTAGAAAATGTCATAAAGAAAGATTTATTCAGCATTTATAAAGAGAGCTTGTTTCAAGAAATATTAATCGTTAACAGAAATAAGTGTGAAAGAGCATTTCCAAACCCTAACTATTTCCCTTTCTCTACCCTCATTGCCTGAAAACAAAGTCTTTTAAAAGTCTCCCTTCCTTACGTGCGTTCGTCAGTCAGCAGAACACGACCCTCTGGAATCAAGAAGCGTAGAAAAAAATCTGCTCCTTGAGCCAATTCTTATAGCCTAAAACTAAGGCTAAACTAACTATTTTCACATTCCAACAGCTGAATTCTGGCTCCCCATTGGCTGAACCACCTCATGCCACAGTAAATTGTGACATCTTCCACCTCAGGTCCGGGCTTTTTCACAAAGCCATTGTTCATGCACAGAGTCCTGGCGGCACTTCCTTAGGCTGCTACATTTTGTAGCAAAGATGTTCATGTGGTGCACAAAAATGCCACGACTCACATCCTGGCCTTGAGCCTGTCCGTTCTGAGCTTCTCGTAGCACAAAAACAAACCTCTCCACAGAGTCGCCTTTTGCAGTTCTTTTCAAAAACTTTTCACAATAAAAGTTTATAGGCTTCTCATCTTTTTCAAAATAAGTTTTTCTCGTGTGGCTTTACATCAGCAGGCCTCTTATCAGAAACATCAATTTTCTGCGCCACTTTAGCTTGCGCACTGCGCCACTTTTAGCTTGCGTCACTTTTTCAGAATGCATTATTTTTCTGCAGCCAACTCTATGCTTCTTTCAGTAAACTATTATTTAAACAAACACAAAACATCAATTAATTAAAGAAATTACATTTGTTCTGTTACCCACCCCCTTTGCTAAATGTTAATCCATTCATTATGATACCTAGCAAAAGCACATTTAAGCAGCATATATTACCTTTGATGTACCAATCCGATCTGGAACTGCATTTGCCACAGAAAAGACAAGACAGAAGCACATTTAAAAAAAGCACATGCTATTATTTTTGACAGCAGCAGTTAGTATATGACAAAGACAATAGACAACAATTATTGTATTATTTCTTTTGCATTTTGCACAAATAAGCATAATGTTAATTCCATATGTTCATGTTGCACAGTTTATTCTAGGTTGATTTAATAACATGCAGCAAACATATTAGTTTTATTAAAACATTATGGAAGTCTGACTTCACAAGCCTGAACAAAATATTGTTCATTAACCCGCTCCATCAGGGGTATGGTGATATACAGAAACAGGAGTATTAGTAGTATTTTATCGTTAAAATAAGAGTGTTTAATCATTGTTGGTAACTCTGGTCACATAGATTATTCCAGCTCAATCATGACTCCGATTTCTTATTTAAGTCAGAGGACCTTTCTTTCAGGCTAGAACAAATGACGACCAACTGTTATTTGTTTGACTGGCCAACAAAACATCTATGTTTGTGGGATTTAAGGTTGACTGGTTGGAAGTCATATTGTACTTGAGCTGGATGGTTACTTCAGTTCTCCCTCCAGATGCATGTCAACCAGAGTATCATTGCAGAAGCCTGAATTAGCTAATAAGGTCTATCAGTGACTGGTCAGATTTTCTTAGCCGGATTCCAAAGGTTAAAGTGCGATCAGCTTGCTTCTTCCAAAAACAGTGCCAATAGAACATCTACACCCCTTGATTTAAAAAAAAAAGTTTATTGCATGGTGCCACGGACGTTGTCTTTAAATTATTTATTCAATTTGCCCACATTCCATGTTCCACTATTAATAGGGAATTTTTTATTGGAAAATATAACATAGATTTCAAGCATCTCCATCGAACCCCCTGCCTCTAAGTTAATACTGAAACTGTTACAGTATTAACTTGAGGCAGGGGGTTCGATGGAGATGCATGAAATTGTATAGCTATGTTTTGTAACAGAGTTAAAGCTGGGAGTCTGCTGGACAGGTTTCTAAGTCTAAGTCCTGCGATACATGTTCGATTGGATTTAG
Organism: Lissotriton vulgaris; assembly: GCF_964263255.1. Lineage (NCBI taxonomy): Eukaryota > Metazoa > Chordata > Amphibia > Caudata > Salamandridae > Lissotriton > Lissotriton vulgaris. The sequence goes on from NC_141695.1 coordinate 845,866,043, forward strand.
AAAATGGTCACTCCAGGACATGTACCTTTTTGTGTTTTAGCCACACCAATGTAGCTTTGGCTGTGTGATTCTAGTCATTATGAAACTGAAAGGGGAACTCCTTATCCAGGTTCAGCTTACTTGCAGAGGGCAGTAGGTTTTGTTTTCCAGCACTATTGATCCATCTTACACCCTTCTGTACTGACAATTACTTAGGTCCTTTTGATGCAAAATAACTCCATAAGATAATGCTGCCACCATCATGCTTGCCAGTAGAGTTGGTGTTCTAGGTGTGATGTGTTGTGTAACTGCCAAATATAACCCTTCAATTTAGTCCCACATATTCTAGGACTTTTCACCATGGGATAGTCACCACCACACACTCCACACCACTGCCTATAATGTGGTGATTTTGCCACCCTTTTTGCTTCCTTCAACCCCTGCTCCTTAATGTTTTTGTTTTATTTTTGTTGCTTCTCTTCCTGAATGCCTTTGTTTTCTAGGATAGAACGCCTCTTCAGTATGCTAACTAAAGGGGAGCGGCCTGCAACTTAGAAGCTATTTCTTTATCTGGTGACAGCCTACAATTTCCCCTATCCTTTTTGTGGTCTGGCTTGACAGCACATCTGTCGCCAGACAATTATGTGAGTATCACTAGAGAGGAGATTTGGCTCCATCCACATGTTGGGAGCCAAGAGTACATGTTTTGATTGGGCAGACGTTTTGTGTTTCCACAAATAAGTCCTTGCCCTCAATGCTGCGGTGGTCGTTTTATGTATCCAGCTGCCTGAGCATAAACATTCAGGGGCACACATGACATTAACATGTTATTAAAGTGTCTTCGATAATTTATGTTGTTTTTCTCGGGCAACAGCACAGATGGGAGGACAGCAACCATTAACCAACATTGATTTTTAACTCTGGCTTGACAGTGCACCAATGACTTGACATACACCAATATTATTCTACAGTTCTTTGCAAAATACATATCTATTCCCATTATATTTACTTGTAATGCTTCACATTACCATATAACGTTCATTTACAGACAGATCTTTTGGCACTGCCAATGCTTGCTATCTATTTATGGGTGTGCCCCGATAGCCTCCACTTTCTTCCTTCCCCATGGTCATTTCTCCATTTGTACCTGCTGCACAGTGTAAATCAGTGGCACAGTGTAGGCGGGGAAATGTCCTATAGAGATTAGGAGCTCCTCAGAGAGCCGCTGATTCCTATTACATCACAACTAAGACATACAGACTTCATTCACTTTGTCTAAATACAATATTCAGTGATAAGTTCCACAACATTACAAATTGGTACAACATAATACAAGCAGTCAATCTTGATAATATGTCTGACCTGCACTAAATGTGCCTGACTGCGAAACTATAACATAAATGACTAAACAAAATAAAAACGTGTACATAAATATTTAAAAAACAATTACACAAAATGTACAGGATTCCCGATGAAAGCATCAACATGGAGGGGACCCAACGTGTAATAACAATTTTCAATCTGGTTCCCTAATCAAAGTTCATAGTTCCACAAACGTATCTGCTTCTCATCTGTAAATGCTGACACATATCCACTTTATACACCGGGGTTAAAACAATTCTGGTGGAGCTCTTCCTCAAGACCAAATGATTATTTTCCTGCTGTCAAACATCAAAACCTATGATTCCGATAAGGAAAAGGATTCTGCCCCCATTGTGTAAAAGTGATGATTCTCATATCGGCTTCAGTTTTAAGTCAAATCACACTGGCCATGTGGTAACCGGCACCATAGATCGTTTGGTGTTACACACTTAAGGATGCAGCCTTCATGCAACGTGTTTCAAAAAGTAGCAGGAGTGTGGTCCCTGTGAGATGGTACCAGGTTAGCTGATCCAGTGTCTTGAGCTGGGCGAGTTGGCTTGTTATCGGGCAGCATTCTGCGTCAGTAGTCTTTGGGAAATGTCCAGAGTAGTACCGTCTGTTGATAATAAAGTTACATAAAAGTCCCTGAAGTTCCGTTTTAGTTTAGTCAGGCTATAACATTTTTGCAAAATACCTACAGAATCTCCCGACTTTTATTGCACACTTCAAATAGTATTCAAGGCAGACAATGACTCCCTTCTTGCCATCCTACCAAATGTGCCAGTTTTAGAGCACGTTTAATATTGTTATCAAAGGCACACTGTGATCAGAGAGGCTCCAAAGAGGCCAACGGCATTTTCGATGAAGCTCTTGGGTTATATCTCGGTTGTTCATGCAGTTTGGGGAGCAGCCTGATCTAGACAGTGTCCTGATGGTGGCATACACCTTCAACGTTTAGAAATCACATTTACTGTGCTTTAAGGAGTAGTTGAGGCCTTTAAAATTATTTTATGCTGATTCCCTTTCCACAAACTTACCCAGAGTTTCACAGATTTTCAGTTCTCAGGTTCCAGTCTTTTCTTTGAAACATTCTACCCAGGGATGAGAATTAAGAGGAAATGTCGGATTTATCCTGCAAACATGTAAATCACTACATCTTAGCAGATGTGAAGGATATTTAACTTGCTGAGTTTGATGACGGTTGGATACACTGACATTTTTTAGAAAAGCTTAAAGTGCCGTTACGCTTATGTATTTAACGTTTAAAAAATATATATTTTCTAAACCTTTTTAAAATAATTTTTCACTAGGACGTTGTTTGATGGATTTGTACATATATAGGGGAAACTCTATTTTAATACCAGATTAGAAGGCCATTAAAGCTACAAATATTATAAGGAGGATGTGGATGTAGACTTTCTATAAGCTTTGTTGATTAAGGAATGTCCTCCTCTGGTCCTCAATCAACCCCTTCAGTGCAGGCGTCGCCCACCAGCCACACTACCTCCCCAGCGCGGGAGGTTTCATTTTTAGGTCTCGCATGTCAATGGGGCTTAACCAGAGCTTAACCATCGGGCGATTTCATGCAGTTCACATGAACACAAGGACGCGCATTCTCGCCACATGCACTTTTTTAAAGTTCTTTCATTGGCTCTTCACTTTAAGCCCTCCCACCCTCTACCTGTCCAACGCACGCCTCCCGCAGCGTGCGCTCGGCCTCAGGCAGGCATTTCTCCTCCCCTAATTATTCACTTCACTTCGCATTTCTCCTCCCCCTCCCAACTTTCACGGCCGCGAGGCCGTGTCTCGCGTTTCTCCTTTTATTTTTTTTAACTTGTTCCTATTAACCTGGCTGTTGACATGGGGGTGATCTGGTTTGCTTGTCGATTCGCTTGTGTGCTCATAGTCAAGCCCATCCACGAAACATGCAATTTGGCAGCGGACAAGGATCACAATTCTGTCCATTCCCTTAACCTTTCAAGACAAACATACTTCACTTGGGCTTGCTTTCTTACTTCTATTCCTCCCATTTGTATGTCCAGTGTGTATTTAATTCATATACTCTATTTGCTTTCATCAAAGTTGTTGGACTTGGCCCTTCTGGCAGGTTCACCCCTGAACTTTTTGCTTTTAATGGCGACCTGGTGATGGTGATTTTTGGGTTCTGCGCACTTTCACTGTGTTCCAGTGGAAAGTGCGTGCGCACTCTGAGTGTGTGGAGTAAGGTTGGCCTGCCCTCCCATAGGAATGCATGGGGAATGTCGGTGTCCCTGGTAGTTCCTAATGCGTGAGGTGTGCATGCTCGAATTTGGTATGTGCAAACTCGTGAGAGTGAATGCTTCACAATGATGTATGTGGCATGAGTGTGTCTTGTGCGGAAGTGCCACTTCTAGACATGGCTGTGTATGTGCTGTGAAGGTGCTGGCGTGTGATTGGCTGGAGCTGGCTGGGATGCCAGGCTCCATGAGTCATGATGGGTCTGCCCGGTGGTGAGTGTGGAGATTAGCATGCTGATGGCTGGGGAGGAGTGCTTGTGTCCTGAATGAGTGTCCTGAATGAGGCTGGGTTTTTCCCAGACAATGCTGGATCCGCCCCCTGTGGTGCGACTGATGACCCTAGCCCTGCCAGTGAATAGAGTGAGGTGATGAGCACATCAAGGGTGCTCCAAAACCAGCTGCGACTGGTTTCTCCCCCACCCTGCAGAAGGACAAAGGAATGTGGTGTATAAAAATGAGGCTGTGTCCCCTCAGAAGTTGTTCTCTTCCAGGATCCTGCCAGAGGGGGCTGCTGCTGTTGCTGGGGCCAGGAGGACCGCCACTTGGACTGTCTCCCTGCCTGGAGACCCAGTGAGCTGGCTCTGGGCCCAGCCGTGCCCCCCCTGCCTGCCTCCAGACCCTGCTGGAGCATTTGCTGTGCCTATAGCGCTGAGAGCGCTACTCTCTTGTCCTTCAGCGCTGGGGAGCGCTGTGATTCCTTGCCTAGCGCTTGAGAGCGCTTTATTTGGCCCATAGCGCTGTGAGCGCTTTAATTTGTCCTCTGGCGCCTGGGAGCGCTTTGGGTACTTTGGCCAGTGCCCACCCGGCATCTTTTCATCCCGTGTGGTGACCAAGCGGCGCAGGTGCCACCCCCCTCCATTGCCGCCTACATTTGCCCCGTGTTCGTGACTTCATTATCAAGGGAGCCCACCCCTCTTCAGCTCCGCATCACCGCCGCAGCCCCAGGGCAGAGGAGACGCAGAAGGAACAGCCGCTGACGTCACCCGGGAGCCGCGCTGCCATTGGTTTAGGCAGCGGGAGGCTCGCCGGGCGACCTGCGCGGTGATTGGCTGCCCAGGAGAGACGAAGTAGGAAGCGGCGGGAGCCTACTCCGTGCTCCTGCATTGCCCCAGACTCGCCGCCGTTCGCCCCCCGGGGCCTCCCAGGAGCAAGAGGAGAACCCCGGAGCAGAGCGAGAAGGCCGCAACTGAAGGAGAGTCCCGAGGAACGGGAGCTCTCCTCCTCGAGCTGCCGTCAGACCCGGTGAGTGGGGCCCTAGTGAAGCGTGGGAAGGGAGGAGGGCGTCGGGGCACATTGCCGGTGCCCGCCCCTCCCCTCCAGTACGAGTGTGTGAGCCCCGAGAGGCTCAGCGCATTATTGATTCGAGCCCAGAGAGGCTCAGGCAGCATTGGGATCATTAGAGCCCCGAGAGGCTCAGGGCATTCCTTGTCTATTTAGAGCCCACGAGGCTCCAGGACCCCGCATTATGTGTTGAGCCCAGAGAGGCTCTGAGGGTGCCATTTGCTTTACGAGCCCAGCGAGGCTCGAGTGCCAGTTGTTCTTTGAGCCCTGAGAGAGGCTCTCCTCCCGCATTTTGGTGATTGGAGCCCCGAGGCTCCTGGGGTGCAAGTTGTATTTACGAGCCTGAGAGAGGCTCGGGAGGGCCAGTCTTGTTCTAGAGCCCAGAGAGGCTCACCGCCCAGATTTGTCCACAAGCCCAGAGAGGCTCAGCAGTGCCACAGTTGTGGTTCTTGAGCCCACGAGGCTCCAACGTTGCCCTATCATTGTCTGCGACAGTTGCCCAGCACTTTGTGGGCAACTGCCACGTTTAGGCCCCTGATACTGGGACACAGCGCGTCCTAGCCCCAACAAGGTCAGTTGGCCTAGGGACAATCACAGGTGGTGACTTGTGAGTTTGGCGCAATTGTTCTTTTTCTACACCTCTGAATGTGTGTTTATGCATCATGTGTTTCTCTTACACCCCTGAATGTTTTTAGGCATCATGTGTTTTCCTTCCTTACACCGCTGAATGTAGGTTCTGCATCATGTGTTTTCCTCCCCTACACCGCTGAATGTATAGTGATGCATCATGTGTAATGTGCCTATGCCCCTACTTGTATTGTGATACTTAGGTGGTTGTTCTTGCTAGTACAGGTGGTGCTAGTGAGGTCCTAGTTCCCTGCGTGACCTGTTCCTAAGGTGGTTAGGATTGCGTAGGTGGTACTTAACCTTTACCAGTAGTTACTGGTTGTGTGCTTTATGTTCTATTCTTTTGCTACAGTGATTTATAATCTATGTTCTAAGTGCTAATTCCACCTAGTGCTAAGTTCTAAAAGTGCTGATTCCTCACAGTTGTCCATGTGGCCCTGTCTTGTACATATCCCCTGTAAATTTTGCCCGTGCCTGTTGGCACATTTTAAAGTGTGTGTTTTTATCTAATGTGTTTTGGTAATACAAAGGCTATTTTTATATTTAAACTTGTGTGGAGTTTCCTTTGTGGTGGGCCTTGGGTGTTGTTGCTGGGGTGCGTGCGCAAATACTTAACTCACATCGCCTCCAAGTTTAGCCTTGCTGCTCGCGCCACGTTACCTAGAGGGTGAGCAAGGATTATCTTGGCGTGTAACTCCCTTGCCCTGACTTGGGAGTGGTGGTCTCTGACTGACTTTGGCGCAAGCCCTGGCCAGCCAGGGATCCCATTTCTAACATTGGACGCAGCGGTGAGGATAAGGATTTGTGTTTGCGTTGTACCACTGTAGCAACTGGCCGCACAACAAAACTCTGCATTTTAGATGACCACATTTTGGGGATTATTGTTTTTGAAGTTCCATATTTCTTCTCCTGAAGGTATCATTGTTTAATTGTGTCCAGTACATTTGTTCCCCTGCCCCGCGCCCAGAGTTTGGTACCTGTGTCACATGTGGTCAGGTTGAGGAATCAGGGGTGGTAGAAACTGCCTTACCAGTCGAAGGGGGGGGGGTTGTGTGTGGATGAATGGTGTGTGGCACTAGACGTGTGAGTTCTCTAGGATAGGGAGCTTGGTGAATACCTTGTGAATTGTGTACTCCTGTGTTAAGCTCAGGCCCCTAGGTTCCCTGTGTAATCTTGTCTCTAGAACGTCCTGCCAACATGGAGCTTGTTTTTGATTTCAATGAGCTAGCCACATACGGTGTGTGGGAGCTGAGAAGGTTCTGTGAAGAGAGAGGCATAGGGGCGGATAAGGCAGGCTGGTACGAACTTAGGCGCTGCATGGTCAGATGGCAAGAGGATCAATGGTATCTTGAGCGCAGTGAGGAAAGGGCCCGGGCCTCACACCAGGAGGGTGGTGGGTCTGTGGGGAGCCCTGAAGATTCAGAAGAGGAGGGAGAAGATGCCAGTACCTGGATGCCAGTAGAGAGTGAAGACCCCATAGGTATGGAGTCCCTTGCTGGGTCCAGTATAGGAGGCAGCGCCTCATCCCTTTCCCTGTCCCCAGAGGAGCTGGAAGATAGGAGGAGAGATAGGGAGCACCAGCTGGCTTTAGAGAAGCTCAGGTTAGAGCATGCCCAGGCTATGGTGCAGCTGGAGGTTAAGAAGCAACAGCTAGAGACTGAGAGGGTCTTAGCGCAGGAAAGGATAGAGGAGGCTGAGAGGGCCTCCACCAGAGGCAAAGTAGCTCTGGAGGGTAGACTATCCCCTGCGCGCAGTTTTAATTTTATGGACTCCCCAGGGCGGGTTGATTCCAATGGTGGCAGCTATATAGAGCCCAGTGCGAGCAGTCCCACTCCCCAGAGTATGGTACCTGTTTCCCAGGAAGAGGAGTATAGGTTGAAGTTCAGGGACAGTAGGAAACTGTCTCACCAGTCTTGGGAGGAGTTTGCAGGTGACTGTCAGTGTGCACTGATTGAGTGGTTAGAGGTTCCCACGGGACCTGATTTTGACAAACTTTGATATTATTCTCAAGGAGCAGGTGCTCAGTCGTTGTTGGCCGGAGTTACGGCAACACTTGTTGAGGTGTGAAACCATGGATCCTTGGGAGCTTGCAAGTGAAGCAGACCGCTGGGAGCGTGCCAGAGGTTCTCTAGAGTCATTAGGGAGTGACTCCAAAAGTAGTGGTTCAGGTATCCTCCAGCCCAGCGTGGTGGAGGAGGCTCAGTGTAGCCCAGCTAGGTCCCAGGATAGCGAGGAGGGTGTAGGGGCTCACTGCCTGGCTCAGTGGAGCAGGAGTGAGAGGGAGACCGAGGGTCCCCAGTTGCCCGAAACCCTGCCTCAGGACTTGGACGGTTTCTTGAGGGAACACCAGGTTGGGGACCTAGGCTGTCTTGGTAGTCTATTTGAGGAGGATCTCCTAGGGTCTAGGGAACCTCGAGCATCTGTAACCAGAGCTCCTGTGGTTCCAGTGTCCGGCAGTGCTACTCCAGGAGGGAGTGCACAGAAGTCCGAAGTGAGGAGTGATTGGGGGAGTTCCCCAGTGGAAGAACCAGTGGGTCAGGAACTACCCAGTTGGGCTAGGATTCCGTGTAGTGACCATGGTGACACCACTTCTGTGCTGGGGGATCTTTGCACACTGTCAGGTGGACAGGAGGCGGGAGATCAGCGCCAGGCAGACAGTAACACAACATATGTGTCATTTGTTAGCCTCAGGAGGATGGTGTGTGAATCCCCAGAAGTCCTGGAGTGCCAGGCAATTGTTCCACCAAAGGTTTTAGACCAGAGGTTGGGAGGCCAGGTTCAGGTTCAGCCTGACCTGAAGGGTAGGACGACTGTAACCAGTGTCCTGACCGGTTCTTCTTCCAGAGGAACTTCTCCAGTTGGGAGAGGGCAGACCTCTGGAAGGGGGTGCAGAGGGTGGGAGAGCCCACCTCTGACCCCGGTGAAACCTGAGGGGTTAAACCCTGGGTTGGAGTGGAGTTGTAAGGGTACCCCTCGCAGGAGGAGGAGGAACCCTAGAAGAAGAGGTAGGGGGAGGAGAGCCTTCCCTGAGACTCCTGGTCCGCCTGAGGTTGTAGACCCTAGGCTGGGGAACCAGTAGCAGTCTAGTCCTGTCTTGCAGACAGGAAGAGTGGAGAATGGCTACTATGTGCCAGGGGTTACTACCCCCCGCTCTGCGAATAGGCAAGAACCGGTGGCACCTGGGTGGCCCAGGGCCTGGTCCTGGCCGCGGACAGCTCGGGAGTACCAGTGGGGTAGCCCAGTTGGTCCAGACAGTGTGTTGAGAAGGAATCCCATGGGTTCACCGTGGCGTAGAACAGGAGGGTGCCCCTGCAGTTGCGGGCCCGCGTCCGTGTTCTATCACCCCAAGCAGGAAAGTCCATCACGGTGGTGATTGGTCTCCCCTGCGTTTTGGCTGGAAGGGGGTTGTGTTGGACTTGGCCCTTCTGGCAGGTTCACCCCTAAACTTTTTGCTTTTAATGGTGACCTGGTGATGGTGATTTTTGGGTTCTACGCACTTTCACTGTGTCCCAGTGGAAAGTGCGTGCGCACTCTGAGTGAGTGGAGTAAGGTTGGCCTGCCCTCCCATAGGAATGCATGGGGAATGTCGGTGTCCCTGGTAGTTCCTGATGCGTGAGGTGTGCATGCTCGAATTTGGTATGTGCAAACTCGTGAGAGTGAATGCTTCGCAATGACGTATGTGGCATGAGTGTGTCTTGTGCGGAAGTGCCACTTCTAGACATGGCTGTGTATGTGCTGTGAAGGTGCTGGCGTGTGATTAGCTGGAGCTGGCTGGGATGCCAGGCTCCATGAGTCATGATGGGTCTGCCCGGTGGTGAGTGTGGAGATTAGCATGCTGATGGCTGGGGAGGAGTGTACCTGTGTCCTGAATGAGGCTGGGTTTTCCCCAGACAATGCTGGCTCCGCCCCCTGTGGTGCGACTGATGACCCTAGCCCTGCCAGTGAATAGAGTGAGGTGATGAGCACATCAAGGGTGCTCCAAAACCAGCTGCGACTGGTTTCGCCCCACCCTGCACAAGGACAAAGGAATGTGGTGTATAAAAATGGGTCTGTGTCCCCACAGAAGTTGTTCTCTTCCAGGATCCTGCCAGAGGGGGCTGCTGCTGTTGCTGGGGCCAGGAGGACCGCCACTTGGACTGTCTCCCTGCCTGGAGACCCAGTGAGCTGGCTCTGGGCCCAGCCTTGCCCCCCCCTGCCTGCCTGCAGACCCTGCTGGAGCATTTGTTGTGCCTATAGCGCTGAGAGCACTACTCTCTTGTCCTTCAGTGCTGGGGAGCGCTGTGATTCCTTGCCTAGTGCTTGAGAGCGCTTTATTTGGCCCATAGCGCTGTGAGGGCTTTATTATGTCCTCTGGCGCCTGGGAGCGCTTTGGGTTCTTTGGCCAGTGCACACCCGGCATCTTTTCATCCTGTGTGGTGACCGAGCGGCGCGGGTGCCACCCCGCTCCATTGCCGCCTTCATTTGCCCCGTGTTCGTTACTTCATTATCGAGGGAGTCCACCCCTCTTCAGCTCCGCATCACCGCCACAGCCCCAGGGCAGAGGAGACGCCGAAGGAACAGCCGCTGACGTCACCCGGGAGCCGCGCTGCCATTGGTTTAGGCAGCGGGAGGCTCACCGGGCGACCTGCGCGGTGATTGGCTGCCCAGGAGAAACGAAGCAGAAAGCGGCGGGAGCCTACTCTGCGCTCCTGCATTGCCCCAGAGTCGCCGCCGTCCGCCCCCCCGGGGCCTCCCAGGAGCAAGAGGAGAACCCCGGAGCAGAACGAGAAGGCCGCAACTGAAGAAGAGTCCCGAGGAACGGGAGCTCTCCTCCTCCAGCCGCCGTCAGACCCGGTGAGTGGGGCCCTAGTGAAGCGTGGGAAGGGAGGAGGGCGTCGGGGCACATTGCCAGTGCCCGCCCCTCCCCTCCAGTACGAGTGTGTGCGCCCCGACAGGCTCAGCGCGCATTATTGATTCGAGCCCAGAGAGGCTCAGGCAGCATTGGGATCATTAGAGCCCAGAGAGGCTCAGGGCATTCCTTGTCTATTTAGAGCCCACGAGGCTCCAGGACCCCGCATTATGTGTTGAGCCCAGAGAGGCTCTGAGGGTGCCATTTGCTTTAGAGCCCAGCGAGGCTCGAGTGCCAGTTGTTCTTTGAGCCGTGAGAGAGGCTCTCCGCCCGCATTTTGGTGATTGGAGCCCCGAGGCTCCTGGGGGGCAAGTTGTATTTACGAGCCTGAGAGAGGCTCAGGAGGGCCAGTCTTGTTGTAGAGCCCAGAGAGGCTCACCGCCCACATTTGTCCACGAGCCCAGAGAGGCTCAGCAGTGCCACAGTTGTGGTTCTTGAGCCCACCAGGCTCCAACGTTGCCCTATCATTGTCTGCAACAGTTGCCCAGCACTTTGTGGGCAACTGCCACGTTTAGGCCCCTGACATTGGGACACAGGGCGTCCTAGCCCCAACAAGGCCAGTTGGCCTAGGGACAATCACAGGTGGTGACTTGTGAGTTTTGCGCAATTGTTCTTTTTCTACACCTCTGAATGTGTGTTTATGCATCATGTGTTTCTCTTACACCTCTGAATGTTTTTAGGCATTGTGTGTTTTCCTTCCTTACACCACTGAATGTAGGTTCTGCATCATGTGTTTTCCTCCCCTACACCGCTGAATGTATAGTGATGCATCATGTGTAATGTGCCTATGCCCCTACTTGTATTGTGATACTTAGGTGGTTGTTCTTGCTAGTACAGGTGGTGCTAGTGAGGTCCTAGTTCCCTGCGTGACCTGTTCCTAAGGTGGTTAGGATTGCATAGGTGGAACTTAACCTTTACCAGTATTTACTGGTTGTGTGCTTTATGTTCTATTTTTTTGCTACAGTGATTTATAATCTATGTTCTAAGTGCTAATTCCACCTAGTGCTAAGTTCTAAAAGTGCTGATTCCTGACTGTGGTCCATGTGGCCCTGTCTTGTACATATCCCCTGTAAATTCTACCCGTGCCTGTTGGCACATTGTAAAGTGTGTGTTTTTATCTAATGTGTTTTGGTAATACAAAGGCTATTTTTATATTTAACCTTGTGTGGAGTTTCCTTTGTGGCGGGCCTTGGGTGTTGTTGCTGGGGTGCGTGCGCAAATACTTAACTCACATCGCCTCCAAGTTTAGCCTTGCTGCTCGCGCCACGTTACCTAGAGGGTGAGTAGGGGTTATCTTGGCGTGTAACTCCCTTGCCCTGACTTGGGAGTGGTGGTCTCTGACTGACTTTGGCACAAGTCCTGGCCAGCCAGGGATCCCATTTCTAACAAAAGTGGTTGGGTGCTTTTTCTCTACTTTTGTATCTCATTCGTGCCATATTGTGAGTTCTGGTCCCTGGAACCCTATTGTGTTGTTAACTTTCTGTGTGCTGTACGCACGCGCTTTTCCCCCCACAGGCACCGTTGCGTCCACATCAAAGTAATCAGCCTCCCTCCCACTGGCTTCTGAAGCTTCCCCCAGCATGCGCTCGCTCGGCCTTGGACATTTCTTCTCCCCTAATTATTCACTGCCCAAGGCCGGCCAGCGGTACTTTCTGTCTCGCATTTCTCCCCAACCCCCCACCCCTCCCCTGCTTCACATGAACGCTTGTTCTCAAGGCTGTTTCTTGGTTGTCCAATAATATGTCCATGTCAGTAATGAAGGATGAACATAGAGAAGTTCATTCCCGAAATCCATGCCATGCATCTTTGGCCTTAACGTTTCTTTAAAATATTTACACCGTTTTACGTACACTGCTTCTCGTATTCTGCAATGTACTGCATCAAGGATATAAAGTAAAAATGTTCCCAAATTGTATCCGTTCTACACCTTTGCACTGTACCAATCTCTTCAACAAAAGCCAAACCTCTCGGCTTTGCTCATTTGAAATGACCCCCCTCCTGACTGGATACTAAAATAATTCCTTGTTCTGCATTATCAAATCACTCGTCGTTCGGAAGACATCGGTTGCAGCGCTCGCCTTTTGTATAAATCATTGTTATAATGTTTCTTAGTTAAGTTGGTTCATTTTAAGCCAACAAAAACTGCAAGTCCCAGAATTCATTGATTTGTTTAATGCAACTCAGAGCACGTGGTATTATGCCCCCGTCATATTGTTAAGGCACCTTGCCATGGTTGGATTCCTGTGAATCCCGCACCTTTTAATGGGGGCAAGGGCTCTCCTTGTGTAAAGCCTCTCTCTATGCCTCCACGCTTGCCTTGCAAAAATCAGATGACGTGTTACCAGACATCCACAGCAACAAGCATGTTCTCTAGTAGCAGCACGCAAGAGTAATTAACATCTAGGGATTTACCAGCTGATATCAGCCTGTACTTACACTTGCTTGTCTTTTTACCATCTGCTTACATCACAGTGCACCTTGCCAGGGATTCTATTTTAGCCTTACAATGCTGGCTTCTGAGTAGAGTATTCATTTTTCCTATTAACCTGGCTGTTGACATGGGGGTGATCCGGTTTGCTTGTCAATTCGCTTGTGTGCTCATAGTCAAGCCCATCCACGAAACATGCAATTTGGCAGCGGACAAGGATCACAATTCTGTCCATTCCCTTAACCTTTCAAGACAAACATGCTTCACTTGGGCTTGCTTTCTTACTTATATTCCTCCCATTTGTATGTCCTGTGTGTATTTAATTTGCATACTCTACTTGCTTTCATCAAAGTGGTTGGGTGATTTTTCTCTACTTGTGTATCTCATTCGTGCCATATTGTGAGTTCTGGTCCCTGGAACCCTTTTGTGTTGTTAACTTTCTGTGTGCTGTACTTATGAGTCCATATGCCACCTGGAAAGTCCTCATTGAATTTCCATGCCCTCTGTTAGAATCGTTTTTTGTGCCTTTCTGCCCCCTGTTAGACTCGTTTTTTGTGCCCTTCTGCCCTCTGTTAGACTCGTTTTTCCCTTGTTTTTCTGCCCTCTGGATCACCACATCATCACTCAGCGCAACCACAGCACCACCACAGCATCACTCAGCACCACCACAGCACCACTCAGCACCACCACATTATCACTCAGCACCATCACAGCACCACTCAGCACCATCACAGCACCACTCAGCACCATCACAGCACCACTCAGCACCACCACAGCACCACTCAGCACCACCACAGCACCACTCAGCACCATCACAGCACCACTCAGCACCATCACAGCACCACTCAGCACCATCACAGCACCACTCAGCACCACTCAGCACCACCACAGAATCACTCAGCACCACCACAGCACCACCTCAGCACCAGCACAGCACCACTCAGCACCAGCACAGCATCACTCAGCACCAGCACAGCATCGCTCAGCACCAGCACAGCATCGCTCAGCACCAGCACAGCATCACTCAGCACCAGCACAGCATCACTCAGCATCAGCACAGCATCACTCAGCACCACCACAGCATCACTCAGCACCACCACAGCACCACTCAGCGCAACCCCAGCATCACTCAGCACCACTCAGAACCACCACTGCATCACTAAGCGCAACCACAGCATAACTAAGCGCAACCACAGCATCACTAAGCGCAACCACAGCATCACTAAGCACAACCACAGCATCACTCAGCACAACCACGGCATCACTCAGCACAACCACGGCATCACTCAGCACAGCCACGGCATCACTCAGCGCAACCACGGCATCACTCAGCGCAACCACGGCATCACTCAGCGCAACCACGGCATCACTCAGCGCAACCCCGGCATCACTCAGCGCAACCCCAGCATCACTCAGCGCAACCCCGGCATCACTCAACACCACCACAGCACCACTCAGCACCACCACATTATCACTCAGCACCACCACATTATCACTCAGCACCACCACATTATCACTCAGCACCACCACATTATCACTCAGCACCACCACAGTATCACTCAGCACCACCACAGTATCACTCAGCACCACCACAGCACCACTCAGCACCACCACAGCACCACTCAGCACGACCACAGCATCACTCAGCACCACCACAGCTCCACTCAGCACCACCACAGCTCCACTCAGCACCACCACAGCACCACTCAGCATCACTCAGCACCACCACAGCATCACTCAGCACCCCCACAGCATCACTCAGCACCACCACAGCACCACTCAGCACCACCACAGCACCACTCAGCACCACCACATTATCACTCAGCAGCACCACTTGTTCAAATATGTTCTCTCAATGTTTCAAGCTTTATTACAAATGTCACAAAAAGATGTTAAATAATGCTATAGGTGTCACATTTGCAAATTCTATAAATATTGCCATTTACAATAACAAAATTAATACATTTGCTATTATAAAAACATAAACATAACTTAAAAAATGATTACATTTACAAGACCAATAGCTCCAACTTTTCTAATGCGAGACCTATTGCATTGCCAATGCTTGTTTTAATTCACAGGGTGGGGGCGAAGAGTAATCACTTCCACTTCAGCCCCTTTGTCCTATCCCCTCCCATCTGTGATGCGACCGCCCTGAAGCACACCGAGGTCACAGATCCCCCACCGGAGTTAGGAGGAGAGTGCCCCGTTTCCTCACCCCAAGATGCCTCCTTACGTTTGAGGGAGGCAAATTATCCTTGAGCTAGGTGGTTACTTCACTTCTCCATCCAGATGCATCTGAATCAGTGTACCCTGACATGAGCAGAAGCCTGAATTACCTAATGAGGTCTGTCAGAGACTGGTCACATTTAAAGAGCCTGATTAAAAAGGTGGGGTGTGTGAGCATCTTGCTCCTTCCACACGCACTGCGTCTCCTTTCCAACAATGCCCTCCTCAAACAGCTTTCTGCTCGATCAGACACCAGGTGTTCTGTTTTTGGGGGTGTTGGCCCCTGGCATATGGACTGATCCACATGGGGGCAACTGTTATACAATAATCAGTGTGTTTGCAACCTTGGGGAGCAAGAAACACCTCAGGAGGTGGAGGGGGGACAAAATGGCAGCCACACGCTGTGATGTAAGCCCTTCATAGACACAAGCCAACACCCTGGGGGTTATTCATTGGGACCCCCAGGTGGAAATATGCCCTCAATTCACTGGACCACCTGGGACTGTGATGGCCCATGTAATTATTGGGTTGTTTTCAGTGCTGTTTTTTCCTGCTATTACCAGATTACTTGCAGTAAGAACCAATTCACTTCTGCAGTCTTTTATAGCATGCAAAACACCCCTATAGTGTGTTTTAAAATGAAAGATGTTGGACTTGGCCCTTCTGGCAGGTTCACCCCTGAACTTTTTGCTTTTAATGGTGACCTGGTGATGGTGATTTTTGGTTTCTGCGCACTTTCACTGTGTCCCAGTGGAAAGTGCGTGCGCACTCTGAGTGCGTGGAGTAAGGTTGGCCTGCCCTCCCATAGGAATGCATGGGGAATGTCTGTGTCCCTGGTAGTTCCTGATGCGTGAGGTGTGCATTCTCGAGTTTGGTATGTGCGAACTCATGAGAGTGAATGCTGCGCAATGGTATGTGCAGCGTGTATGTGTCTAGTGGGGAAGTGCCACTTCTAGACATGGCTGTGTATGTTCTGTGAAGGTGCTGGCATGTGATTGGCTGGAGCTGGCTGGGATGCCAAGCTCCATGAGTCATGATGGGTCTGCCCGGTGGTGAGTGTGGAGATTAGCATGCTGATGGCTGGGGAGGAGTGTACCTGTGTCCTGAATGAGGCTGGGTTTTCCCCAGACAATGCTGGCTTCGCCCCCTGTGGTGCGACTGATGACCCTAGCCCTGCCAGTGAATAGAGAGGGTGGTTGGGCCATCAGCAGTGCTCACAGACCAGCTGCGACTGGTTCTGTCCCCACCCTGCACCTACAGACAAAGGAATTTATAGTATGGGCTTGTTGGCCCCTAGGCTTGAGAGCGCTTTATTTCGTCCTAGCGCTGGGAGCGCTGTTGTTTGTGCCCACATGCGCTTGGGAGCGCTTTATTGTCCAGTAGCGCCTGGAAGCGCTTGATTTTGACTGGCGCTCAAGAGCGCTTTGTTTTGCAGAGGCCGGTGTCCACCCGGCATTATCCGCCCCGATCGAGTGCCCACCTCGATCTATTCTTTTAAAAAGGAGCCGGTGCCCACCCGGCATCAGCAGATTCTGGCCGTGAAGTCTTCCCCCCCCCCCCACGGGCCGCCGCTCTGCCCACTGCGACCAGGAAGCAGCTGACAGGCCGGCCAATCGCTGCGCGGCCTGCTCGGAAGTCCCGCCCTCGCAGGTCAGCCCGGGAGAAGAGGAAGTCTGAAGCTGCCTGCCGGGGCTCCCATGTGGAGAGAGAGCCCCGGGGAGAGAGGAGTCCGGCCGCAGCATCGGAGAGTCCCGAGGAGCGGGAGCTCTCCGTCCACAGCCGCCGCCGCACAAGAGAACCCGTGAGTGCAGCTCAGAGGTGAAAAGGGGGCCGTCGGGGCACATTGCCGGTGCCCGCACCCCTCTCCCCCCCTCCGGTGTGTAGAGCCTGTTGAGGCTCTGGGGGCGTATCTCTGTGTTCGAGCCCCCGAGCGGGGCTCCTACGTTGCCGGCATTTCCTGGGGCCAGTGTGAGTTAGAGTCCCCCGTGAGGGACTCCCAACAACCGGCTGCATTTTCTTGTGAGCCCTGAGAGGCTCAAAGGGGGCACAATTGTTTTACAAGCCCTGAGAGGCTCGGGAGGGCTATTCTGTTTGCTTAGAGCCCCAAGAGGCTCAAGGCAGGCACCTCATTTGTTTTCACGAGCCCAGAGGAGCTCAAAAGCGCCACAGTTATTTAGGGTCCAGCGAGGCTCCAGGGGGAAACAAGTGGTTTGTGCAGAGCCTGGAAGGCTTCAACGTTGTCCCCACCATTGCTTCACAGCTGCCCTGCACTTCGTGGGCAGCTTCCACGTTTAGGCCCTTGACACTGGGACACAGGGCGTCCTTGCCCCAACAAGGCCAGAGGGCCTAGGGACTGTCACAGGTGGTGACTAATGTGAGTTTGGCGCAATTGTTCTTTTGCTGCACCTCTGAATGTGTTTTTATGCGTCATGTGCCTTATCCTTACACCGCTGAATGTAGGTTCTGCATCATGTGTTTTCCTTCCTTACACCTCTGAATGTATGTTATGCATCATGTGTTATGTGTTTACACCCCTACAGGTATTGTTATACTTAGGTGGTTGTTCTCCTAGTGCAGGTGGTGCTAGTGAGGTCCTGGTTACCAGTAGTTACTGGTTGTGTACTTTATGTTCTACTTCTGTGCTACAGTGATTTGTATTCTAAGTTCTAAAAGTGCTAAGTGCTAAAAGTGCTGATTCCTGACAGTGGTCCATGTGGCCCTGTCTTGTACATATCCCCTGTAAATTCTGCCCGTGCCTGTTACCACATTGTAAAGTGTGTGCTTTATCTAATGTGTTTTGGTATAATACAAAGGCTATTTTTATATATAACCTTGTGTGGAGTTTCCTTTGTGGTGGGCCTGGGGTGTTGTTGCTGGGGTGCGTGCGCAAATACTTAACTCACATCGCCTCCAAGTTTAGCCTTGCTGCTCGCGCCACGTTACCTAGAGGGTGAGCAGGGGTTATCTTGGCGTGTAACTCCCTTGCCCTGACTTACAAGTGGTGGTCTCTGACTGACTTTGGCGCAAGCCCTGGCCAGCCAGGGATCCCTTTTCTAACAGAAGACTGTTAATTGTTCAAATGTGGCTACTTTTGATTTTACTAAAAAAAAAAAAAAAGGGCCTGACTTACAAAGATAATGCATTGTGCTTGTTTGACTTTTTTCACACATACCGGACGCAAAATTCTTGGCTATTTGTGTTGCTTTGAAAGAAAGAACAAGCATTTACAATGCAATGGTCTCAGCATTATTAAAGCTAGAGCTATTGGCATTGCTCATGACTTTTTTTTTTTTAAATCATAAATACATGGCATTGCCAATAGCTTAATCGTTAAATAAAAGGCATTGTCTTTTACAATACCAATAGCTTAATTGCTCGCAAATGCATGACCTATTGCATTTACACCCACACAGAGCCACCCACACAGAGCCACACACACACACACAGAGCCACAAACACACCCAGAGCCACACACACACACACACACAGACCCACACACACACTGTTGGAAAGAGGATCTTAGGGCTGGCCGGGTAAGGGTGAGAGGCCTCCTGGCGAGGTTCCTCTCCTAGGATCGTACAGACGAGCAATCACCCCCCTACAGATGGACACTACACAAAAATAGGTTGTTACCGTTTTTATCAGTACTTCTAGGCAGGTTATCGTAACGATACAGGGATAACTGGATCCAGGGATCCTCTCAACTTAGTCTCTGAGGGAATGGGGTAGTGGGACAGTCTTGGTACCAGCCTGGTACAGGGATACCCTGCGCTCAGCTCTCAATCCTCGAGCTGGGGGGTTCTTCGGTATGGGCTGCGGCAGCGCCAGCAGGGCTCCAGAGATGATTTCACGAAGATGGGCCGCGACAGCGCCAGCAGGGCTCCAGAGATGGTTTCACGAAGATGGGCCGCGGCAGCGCCAGCAGAGCTCCAGAGATGGTTTCACGAAGATGGGCCGCGGCAGCGCCAGCAGGGCTCCAGACATGGTTTCACGAAGATGGGCTGGGGCAGCGCCAGCAGGGCTCCAGAGATGGTTTCACGAAGATGGGCCGCGGCAGCGCCAGCAGGGCTCCAGAGATGGTTTAACGAAGATGGGGCGCGGCAGCGCCAGCAGGGCTCCAGAGATGGTTTCACGAAGATGGGCCGCGGCAGCGCCAGCAGGGCTCCAAGATGGTTACAGGTTCCACGCGGATGAGTTTGTCTCTGTGTCTCTCGACTCCAGGTTACAACTACCTACCTGCTCCGGAGCTGCCCCAGTTATAGGTCTGGCGTCCTTTGATGTCCGGACCCTCGCACTTGGAGGTCGGAGGGGCCGGGATGTGCGGGTCCAGACACCCAGCAGGGGGGTGGAGCCAGCGTCCAGGGAGGCTGGGGGCGATCGAAACCAGGCGTCGGGGGACGGTTGGAGGGCCATCGAAACTCTTTCCCCCATTGATCCGTCAAGTGGTCTCTTTACCCCCTGGTCGGATCGTGGTGCCTTGCTGTCGGGGCTTCGCTGGGTCTGCGGCTGGGGTCAGGCCGAGGCCACGAGGCCTGGTCGTGGAGGGCCCAAGATGGAGTCTGGGCCTGAGATGGCGGTCCGAGATAGGGCTCGGACCAGCCGAGGGTGTTGAGGAGAGGTTGTCGAGTCAACGGGAGAGAGCTGGGGGCTGCCCGGAGGGGCGGCTCTCGTGGAGGGTGGATGGTGCTGCTCTCGGCCGGGGAACAGGGGTCGAGGTAGTCCGGGACCCGCCATGCGGGAGGAGTGGGACCACGCCACGAGGCCGGGTCCAACACACACACACACAGCCACACACACACACACACATGCACACGCACGCACACACACACACAGCCACACACACACACACACAGAGCCCCACACACACACACACAGAGCCACACACACAGAGCCACAAACACAGAGCCACACACACACACACACACACACACACAGAGCCACACACACACAGAGCCACACACAGAGCCACACACACAGAGCCATACACACACACACACACAGAGCCAAGCACACACACACACAGCCACACACACACACACACACACAGCCACACACAGAGCCACACACACACCCATAGCCACACACACACACACACCCAGAGCCACACACACACACACACACCCAGAGCCACACACACACACACCCAGAGCCACACACACCCAGAGCGACACACACACACAAGCACCCAGAGCCCCCCACACACACACCCAGAGCCACACACACCCACCCAGAGCCACACACACACACACAGAGCCACACACACCCACCCAGAGCCACACACACACACCCACACACACCCAGAGCCACACACACACACACACCCAGAGCCACACACACACACACACACCCACCCAGAGCCACACACACACACACACATACCCAGAGCCACACACACACACCCAGAGCCCCCCCCACACACACAAGCACCCAGAGCCCCCCCACACACACACCCAGAGCCACACACACCCACCCAGAGCCACACATACACCCACCCAGACCCACATGCACACACTCACCCACCCAGAGCCACACACAAACACCCCCACCCAGAGCCACACCCACACCCACCCAGAGCCCCACACACACACCCAGAGCCACCCAAACACACATACACACACACCCAGAGCCACACACACACACACCCAGAGCCACACACCCAGAGCCACACACACACACACACCCAGAGCCACACACACACACCCAGCGCCACACACACACACACACCCAGAGTCACACACACACAGAGCCACACACACACCCAGAGTCACACACACACACACAGCCACACACACACACAGAGCCACACACACACACACCCAGAGCCACACACACACACACACACACCCAGAGCCACACACACACACACACACCCAGAGCCACACACACCCAGAGCGACACACACACACACACACACACCCAGAGCCACACACACACACCCACCCAGAGCCACACACACACACACTCACCCAGAGCCACACACACACCCACCCAGAGCCACACACACACCCACCCACCCAGAGACACCCACGCCCACCCACCCAGAGACACACACACCCACCCAGAGACACACCCACCCACCCAGAGACACACACACACCCAGAGACACACACACACCCACACACCCAGAGCCACACACACACCCAGAGCCACACACACACCCAGAGCCACACACATACCCACCCAGAGCCACACACATACCCACCCAGAGCCACACACACACACCCCCAGAGCCACACACACCCACCCACACACACCCAGAGCCACACACACACACACCCACACACACCCAGAGCCACACACACACCCACGCCCACCCAGAGCCACACACACACACCCACCCAGAGCCACCCACACACCCACACCCACCCAGAGCCACACACCCACAAACACACACCCACTCAGAGCCACACACACCCACACACACCCAGAGCCACACACACACCCAGAGCGCCACACACTCCCAGAGCCCCACACACACCCAGAGCCCCACACACACCCAGAGCCCCACACACACACCCACATACCCAGAGCCACACACACCCAGAGCCACACACACACCCAGAGCCACACACACACCCAGAGCCACACACACACCCAGAGCCACACACACACACACACCCACACACACACCCAGAGCCACACACACCCACCCACACCCACCCAGAGCCACACACACACACACCCAGAGCCACCCACACCCACCCAGAGCCACACACACACACACACCCAGAGCCACACACACACACCCAGAGCCACACACACACACCCAGAGCCACACACACACACCCAGAGCCCCACACACACACCCAGAGCCCCACACACACACCCAGAGCCCCCCACACACACCCAGAGCCACACACACACACCCAGAGCCACACACATACACACCCACCCAGAGCCACACACATACACACCCACCCAGAGCCACACACACACACACCCACACACACCCAGAGCCACACACACACACACACACACACCCACCCAGTGCCACACCCACCCACCGAGAGCCACAGACACCCACCCAGAGCCACACACACACACCCACCCAGAGCCACACACACACACCCACCCATTGCCACACCCACCCACCCAGAGCCACACAGACACCCACCCAGAGCCACACACACACACACACCGAGAGCCACACACACACACCCACCCAGAGCCACACACACACACCCACCGAGAGCCACACACCCACAAACACACACACACCCACTCAGAGCCACACAAACACACCCACACACACCCAGAGCCACACACACACACGCACCCAGAGCCCCACACACTCCCAGAGCCCCACACACTCCCAGAGCCCCACACACACCCAGAGCCCCACACACACCCAGAGCCCCACACACACACCCACACACCCAGAGACACACACCCAGAGCCACACACACACCCAGAGCCACACACACACACCCAGAGCCACACACACACACACCCAGAGCCACACACACACACACCCAGAGCCACACACACACACACCCAGAGCCACACACACCCACCCACACCCACCCAGAGACACACACACACACCCAGAGCCACACACACACACCCAGAGCCACACACACACCCAGAGCCACACACACACACCCAGAGCCCCACACACACACCAAGAGCCCCACACACACACCAAGAGCCCCACACACCCACCCAGAGCCACACACACACACCCAGAGCCACACACACACCCAGAGCCATACACACCCACCCAGAGCCACACACATACACACCCACCCAGAGCCACACACCCACCCAGAGCCACACACACACACACCCACACCCACCCAGAGCCACACACACACACACACACACACCCATTGCCACACCCACCCACCCAGAGCCACACAGACACCCACCCAGAGCCACACACACACACACCGAGAGCCACACACACACACCCACCCAGAGCCACACACACACACCCACCGAGAGCCACACACCCACAAACACACACACACCCACTCAGAGCCACACAAACACACCCACACACACCCAGAGCCACACACACACACACACGCACCCAGAGCCCCACACACTCCCAGAGCCCCACACACTCCCAGAGCCCCACACACACCCAGAGCCCCACACACACCCAGAGCCCCACACACACACCCACACACCCAGAGACACACACCCAGAGCCACACACACACCCAGAGCCACACACACACACCCAGAGCCACACACACACACACCCAGAGCCACACACACACACACCCAGAGCCACACACACCCACCCACACCCACCCAGAGACACACACACACACCCAGAGCCACACACACACACCCAGAGCCACACACACACCCAGAGCCACACACACACACCCAGAGCCCCACACACACACCAAGAGCCCCACACACACACCAAGAGCCCCACACACCCACCCAGAGCCACACACACACACCCAGAGCCACACACACACCCAGAGCCATACACACCCACCCAGAGCCACACACATACACACCCACCCAGAGCCACACACCCACCCAGAGCCACACACACACACACCCACACCCACCCAGAGCCACACACACACACACACACACACCCATTGCCACACCCACCCACCCACCCACCCACCCATTGCCACACCCACCCACCCAGAGCCACACACACCCACCCAGAGCCACACACACACACACACCCAGAGCCACACACACACATCCACGCAGAGCCACACACACACACCCAGAGCCCCACACACACATCCACCCAGAGCCACACACACATCCAGAGCCACACACACACACACCCAGAGCCACACACATACACACCCACCCAGAGCCACACACACACACCCACACCCACCCACCCAGAGCCACACACACACCCAGAGCCATACACACCCACCCAGAGCCACACACATACACACCCACCCAAAGCCACACACATACACACCCACCCAGAGCCACACACACACACCCACCCAGAGCCACACACACACACACACACACCCACCCAGAGCCACACACACACCCACCCAGAGCCACACACACACATCCACGCAGAGCCACACACACACACACCCAGAGCCCCACACACACATCCACCCAGAGCCACACACACACCCAGAGCCACACACACACCCAGAGCCACACACATACACACCCACCCAGAGCCACACACATACACACCCACCCAGAGCCACACACACACCCACCCAGAGCCACACACACACATCCACGCAGAGCCACACACACACACACCCAGAGCCCCACACACACATCCACCCAGAGCCACACACACACCCAGAGCCACACACACACCCAGAGCCACACACATACACACCCACCCAGAGCCACACACACACGCCCACCCAGAGCCACACACACACGCCCACCCAGAGCCACACACACACACCCACCCAGAGCCACACACACACACCCACCCAGAGCCACACACACACATCCACCCAGAGCCACACACACATCCCCAGAGCCACACACACACCCAGAGTCACACACACACACACAGAGCCACACACACACACACACACAGAGCCACACACACACACACCCAGAGCCACACACACACCCAGAGCCACACACACACCCCCAGAGCCACACACACACCCAGACCCACACACACATCCAGTGCCACACACACCCACCCAGTGCCACTCACACACCCTCAGAGCCACACACACCCAGAGCCCCCCACACACACCCAGAGCCCCCCCACACACACCCAGAGCCACACACACCCAGAGCCACACACACCCACACACCCAGAGCCACACACACACACCCAGACACACACACACACACCCAGAGCCACACACACACACCCAGAGCCACACACACACACCCAGAGCCACACACACACACACCCAGAGCCACACACACACACACACACCCAGAGCCACACACACACACACCCAGAGCCACACACACACACACACCCAGAGCCACACACACACATACCCAGAGCCACACACACACACCCAGAGCCACACACACACACCCAGAGCCACACACACACACACCCAGAGCCACACACACACACATACCCAGAGCCACACACACACACCCAGAGCCACACACACACACCCAGACAGACACACACACACACACACACACCCAGAGCCACACACACACACCCAGAGCCACACACACACCCAGAGCCACACACACACAGTGTTGGACTTGGCCCTTCTGGCAGGTTCACCCCTAAACCTTTTGCTTTTAATTGTGATCTGTGTTGGAAGGCGGTGACCCCAGGGGTCAAGACGACTCTCCTAACCACCCGAGACCTCCTCTCCCACAAATACTGCCGAGTCTTATCGAGGGGGAGTCCCCGCCGGGGAGGACTGATCGTACACACTGTCGACACACCACACTTACGAACGGACACCACACCGTGAATCTTTATCAAGTATGAACTTTTATCAAGATAAAAATGAGGATCAATACAGGGCGATCGAGGGATCGCAAAAGTCTCGTAGCAAGGGAACGGGGAAGCGGGACAGTCTCAGAGGGCCAGCTGGCACGCCACGCACCCTGCGCACAGTTCTCAATCCTCGAACTGGGGGGTACGGGGGCTGGCGATGGGACTTGCTGTCCTACTCACTTCGGTTTCAGATGGTCGTGAGGGTAGTGTCGATGGTCCAGCCGTACCGGAGAGTTCTTCAAGCCGCGACGAGGTCAGCAGGGCTTGGTCAGGAGTACTTCGTCGTACTCGTAGGCAGGTGGAGCCACGACAGCGTCCGCAGGGCTCTGGATGGTAGCAAGGGTCTCTCGTTCTAAAGAGTGGGCCGCGACCAGGTCAGCAGGGCTCCGATGGTTCAGGTCTTGCTCTTCGAGAGTGAGCCGCGACAGCGTCAGCAGGGCTCCGATGGTTCCGTTCCGTAGATTTGAGGATGAGCCGCGACGACGTCAGCAGGGATCGGTGGGTTAGAGTCTGTTCTCCTCAAGGTCAGCCGCGATCAGATCAGCAGGGCTTTCTTGTCCAGGATACAACTACTGACTAGGTGGAAGGCAGGCTGTCTTATAGTTCAGGAGCTCTTTGATGTCCGGACCCTCAGAGGCAGGAGGCCGGAGGTCCGAGGGCCAGGCGCCTGATTGTCTGGGCGGTGGTGTCTTTGATTCTTTTGGACCATGCGTCCAGGGAATCCCAGACGCCCATCAAGGCCTGGAGCCAGCTCACTAGGAAGCCAAAAGGTGCGATCGAAACCAGCCCCCAGGGATGGTTCGGAGGTGTGAGGACATCCAGCTCCTCTGGAGGGGGCCGGAGGTGTGATGGACGCCTTGGTTTCAGGTACTTGGGGAGTCGTTCACCCCCTGGGCGAGTCGGGCGCGCCGGACACGCACACCTAGCTGCAGCCGGGAGCGGCCAGAGGCTACCGAAAGGGAAGAAGGCGGCCGGCTGGCCGGGGTGGCCAAACATGGAGTCTGCTGGTTACGAGCGTGGGGGCAGGCACGCGGTCTGGAGGTCGTTTCAGGTCCAATGTAGGAGTCTCGTGTTTAGTTCTGGGTGGACGGGAATTATCAAGGGCCACGCCACGAGGCCGGGTCCACCATGCGTCCCCTCCAGCTGAAAGACGAGGAGAACTACCCATCCTCTTGGGGGTTCTCTTCGCTGAGGCGGAAGAAGCGGGACAGGCCGTCGGCGTTGGCGTGGTCGGCACCAGGCCTGTGTTCCACAGTAAAATCCATCCCTTGGAGGGAGATGGACCAGCGTAGCAGTTTAGGGTTCTCTCCTCTCATCTGCATGAGCCACTGGCGAGGACGGTGGTCGGTCTGGACCAGGAAGTGGGTACCGAACAGGTAGGGCCTCAGCTTCTTTAAGGCCCAGACTACGGCGAAGGCCTCTCGCTTGATGGTGCTCCATCTCTGCTCCCGGGGTAGTAGCCTCCGGCTGATAAAGGCTACTGGATGATCAATCCCCTGGTCGTCCACCTGGGAGAGCACGGCTCTGATGCCATGTTCGGAGGCGTCAGTCTGGACCACGAACTCTCTGGAATAGTCAGGGGCCTGTAGTACTGGAGCGGTGCACATGGCCTGTTTCAATTCCTCGAATGCCTTCTGACAGGCGGGGGTCCAACTAACCTTCTTGGGGTTGGCCTTGGCTGTCAACTCTGTGAGGGGACCTACAATACTCCCGTACCCCTTGATGAATCTACGGTAGTACCCTGTGAGTCCTAGGAAGGCCCGCACCTCGGTCTGGGTCGTGGGGGTCTCCCAGGCAGTGATAGCGTCTATCTTGGGTTGGAGGGGGGCTACGAGGCCACTTCTGACCTGGTGCCCAAGGTATACCACGGAGCTTTGTCCTATTTGGCACTTGCTAGCTTTAATGGTGAGCCCGGCTCGACGCAGGGCGTCCAACACCTCCCAGAGGGGGTGCAGGTGCTCGGGCCAGTGGGCACTGAATACTGCAATGTCGTCAAGATATGCTGCGCTGAAACTTTCCAACCCGGCCAGGACCTGATTGACCAGTCGCTGGAAGGTGGCGGGCGTTTTTCATGCCGAAGGGCATCACTCTGAAGTGGAAATGGCCATCCGGAGTGGAGAAAGCAGACCTTTCTTGGGCCCTCTCCGTGAGTCCGATCTGCCAGTAGCCACTGGTGAGATCAAAGGTACTGAGCCGATCCTAGGCGGTCAATGAGTTCGTCGGTTCGGGTGACTGCGTTGAGTCCGCGGTAGTCCACGCAGAACCTCAGCTCAGGAACGGTGCCAGGGGCGGCTGCCTTCGGAACCAGGACCACGGGGCTAGCCCATGGGCTGTCGGAGGCCTCCACCACTCCTAGGTCCAACATTTTGTCGACTTCGGCCTTGATGCAGGCTCGAACTCGGTCAGGGACTCGGTAGTCTCTGTGTCATACCGGAGGGCTGTCCCCGGTGTCCACGTCGTGGACGCACCGACTGGTGACGCCGGGGGTGAGGGAGAAGAGGTCTGAGAATTGTCCCAACAAGTGGCGACATTCTTCACGCTGCAAGGGGGTGAGGGAGGAGGAGAGACTCACTCCCTCTACGGAGCCATCTTGATCCTTTGCACACAGGAGATCTGGCAGAGGGTCCGTTTCCTCTTCCTCTCCGGCGTCGGTGGCAAGGAGTAATCCCAACTCAGACCGCACAAAATGGGGTTTGAGCCGGTTCACGTGTAAGACTTTCAGGGCGTTCCTGGCTGATTTTGTATCAACGAGGTAGGTGACCTGGCTCTTGCGCTCTATCACCTTAAAGCAGAGGTCTTCAAACTTTTGGTTGCCGAGACCCCCCTGTCAACATTTTCTAGCATAAGGACCCTCTCCTGACAAAAATTTCTAAACCTCTAGGTTATGAGGAAGGTGAGGACCAAATTATGCGACAGGCTTCACTAAATTGTGTGAGTAGAAAATGTAAATAATGTTCTGTGATGCTGCGTATTTTGGGGTAGCATTGCTTTATTATTTAGAATTTTTTTTAACACAGTAATACTGAGGAAAGATTTCACCCCATCAGTACCAGTTTATAACCAAAATACAGCAATTAACATCAGAAAGATGTCTAGTCAACCTCTGTTAAGGGCCTCCCAATCCGCAGGAATACGCGCTGCCACAGTAGAAGCTCACCTGGCCATGGCCGGGAGCAGCAAGGGTGCATTCAAACCGTGGTGGTCTTGTGCAGAGTTAAGCAGTTTACCCATGCCCCTTTCCCTCTCACCCCCTTCCTTCCATCCCTCTCTTCTCTCCTCTCCCAACCCCGGATCCCTCTCTCACATTACAGGCAGATGGTTATTAGCCCCAGGACTCCTCTTGGTAACAGTAGCGCAGTACAAATGTAAATAATAGGCAGAAGCAGGGCATCCACTAGACCCGAACTTCGGGTGGGGGGGGGTTAACACTCCCAGCCAGGGATTGTCCAAGCACTGGTCGCACACGGTGCAACAGTCTTCCCACCTTCTCCATGAATTCCCTCACTACCACTCACCAACAATACACCTCATCTCTAAAGCACCTGTCTGACAAACATTTCATTTTTTTATAGCGCTACTCATAGTTTACTCACACTCAGTTCTCTGATGTGCATGGTACATCTTCTTTGTACCAGGCATTTTAACCTTCTGCACTGTGTGGGTGACAAGAGTGCCCATGTGACTGCACGGTGAGCAAGGCAACAGTGTGAGAGTATGGTAAAAGGAGTGACTGCAGGGTGAGTGAGGTGACCATATGAATTTGGGTTCGGCTGTAAGTGCAGAGTGGGACAAATTAGTGCATGGTTAGTGATGCCCTGGTTTGAGTGAGCTACAGATTGAGCAGTAAGGGGGGGACAGGTGAGTGGAGTGTCACATGAGTGCAGGGTGAGAAGTGTGCTTGTGTGACTGCAGGGTGAGGTACTGAGTGAATAATGCAAGCGAATTTTTAGTGCAGAGTGATCCCTGTGAGAGCAGGGTGAGCGGGTAAATGTTGTGAGTGCATGGTGATCAGTGTGAGTGCATTGTGATCAGAGTGAATGCATTGTGATCAGTGTGAGTGCATTGTGATCAGTGTGAGTGCATTGTGATCAGTGGGAGTGCATTGTGATCAGTGTAAGTGCATTGTGATCGCTGTGAGTGCAGGGTGAGCGGGTGAATGTTGTGAGTGCATTGTAATCAGTGTGAGTGCATTGTGATCACTTTGAGTGCAGGGTGAGCGGGTGAATAGTGTGAGTACATGGTGATCAGTGTGAGTGCATGGTGATCAGTGTGAGTGCATGGTGATCAGTGTGAGTGCATGGTGATCATTGTGAGTGCATTGTGATCAGTGTGAGTGGATGGTGATCAGTGTGAGTGCATGGTGATCAGTGTGAGTGCATTGTGATTAGTGTGAGTGCATTGTGATCGCTGTGAGTGCAGGGTGAGCGGGTGAATGTTGTGACTGCATTGTGATCAGTGTGAGTGTATTGTGATCGCTATGAGTGCAGGGTGAGCGGGTGAATGTTGTGACTGCATTGTGATCAGTGTGAGTGCATTGTGATCGCTATGAGTGCATGGTAATAGCTATGAGTGCATGGTGATCGCTATGAGTGCATGGTGATCGCTATGAGTGCATGGTGAACGCTATGAGTGCATGGTGATAGCTATGAGTGCATGGTGATCAGTGTGAGTGCATGGTGATCAGTGTGAGTGCATGGTGATCAGTGGGAGTGCATGGTGATCAGTGGGAGTGCATGGTGATCAGTGGGAGTGCATGGTGATCAGTGTGAGTGCATGGCGATCAGTGTGAGTGCATGGTGATCAGTGGGAGTGCATTGTGATCGCTGTGAGTGCAGGGTGAGCGGGTGAATGTTGTGAGTGCATTGTAATCAGTGTGAGTGCATTGTGATCACTTTGAGTGCAGGGTGAGCGGGTGAATAGTGTGAGTGCGTGGGGATCAATGTGAGTGCATTGTGATCGCTATGAGTGCATCGTGATCGCTATGAGTGCATGGTGATTGGTGTGAGTGCATGGTGATTGGTGTGAGTGCATGGTGATTGGTGTGAGTGCATGGTGATCAGTGTGAGTGCATGGTGATCAGTGTGAGTGCATGGTGATCAGTGGGAGTGCATTGTGATCGCTGGGAGTGCAGGGTGAACGTGAAAGTGAAGGTGAGAATGAGAAGTGAGTAGTTTGAAAGCAGGATGCATTCCCAGAAACTTGAAGCGTAGGGTTCAACTATTGCTATAATGGCATTAATCAGGGTTCGAGGGTGGAGGAAATAAATAATGTGCTGATCCTGCAACAAACTTCCAGTCTAAGGATTAGGGTTACCAGCTCATTATCACCTACAGCTGTATTTTTTGCACTTATCTGTGAATACTTAGAACAGCAAATATAAATAGAAAGCACTTTTAATTGTGTTCTAGGGATGCCTCAATGATCCATGACTAATAATTAAAGAACATAAAGACAGAAAAGTCACATCACTAATTAATACATACTTTTTTATTTATAACTCAATTTAGTGTCAAGAGCAGGTCACTGCAGGATCTTTAAACAACACATAGCAGGCATGTTTCTTTTGGCAACCCAACTTTATATTTCTCTACATTAAATGCATTCTCACACTACAGCAGTAAGTGTAAAAATACAAATGTAAGGAATAGGCAGAGTGGGGGCCCAGGGGGTACTGGAACCATAAAGAACTAAGCTTTGGTAATCAGTTAACAAAGGCATGTAAATATGCTAACAGTCTTTAATGACCTGTGAAAAACTCGGCCGGAGATAAGACTCCAGACACTGCCCAGCCGAGGCCCCAGGAGTGCAAGCTGCACAGCAGCAGCCCGGGCTGAGACACAGGATGCGGGAGGTGGGGGGCTGAAGCCCTGGAGGCCAGGGCAGAAGTGACACTGTGAAGGCACGACCCCCTTTGCATCGCTCCACGGCCCCCCTGAGGGTCGCGCCCCACAGTTTGAAGACCCCTGCCTTAAAGGGTCCAGTCCACTTGTCCTGCAAGGCACAAGGTTCCACTGGGGACATGACCCAAACCTGTTGGCCTGGTTGAAACTCGACCAGAGTGGCATTCTGGTCGTACCAGCGTTTCATCTTCTCTTGGCTGGCCTCCAGGTTGGCCTCGGCCAGCTCGCGAAACTTCCACGTCTGGTTCCGGAGGGCCAGGACGTAGGAGAACACATTGGTGGGTGTGCTCGGGAGGGCTGTCTCCCAGCCTTCCTTGACCAGGCTGAGGGGACCCCGGACGGGGTGCCCATAGAGCAGCTCGAAAGGGCTGAACCCCAAGGATTTCTGGGGAACCTCTCGGTATGCGAACAGGAGGCAGGGCAGGAGGACGTCCCACTTGCATCGCAAGGGCTCCTCGAGACCCATGATCATCCCTTTCAGGGAGCGGTTGAACCGCTCAACCAGGCCGTTACCCTGGGGATGTTATGGGGTGGTGAACCTGTACGACACCCCACACTGTTGCCAAAGGGACTTCATGTACCGGGAGATAAAGTTTGTGCCTCGGTCGCTCACCACTTCCCGGGGGAATCCCTCCCGGTAGAAGATCCCCATGAGGGCCCGACCCACGACCAGGGCCGTCACGGTCCGGAGGGGGATGGCTTCGGGGTATCGGGTGGCGTGATCGACCAGGACCAATGTGAACTGGTGACCTAGGGAGGTCCGGGGGTCCAGAGGTCCGACGATGTCGATCCCCACCCTCTCGAAGGGGGTACTGACAACTGGAAAGGGCTGGAGGGGAGCCTTGCGCTTGCCTCCTGTTAGACGGGGACCCGGAGGGTCGGCCGAGGACAGGGGGAGAGGCCTCCGGTGAGGGCCGTCTCCAGCGATCGTACAGACGAGTAACTTCCCCCCCCCCACAGATGGACACCACACAAGGATGAGGTCAACACTCTTTATATACGATTCTTGGAGCAAGGTTATCAGCGATACAGTGAGGTCGGGACACGAGGGTCCTCTCAATTCTAGTCTCTGAAGGGGAAAAGGGTAGCGGGACAGTCTTGGTACCGGTCCGGTACGGGGGTGGCAAGATGGGGAGCTCACAATCCTCGAGCTCGGAGTTCTGGAAGGTCGGACCGCGGCAGCGCCAGCAGGCTAGGATGATAAGTCTCGTTTGAGAAGGGCCGCGGCAGCGCCAGCAGGCAAGAGCGATGGTTCACAAGGATGGGCCGCGGCAGCGCCAGCACGTCCCGACGAAGGTGTAGGTTGCAGAGGGCCGCGGCAGCGCCAGCAGCCAGGAACGATGGTTCACAAAGATGGGCCGCGGCAGCGCCAGCAGGTCCCGACGAAGGTGTAGGTTGCAGAGGGCCGCCGCAGCGCCAGCAGGCAGGAACGATGGTTCACAAGGATGGGCCGCGGCAGCGCCAGCAGGTCCCGACGAAGGTGTAGGTTGCAGAGGGCCGCGGCAGCGCCAGCAGGCAGGAACGATGATTCACAAGGCAGGGCTGCGGCAGCGCCGGCAGTCCGTCAAGGATGAGTTCTTCAAGGTGTCTCTCGACTCCAGGATACAACTGCCTTCCTGCTCTGGAGCTGCCCCAGTTATAGGTCTGTCCTCCTTTGATGTCCGGACCCTCGCGCTTGGAGGTCGGGAGGTCCGGGATGAGGGAGTCCAGACACCCAGCAGGGGGGTGGAGCCAGCGCCCAGGGAGACCGGGGGCGATCGGCACCTGGCGGGGGAGAGCCATCGACACTCCTCTCTCCCATTTACCTGCCAAGTGGTCTCTTCACCTCCTGGGTGGAGGGTGGTGCCTCGATGTCGGGTCCTGGCCAGGCCCAGGGTTGGGGTCGAGCTGAGGCCACGCGGCCTCGTGGTGCAGTGTCCAAGATGGCGGCTGGGCCGGGGCAATGCTGCTGATGGAGGCCCCGGCCAGCCGATGTCGGGGTGTTCGGGAGCAGGCGTCCCGTTGGGGACGGGTTGCGGGTTGCTTCGGTGGGTTGCCGGGGTGGTTCTTCTGGAGACACCGGGAGAGCCGGTGTTCGGGCCTTATTATGCGGGGAGGGAGCGGCCCCTTCACGAGGCCTGTCCAACATGCGTCCCCCCCAGCTGAAGGCAGGGAGAGTCACCCATCTTCTTGGGTACTCTCCTCGCCGAGGCGGAAAAAGCGTGACAGGCCGTCCGCGTTGGCGTGGTCCTGGCCAGGGCGATGCTCCACAGAGAAGTCCATCCCCTGCAAGGAGATGGACCATCGCAACAGTTTTGGGTTCTCCCCCCGCATCTGCATCAGCCATTGCAGGGGTCTGTGGTCTGTCTGTACCCTGAAATGGGTACCGAAGAGGTAGGGCCGGAGTTTCTTGAGGGCCCATACCACTGCGAAGGCCTCCCGCTCGATGGTGCTCCAGCGCTGTTCTCGGGCCAGCAGGCGTCGGCTGATGAAGGCCACTGGTTGATCGACTCCCTCGGCGTTGAGTTGAGAGAGTACTACCCCAACGCCATGATCTGAGGCGTCCGTCTGGACGATGAATTCCCGGCTGTAGTCGGGGGCCTGGAGCACGGGGGCGGTGCACATGGCGGCCTTCAACTTCTCGAAGGCCGCTTGACAGTCCGGAGTCCAGTTGACGGTTTTGGGGTTTTTCTTGGATGTGAGTTCTGTGAGGGGCCCCACAATGCTGCCATAGTCCTTTACAAACCGCCGGTAGTATCCGGTGAGCCCTAGGAAGGCCCGGACCTCGGTTTGGGTGACAGGAGGTTGCCAGGACTGGATGGCAGCGATCTTGAGCTGAAGGGGGGCCACCAGACCGCTCCCCACTTGGTGTCCGAGGTAGGTCACGGACCCCTGGCCAATCTGACATTTGCTGGCTTTGATGGTGAGGCCGGCCTGCTGGAGGGCGTGCAGGACTTCTCGGAGTTGGTGAAGATGGTCTGCCCAGTGACGACTGTACACAGCGATATGGTCCAGGTAGGGGGCGCTGAATTCTTCGAGGCCCGCCAGTACCTGGTTCACGAGTCGTTGGAAAGTAGCTGGAGCGTTTTTCATGCCGAATGGCATCACTTTGAAGTGGTAGTGGCCATCCGGGGTAGAGAAGGCGGATCGTTCTTGGGCCCTGGGGGTGAGGCCGATTTGCCAGTAGCCCGCTGTTAGATCGAAGATGCTCAGGTAGCGGGCAGCCCCCATGCGGTCAACCAGCTCATCCGCCCGGGGGATGGGGTGAGCGTCGGTTCGGGTAACAGCGTTCAGGCCCCGATAGTCTACACAGAACCGGAGCTCGGGGGCAACGCCCGGGGCGGCAGCCTTGGGGACCAGTACGACTGGGCTGGCCCAGGGGCTGTCGGATGGCTCGATCACTCCTAGGGCCAGCATTTTGGAGACTTCATCCTGGATGCAGGTGCGCACCCGATCAGGCACTCGGTACGCCCTGTGTCGAATAGGTGGACTATCCCCAGTGTCCACGTCGTGAAGGCACCAGGGGGTGACCCCTGGGGTGAGGGAGAACAGGTTCGCAAATTGTAGCAGGAGAGCCCGACAGTCTTGGCGTTGCTCCTGGGACAAGGCCTCGGAGAGTCTGACCCCTTCCACTGAGCCATCTTTTTCACGGGTCCTCAGTAGGTCAGGGAGGGGCTCGGAGTCTTCTTCCGTCCCACTATCTGTTGCCATCAGTAGGCTGAGTTCTGAGCGTACGAAGTGGGGTTTGAGTCTATTGGCGTGGAGGACTCGGAGGGGGTTCCGGGGGGAATCCATGTCTATTAGGTAGGTGACAGGGCCTTGCGCTCTATCACCTTGAAGGGTCCTGTCCATTTGAATTTGAATTTGAATTTAAAAGCATTTGTACAGCGCTCGTTTACCCAGCGGTTTCTTGGTGCTAGTGGTGCACAATGGGCGGCAGCAGCAGGACAGATTAGGTCAGGTAGGCTTGCGTGAAAAGGAAGGTTTTGAGATTCTTCCGAAACAGAGGGTAAGACGGTGAGCTGCGCAGGGTAACCGGGAGGGAATTCCAAAAGGTTGGAGCCAGGACAGCGAATCTCGCTACGCCTGCCTTCTGCTTTTTATAGCGAGGGATGGTAAGGAGGGCCAAATGAGCCGAGCGAAGTTCTCTGCCTGGATATTATGGCTTGATGGCAGAGCAGATGAATTCAGGAGCAGTGCCCGATCTAGCCTGGTATGTGAGACAGCCAAGTTTGAACAGGGCGCGCTCTCTCACAGGGAGCCAGTGCAATGTTTTGAGTAGTGGAGTGACTCGATGATGTTTAGGTAGGCCATGGATCAGGCGAGCCGCCTGGTTCTGCACCAGTTGTAATCGATGGATCGCGTATGCAGGGGCCCCATTATAGACTATGTTGCCATAGTCTATACGGGACAGTACCATGGCCAGCACAATTATTTTTAAAGCTGAGGGAGAAAAAAAACGTGAAACTTTCCTAATTACTCTAAGGGAAAAGAAGCAGGAGGAAACCACGGAACTGACTTGTGGGTGGACGGTGAGTTGAGGATTGAGATAGATTCCTAGGGTTTTTACTTTGGGCACAGGGAGTGGAGGGACACCAAGGGAAGGGGGCCAAAAGGAAGGGGACCATGGACTGCAACCACCTCCGGTCAAGACCAGCTCGGTCTTGTCCGGGTTGAGTTTGAGGTGGTTGCAGTTCATCCAATCTTGAATGAACGTCATTACTGTCTGGACGTTCAGGGCTGATGAGGGTGAGTGAGACAAATTGAAGATGAGCTGGAGGTCATCCGCGTAATTAAACACGGTGACCTCCAGTTGCTGTAACATAAAAATGAGGGGAAAAATATAAAGGTTGAATAAAAGAGGGGAAAGTGATGAGCCCTGGGGAACCCCGCACTCTACCTTGCGAGAGGCCGCGGCGAAACCAGTCAGACGGACCGCTTGAGTTCTCCCAGCGAGAAAGGACTCCAGCCAAGAGTAGGCTAAGCCTTCTATGCCCGCCGCCCTGACACGGTTGAGGAGGGTGGAATGGTCCACCGTGTCCAAAGCGGCGGATAGGTCTAAGAGAATCAAGGCTTGCGAAAGGTTGAGGTCAATGCCTTCACGCAACTTGTCCATGACTGAGATGACTACTTTTTCTGTAGAGTGCAGGGGACGGAAACCAGCTTGACAGGGAGAGAGGCAATGATTTGCCTCAATGTGGGTACTCAAGGTAGAGGTGATATGGGTTTCAAGCACTTTTGCAAGATAAGGGAGGAGTGAGATGGGGCGGTAGTTGGAGGGGGAGGAAGAGTCGGCGTCAGGTTTTTTTTAAAATTGGGATAACAACCGCCGATTTGTGTGAACTGGGGCCAAGTCCGTGCGCAAGAGAGTCATTGAGAAGGGTCAGAGGGGGAGTGAGGCAGGCTAAGTAAACTTCCCTGAGGATGCAAGCAGGGGCAAAGTCCAGGGGAGAACCTGATTTGACCCGATGAAGCAGGGGAAGGAGAGTGTCATTAGTTAGCAATGGGAAGTTAGTCAGTTTAACAGAGGAGGGGAGGGGGAGGGGTTAACAAAAGTAGAAGAGGGCGGAGGAATGTTGTGTTTAATTTTGACAACTTTATCTATAAAAAACTCGTTAAGTGAGTCACAGAGGGACTGGGAAGGGGGAATGGTAGCCGTGGCTCTACTGGATGAGGCAAGTTCATGAACCGTGGAAAAAATGTCCTTCGATTGGGACTCGGCTGTCGTAATCCTGTTGGTGTAATATTCTGCTTTTGCTTCCAGAATGCATTTTTTGTAATTTTGCAAAGCAGACAGGTAGGTTGCCTTTTGAACGGGGTCATAAGTTCTTCTCCAGACTCGTTCGGCCCTTCTTGCAGCCAGTTTCTTTAGTTTAAGGTCGGGAGTAAACCAACGGTTGGCTGCGTGGGCCCGTTTAACTGACAGCCGTTTTAGGGGGGCGAATTCGTCGCCCGCCGCCGTGAGCCAGTTGTTAATGGCGGCCAGCTGAGAGGTGGCTGCAAGGCCAGATAGATCAGGACTAGTTTTGGCCAGGGCTGAGCAGAGGGAAGGCATGTCTATTTTTCCCCATTTCCGAACCCAGGTGTTTTTGGGAAGGGGAGGTTTGACCAAGGGTGCTAGGGAAAGGGAAAACGTAATAGTGGAGTGGTCTGACCATGAGCATGGGGATATGATGGGGGGTGTGGATGGAATATTCAAAGTCCAGATTTGATCTAGCGCATGGCCATGTGAATGGGTGGAGCTGTGAATGAGCGGCACAAAATTCAAACTGTTCATAAAGCAGGTAAACTCCTTAGATTGGGGGCTTTCGGCAGGATCATTAGGCCAGTAATTAAGATCCCCCAAGACTAACACAGATGAATTATTAATTGCCAGGGTGGCCAGGAGGGTCTGGATATTGAGAAGAAATGAGGGAGTGGATTGGGGGGGGGGGCGGTAGATTAGGACAAAAGTAAGGGGGGCTTGGTGAGAAGTCGAGCGAGCTACAAGGTAGTCAACATCAGGAATAGGAGGGGAAGGAAGGATTTGAAAATTAAGATCAGTACGAGCAATTAGGGCCACTCCTCCACCCCGCTTGCCATCTGGGCGATCTGGTCCATTAGAGTCGATGTAATCATACAGTTCGTATTGATGACTTACTGCGGACCTAGTGTTTAGGAGAGCAGCCGAGGTGGTAAACAGAGGAGCAGGGGGGGTTGGGAGTGAAGGGGGAGTGGGGGAAGGCATAGAAGATAGTGAGGCTAGGTGTGGTACTGCCCCGGGGGGGGAGTGGGGAGGGGAGGTGTAAAGGCCGAGATGTTGTAGATAGGTCGTAGTAGAGGAGTTGATACTGCCGGGAACCCAATAAAGGCATAACTGGGACGGGGAATAGGAAATAAAACCAGCAGCAACTCGTGCCCCTGGCCCCGGCCGGCCGCGGACGGGCGCAGACGGGCTTAACTCAGGCGCAACTCCGGCGCGCCTTCGTCGCGCCCGCTGCGCTCGTCCGCTGCACTGCCTCATACCGCCCGTTTAAATAGGGGCGGAGCGGTGGGGGAGTGGCAGGGCTGTGGTGGAGAATTGAGCCCAAACAAAGATGGCGCCCGCTGCCGCTGGGAGCCTGCAAAACGCGATCAGCCCCAGCCGGCAGCTCACCCCTAAGAGCAGAATCAAGTTATCACCTGCACAATTTTAAAAAAGGTTAGTGACAGTGTTTAAAAACAATGCGCGATGAAATAGCGATGAAATCGCGCCTCCGCTCGCAATCAGCGGGGGCGGGAAGCGTAGAATGAGAACAAGCTCTCCAACGCGCTGACCAGTCTGCCCACTGCCACCGGGCCACTGGCAAACACGAGGAAGAGGGGAAACAGGCTCCTAAATAGGGGCGGAGCGGCGGGGGAGTGGCAGGGCTGTGGTGGAGAATTGAGCCCAATCAAAGATCGCGCCCGCTGCCGCTGGGAGCCCGCAAAACGCGATCAGCCCCAGCCGGCAGCTCACCCCTAAGAGCAGAATCAAGTTATCACCTGCACAATTTTAAAAAAGGTTAGTGACAGTGTTTAAAAACAATGCGCGATGAAATAGCGATGAAATCGCGCCTCCGCTCGCAATCAGCGGGGGCGGGAAGCGTAGAATGAGAACAAGCTCTCCAACGCGCTGACCAGTCTGCCCACTGCCACCGGGCCACTGGCAAACACGAGGAAGAGGGGAAACAGGCTCCTAAATAGGGGCGGAGCGGCGGGGGAGTGGCAGGGCTGTGGTGGAGAATTGAGCCCAAACAAAGATGGCGCCCGCTGCCGCTGGGAGCCCGCAAAACGCGATCAGCCCCAGCCGGCAGCTCACCCCTAAGAGCAGAATCAAGTTATCACCTGCACAATTTTAAAAAAGGTTAGTGACAGTGTTTAAAAACAATGCGCAATGAAATAGCAATGAAATCGCGCCTCCGCTCGCAATCAGCGGGGGCGGGAAGCGTAGAATGAGAACAAGCTCTCCAACGCGCTGACCAGTCTGCCCACTGCCACCGGGCCACTGGCAAAACACCATTGCCAGGGCACAGGGTTCGACTGGGGACATCACCCAGACTTGCTGGCCTGGTTCGAACTCGATGGAGGAGGCATGCTGATCGTACCATTTCTTCATGTCCTCCTAACTGGCCTCAAGGTTGGCTTTGGCGAGTTCCCTGAAGCGCCGGGTCTGGTTGCGGAGGGTCAGGAGATACTTATATACGTCCGGAGGGGTCTTCTGGGGGGCCATCTCCCTTCCTTCCTTGACCAGGCTGAGGGGGCCCCGGATGGGGTGTCCGTACAGGAGCTCGAAGGGACTGAAGCCGAGGGATTTCTGGGGAACTTCTCGATAGGCGAAGAGGAGGCACGGGAGCAGCACGTCCCATTGGCGACGTAGGGGTTCTTCCAGGCCCATGATCATCCCCTTGAGAGTGTGGTTAAACCGCTCGACCAGTCCGTTTCCTTGCGGGTGATAAGGGGTCGTGAACCGGTAGGTGACCCCGCACTGTTGCCAGAGAGACCTCATGTACTTTGAGATAAAGTTCGTGCCCCTGTCGCTGACGACTTCTCGGGGAAAGCCCACTCAGAGAATATCCCCATTAGGGCTCGGCCTACCACGGGTGCTGTCACGGTCCGAAGAGGAATGGCCTCGGGATAGCGGGTGGCGTGGTCCACCAGGACTAGGATGAACCGGTGCCCCTGGGCCGTTCGGGGGTCTAGGGGCCCCACAATGTCTATTCCCACCCGTTCGAACGGGGTGGTGACGACGGGAAAGGGTTGCAAGGGTGCTTTGATCTTTCGGCCGCTCTTCCCGCTTGCCTGGCAGGTGGGGCAGGCCCGGCAGTGGTTGGAGACATCATTTCGCATTTTGGGCCAGTAGAAGTGGGTTACCAGGCGGCTGTATGTTTTGTCTTGCCCCAAGTGCCCAGCAAGGGGGACATCGTGTGCCAAGTTCAAAAGGAAGTCTCTGAAGCGGAGGGGCACCACCAGCACCCGACTGGCCCCCAGCTCAGCAATTCTTTGCTCACTGTAGAGCAGGTCATTGTCCCAATAAATCCAGTGGGCCCCTGCGGGGTCTCCTGTGCTCTGGGCGAGGGCTTGCTGCCGGAGTCCCTCGAGGGATGGACAGGTCTTCTGTTCTTGTCGGAATTGTTCCTGGGTGGGACCACCCTCTTGACGCCACTGGGCCAGTTCGGGAAGGTCCTGGAGTTGAACGGGCCCTTCTTCGTTTTGCTCTGGGGGATTGGCGCTTAGGGCGTCTCCCTCCGGGACGATCGGGGGAGGAGGTTCTGGCCATTTGGGTTCTTCGGGACTGGAGATGGCGCGGGCGGCCATGGACCGGGTCGTTATGCAGGCCCATTCAGGGAGGCCCAACATCCCCAGGTGCTCTCTTCTTTCAACGGCTGCCCAGGGGGAACTTTCGAGGTCGTTTCCCAGGAGGCAGTCCACTGGGGCATCATCGCGGACAGTCACCTTCAGCATTCCGGACACTCCTCCCCACTCGAAGGGGACGCAGGCCATCCGACACAGGCTTTCTGAGTTGTCGGCTGACCGGACGGGGCAAAGGACGTTCGGCAAGATCTGCTCCGGGGTTACCAGGTGACAGCGGACTGCCGTCACACTGGCCCCGGTGTCGCGTAGGGCTTCAGCCTGGCGCCCATTTATGTTTACCCACTGGCTGTATTTTCTCGTATTGGCGGGTAGGGGAGACCGCGGAATCATGTCTCTTTCCCCTAGGCAGACCAGGGACATGGCGGCTGGTTCCCACTCGGGCTGGTCCAGTTCGTACTCTTCATAATCCTCTGGGGTTTGCTCTTCTCCGAGGGCGGCGGCAGCGACCTGGCGGGGTATAGGATTCTGGTTCTTCGGGCAATTAGGGTCGTTGGCATAGTGGCCGGGCCGCTGGCACCGGTGGCAAGTAACGTTGGCTCGGAACCCCGGACGCATCGGGGGGTTTCCCCTGCCGGCCGGGGGCGGGGTGTTGCTGGCGGGAGCCGCAAGGACGGCGTCTCTGCCCCGACCCTGGCCTCCTCCTCCTCGGGGGCGATGGGGACCTTGGTTGGTTCTGTTTGGCTCGCTGGGCCCGTTTCGGGCAACTCGGGTGCTTTCCCATCGGTCAGCTTCGGCGGCGAGTTGCCGAGGTTCAGTCAGTTTACTGTCGAGGAGGTGCTGCCTGAGCTCGACGAAGCAATTGTTGGAGAGGTGCTCCCACACAATGAGGTTAAAGAGTTGTTCGTAGGTGGTTACCTGGCTGCCCTTGATCCACCACTCGAATGCTCTGCTGAAAAAGTTCACGTACGCCACCCAAGTTGTACCCGGGATCCGTTTGCAGTCGCGGAACCGCTGGCGGTACATCTCGGGCGTGAGTCCGTATCGAGTGAGGAGGGCGGCCTTCATGTGGTCGTAGGACGTCATCTGATGGTCCGGGAGTTGCAGCAGGGCGTCGCGCCCTTCGTTGACGAACCTCCCCCATAACCCGGCTCCCCAGTCACTTCGAGAAATCCGGTGAGAGGTCATGGCTATCTCATAGGCTTTGAACCATTGCTGGATATCGTCGTTCCGGTAATATTCTCTGACGACATCCTTGGGGATGTGGACTTTAGGGTCTGTAGTGCCAGGAGTGTTCGGGCGCTCGGGCACCCCGAGATCTTTATTCTGTTTCCGAAGCTCTATTTCTGCTAGATTGCGCTCATGTTCGTGGCTAGTTTTTTCTCTTCTAACTCTGTCTTTGCTTCTCTTCCCGCTCCTCTCGGAGCCGCAAGTGTTCCAATGTTATTTTTTGTTCCGCCAATTTCAGTTCTCCGTCCAACCGAAGTCGCGCCAGCTCCAATTCATGGAGCCTGCTTTTTTCTCGTTCTCGGATCTCCTCCGGGGAGAGACCCGATCTCCTTCCTTCTGTCGGAGTGGTGTTCGTTTCCGGCGCCTCGAGGTTTTGGTTTTGGGGTACGGCCATACCCGTCTCTGCCCAAGATTCCAGGGCCTTTTTGAAGTCTTCTTTCGTGCTCAGTCCTGTGGTAGCAATGCCTAGTTCTATGCAAAATTGTTTTAGCTCTCTGTGGTTGTACTCTTCTAGTTTCTCCATCTGGAAGTTTTCTGTGGTTCCGCTCTCTTTCGTTGACATTGTGGTTGAGTCGTGGGGTGAGTTACTCTCTGTACGATTACGCGTTGGTTCGGATCGCGCCGCTGGCCACCAATGTTAGGCGGTGACCCGGAGGGTCGGCCGAGGACAGGGGGAGAAACCTCCGGTGAGGGCCGTCTCCAGCGATCGTACAGACGAGTAACTTCCCCCCCCCCACAGATGGACACCACACAAGGATGAGGTCAACACTCTTTATATACGATTCTTGGAGCAAGGTTATCAGCGATACAGTGAGGTCGGGACACGAGGGTCCTCTCAATTCTAGTCCCTGAAGGGGAAAAGGGTAGCGGGACAGTCTTGGTACCGGTCCGGTACGGGGGTGGCAAGATGGGGAGCTCACAATCCTCGAGCTCGGAGTTCTGGAAGGTCGGGCCGCGGTAGCGCCAGCAGGCTAGGATGATAAGTCTTGTTTGAGAAGGGCCGCGGCAGCGCCAGCAGGCAAGAGCGATGGTTCACAAGGATGGGCCGCGGCAGCGCCAGCAGGTCCCGACGAAGGTGTAGGTTGCAGAGGGCCGTGGCAGCACCAGCAGGCAGGAACGATGGTTCACAAAGATGGGCCGCGGCAGCGCCAGCAGGTCCCGACGAAGGTGTAGGTTGCAGAGGGCCGCGGCAGCGCCAGCAGGCAGGAACGATGGTTCACAAGGATGGGCCGCGGCAGCGCCAGCAGGTCCCGACGAAGGTGTAGGTTGCAGAGGGCCGCGGCAGCGCCAGCAGGCAGGAACGATGATTCACAAGGCAGGGCTGCGGCAGCGCCGGCAGTCCGTCAAGGATGAGTTCTTCAAGGTGTCTCTCGCCTCCAGGATACAACTGCCTTCCTGCTCTGGAGCTGCCCCAGTTATAGGTCTGGCCTCCTTTGATGTCCGGACCTTCGCGCTTGGAGGTCGGGAGGTCCGGGATGAGGGAGTCCAGACACCCAGCAGGGGGGTGGAGCCAGCGCCCGGGGAGACCGGGGGCGATCGGCACCTGGCGGGGGAGAGCCATCGACACTCCTCTCTCCCATTGACCTGCCAAGTGGTCTCTTCACCTCCTGGGTGGAGGGTGGTGCCTCGATGTCGGGGCCTGGCCAGGCCCAGGGTTGGGGTCGAGCTGAGGCCACGCGGCCTCATGGTGCAGTGCCCAAGATGGCGGCTGGGCCGGGACAATGCTGCTGATGGAGGCCCGGGCCAGCCGATGTCGTGGTGTTCGGGAGCAGGCGTCCCGTTGGGGACGGGTTGCAGGTTGCTTCGGTGGGTTGCCGGGGTGGTTCTTCTGGAGACACCGGGAGAGCGGGGAGGGAGCGGCCCCTTCACGAGGCCTGTCCAACACCTCCGCTTTTGCCGCTAGCCTGACACATGGGGCAGGACTTACACTGGTGTTCCACATCTGCCCGTATGCGTGGCCAGTAGAAATGAGTCACTAGTCGTTGGAATGTTTTATCTTGGCCCAGGTGTCCCGCCAGGGGCACATTGTGGGCCAGGTAGAGGAGGAGGCCGCGGAAACGTAGGGGTACCACCAGCACGCTGACCCTAGTTCGGCGGTCTTCTGTTCACTG
The DNA here is from genome assembly GCF_964263255.1 of Lissotriton vulgaris. Lineage (NCBI taxonomy): Eukaryota > Metazoa > Chordata > Amphibia > Caudata > Salamandridae > Lissotriton > Lissotriton vulgaris. The sequence continues at coordinate 845,910,043 of NC_141695.1, forward strand.
TAAAGTAGGCTATTTTCCCAGTAAAGGTAATGGGAGCCGGACTGGTCTCCAGCGGCCTGGGCTGCAGCCTGTTGCCGGAGCCCCTCAAGGGCAGGGCAGGAGGTCTGCTCTCGGCAGAACTCCTCTCGGGACGGTCCTCCTTCTTGGCGCCACTGGCCCAACTCGGGGATATCTGCTAGGGTGGGGACTGGCTCGACGGCGGGTCCGAGGGGACCCTCGTCGGATTCGCTTCCTTCAATGGGCTGGTCGAGGACCGTGGGGTGCTCGCTTCCCTCGGGGACATCAGGGGCTGCACTGGGGAACTCGGGCTCTTCGTTCCCGGGGTTGGACGTTCTGGCGGTCATGGCTCGGGTGCTCACACAGGCCCATTGGGGCAGGCCCAACATTTCTAAATGGGTCCTTCTTTCTACCTCTTTCCACTGGGAACTCTCTAAGTCATTCCCCAGGAGGCAGTCTACAGGCATGTCCGTGCGGACCGCTACCCGTGGATCGCCCGAAACTCCCTCCCACTCAAACAGGACCTGTGCTATCCTGCAGGTGCGGACGGAATTATCCGCTGCTATCACTCTACAGGAGGTGTGGGGAATGATCATGGACTCGGGGACTAGCGTGTATCTAACAGACGTGATGCTGGCTCCTGTGTCCCTAAGGGCTCCTACGCTGCACCCGTTAACCTTAACTGTCTGGCGATATTTTTCTGTGTTGTCGGGCAGGTAATCTCCTGGGATCATCTCGCTATTCCCCAGAGAGGCTAAGATCATGGCTGCGGGCTCCCACTCCCCCTGTTCCTCTATCTCTTCCTCTTCTATGGCCACTGAGGATATCTGTCTGGTGGAGGGGCCAGTGGGAGGGGATTTCGGGGTCATGGGACATCGGGGATCACCGGCATAGTGCCCGGGTTGCTGACACTTGTAGCATGTGGAGCTGGGGCAGAGCCCCGGGGGTCCTACACTCGGGGCGGCTCTCGCCGCGGGAGGAGAGCGTGGGGCCTGGTTTCTAGGGGGACTACGCTGGGGCCCTGACTGGGATCCTTGCTGTTTGCCTCGACCTCCCCCACCTCGCTGGCGGGAAGATCCTTGGTCGTTCCGTGGGGGGTCTCCCCCAGGCCCCTTCTGGACTCGGGTGGCCACACAGCGATTGGCTTCAACAGCCAGTTTCCGTGGGTTGGCGAGCTTGCTGTCCAGGAGGTGCTGTCTTAGTTCCACAAAGCAATTGGCAGACAGGTGCTCGTAAGCGACTAGGTCGACTAGGCTTTCGAAGGTGGTCACATTGCTGCCCTTGATCCACCCATCGAGGGCCCGGGTGTAGTAGTTCACATAATCTACCCAGGTGGTGCCAAGAATCTTCTTGCACTCCCTAAACCGCTGGCGATACATTTCTGGCGTTAGGCCGTAGCGGAATAGGAGAGCGTCTTTCATGTGGGGGTAGGCGTTCATGTGTGCGGTCGGTAGGTCCAGCAGGGTTTCTCTTCCCTCGCTGAGGAAGTGGCTCCACAGGCCGGCCCCCCAGTCCTTCTCGGGGACCCGGTGGGCGGACATGGCAACCTCGTAGGCCTTGAACCACTGCTGGATGTCGTCTCCTTTGTAAAACTCCTTCACGACATCTTTGCGGATGTGCACCTTCGTTTCTTTGGGGACCACCTGCTCTCCAAGTCCCGGTGATCCGGTTGTTTCTGCTCTGGCTTTTAATTCGAGTTCTTTGAGGCTGCGCTCGTGCTCGAGCTGAAGTTTCCGACCTTCATGCTCCCTCTGGAGCTTCTTCTCCTCTAGCTCTCCCTGGAGCCGCAACTGCTCAACCGCCAACTTCTTTTCTACAAGTTTGAGTTCGCCCTCCAATTTGAGGCGCGCCAGTTCGAGCTCATGGCTTCGGTCATGTTCTCGGTCGGCCCTCTCTTCCGAGGACCGATCTCTCCCGGTTGCTGGGCTCCGGGTCAGTTGCTGGATTCTCTCACCGGCCGGTGTACCGGGTTCGGTCTGTGGCCTCCCTCCCTCGTCGTCTTTGGTCGGGGGGAGGGGTGTTCCGGACTAACCCAAGCGGTTAGCGCTTTCTGGAAATCTTCCTTAGTACTTAGTCCGGTACTCGGGATACTCAGTTCTTTGCAGAACTGTTTTAGCTCTCTATGGGTGTAGTCTTCCAAGAGGTCTTTATCGAATGTCATCTTCACACCAGATTCCGTGGACGTCATTATTGCTCTTTCTTTCTCGTGCGTTTGCTGCGTGTGGGTTCAGGTAGTGTGTCAGTGGTACGATCTTTAGACGTAGGTTCGTATCGCGTCGCTGCCACCAATGTTGGAAGGCGGCGACCCCAGGGGTCAAGACGACTCTCCTAACCACCCGGGACCTCCTCTCCCACAAATACTGCCGAGTCTTATCGAGGGGGAGTCCCCGCCGGGGAGGACTGATCGTACACACTGTCGACACACTACACTTACGAACGGACACCACACCGTGAATCTTTATCAAGTATGAACTTTTATCAAGATAAAAATGAGGATCAATACAGGGCGATCGAGGGATCACAAAAGTCTCGTAGCAAGGGAACGGGGAAGCGGGACAGTCTCAGAGGGCCAGCTGGCACGCCACGTACCCTGTGCACAGTTCTCAATCCTCGAACTGGGGGGTACGGGGGCTGGCGATGGGACTTGCTGTCCTACTCACTTCGGTTTCAGATGGTCGTGAGGGTAGCGTCGATGGTCCAGCCGGACCGGAGAGTTCTTCAAGCCGCGACGAGGTCAGCAGGGCTTGGTCAGGAGTACTTCGTTGTACTCGTAGGCAGGTGGAGCAGCGACAGCGTCCGCAAGGCTCTGGATGGTAGCAAGGGTCTCTCGTTCTAAAGAGTGGGCCGCGACCAGGTCAGCAGGGATCCGATGGTTCAGGTCTTGCTCTTTGAGAGTGAGCCGCGACAGCGTCAGCAGGGCTCCGATGGTTCCGTTCCGTAGATTCGAGGATGAGCCGCGACGACGTCAGCAGGGCTCGGTGGGTTAAAGTCTGTTCTCCTCAAGGTCAGCCGCGATCAGATCAGCAGGGCTTTCTTGTCCAGGATACAACTACTGACTAGGTGGAAGGCAGGCTGTCTTATAGTTCAGGAGCTCTTTGATGTCCGGACCCTCAGAGGCAGGAGGCCGGAGGTCCGAGTGCCAGGCGCCTGATTGTCTGGGCGGTGGTGTCTTTGATGCTTTTGGACCATGCGTCCAGGGAATCCCAGACGCCCATCAAGGCCTGGAGCCAGCTCACTAGGAAGCCAAAAGGTGCGATCGAAACCAGCCCCCAGGGATGGTTCGGAGATGTGAGGACATCCAGCTCCTCTGGAGGGGGCCGGAGGTGTGATGGACGCCTTGGTTTCGGGTTCTTGGGGAGTCGTTCACCCCCCTGGGCGAGTCGGGCGTGCCGGACGCGCACACCTAGCTGCAGCCGGGAGCGGCCAGAGGCTGCCGAAAGGGAAGAAGGCGGCCGGCTGGGCGGGGTGGCCAAACATGGAGTCTGCTGGTTACGAGCGTCGGGGCAGGCACACGGTCTGGAGGTCGTTTCAGGTCCGATGTAGGAGTCTCGTGTTTAGTTCTGGGTGGACGGGAATTAGCGAGGGCCACGCCACGAGGCCGGGTCCAACAGTCTGGTAATGGTGATGGTGATTTTTGGGTTCTGCGCACTTTCACTGTGTCCCAGTGGACATTGCGTGCACACTCTAGTGCGTGGAGTAAGGTTGGCCTGCCCTCCCATAGGAATGCATGGGGAATGTCTGTGTCCCTGGTAGTTCCTGATGCTCGAGTTTGGTATGTGCGAACTCGTGTGATTGAATGCTTCGCAATGATGTATGTAGCATGATTGTGTCTTGTGTAGAAGTGCCACTTCTAGGAGCTGGCATATTAGTGTAAAATATGCCTGGCGTGTGATTGGCTGGAGCTGGCTGGTGAGCCTGGCTCCAGGAAGTCTGGATGGGTCTGCCCGGTGGTGAGTGTGAGATTAGCATGCTGATGGCTGGGGAGGGCTGCACCTGGTTTCTGAATGGGGCTGGGCTTTCCCCACACAATGCTGGCTCCGCCCCCTGTGGTGCGACTGATGACCCAAGCCCTGCCAGTGAATAGAGAGGGTGGTTGAGCACATCAACAGTGCTCACAGACCAGCTGCGACTGGTTCTGCCCCCACCATGCCCAAAGACAAAGGATTGACCTGTATAACAAGCATTTACAATGCAATGGTTTTGCCTTTGTTAAAGTTTGAGCTATTGGCATTGCTCTTGACAATATTTTTATTTATGTTTTTTTAACATAAATAAATGGCATTGTCATTCACAATGCCACTAGCTTTATCTCTCGCAAATGACACACACAAACACCCACAGAGAGCCCCCCCAACACACTCAGAGGCCTCCCCACACACACACCCATACAGAGCCCCCCACACACACAGCCACACAAAGCCCCCCCCACACACCCACAGAGCCTCCCTACACACTGCGAGCCTCCCTACACACTGCGAGCCCCCCACACACTGCGAGTCCCCCTCACATACTGCGAGCCCCCCACACACTGCTAGCCCCCCCACACACTGCGAGCCCCCCCACACACTGCAAGCCCCCCCACACACTGCAAGCCCCCCACACACACTGCAAGCCCCCCACACACACTGCGAGCCCCCTAACACTTTACAATGCAACGTTTTCGCCTTTGCAAAAGTTAGAGCTATTGGCTCTAAACTGACTAAACTGTGTGATCCATGGCCTTGAGCTTCACTTCACTGTGTATCATTTTCCTTAACCATCAATTATGAAAGCAGATTGAAGAAACTCTGTACAAGAGCCGTGCTTTACAAAAACCTCAATTATACTTAGTTCATATTTAAAAAAATATTGCTTCACATTTAATAAAAATATTGGCTATCTAAATAGAGCCCATGAGAAACAGACATGTTTAGTAATTTGTGGCAACATCACCAGGGCCTGTGGCATTCCTGAATGTTTCATGTTTAAGAAAATGATTACTTCCAAAAAATATCACTCACTTCAGTAATGAAATCACATGTAGCTGATCAACTCAGAAGAATTTAAAGTCTGTATAATTCTTTTTATGACGTGTTGCCTGTTTTATATCTTAGGATGGCTCAGTTTGTGCTGTGGCTGTAAGAGCCAAGCCAGATCAATTGCTTGGCTCTCCAAGGCTGTCCGTGTCTCTGTCAGTCACAAAGAAACAATGCGGCGCCAGAACGTGCCAACGCATTCCCGCAGGTGGCTGACACTGTACTGTCATGTCCCACGGCGGTCAGGCGTCTGTCTGCCAAGCTGCCACTGAAAGTCCCGAGAGGTTGCAGTCATTTCCGTTCAACATCCACGCCCAAGCCTGGATTGTACAACAGTGTACAGGCGCTCCGCTCAGGGAAGCAAGCCGCCTGCCAAGCCCTGCGCCTCCCCGACTGTATGGGTGAGGGTGAGGGTCTGCGCTGCTGCTTGCAGACCAGAGCACAGGAGCCATACACTCACCCTGCCCAAGTCAAAGCCTCCATGAGCCCGGCTAGACTTCACACTGGTGACCTCAGAGTCACCCAAAGGTGTCACTTCCACACAGAAGATTGGCTTCCCGACGAGCCACGTCGGAAACATATTTGGCAGGGTGTGAGCCAAGAAAATCCACCAGAGGCTTCAGGCCGGCTGCGAGAACCTTCAGCACCCACCACTGCAGAAATGGAACCTGGAGTGTGCTGTCAAACCAGTTCACACACGTGTCAAAGGGGTGGATCAGAAAACACACAGTGCTCTCAGACGTTATTAGACCACACCACTGAACCAATGAGACTGGAGCGTGCGGAGAATTTAGTTGGCTCAATATTCCTAAATTGCGTAGTGTCACCTTAGGTGGCAGAACATTTTAAATCACCGGAATCTGGAATATAATTCTTAAGGAGAGGATCCATTTCTGTTGTATTTTAGAAACCCTTTGAAGACTTTATTAATCACAGTTATAGCGCCTTTTCCATTTTTCCGACACAGCAAATATTTCGTAATTACCAGTAATGTATGCGAGCGATGCCTTACATTCGAGCGATCGCTGCGATGAATACATACTACACTGAATGTTAAGAATGTAATTTTAGGCATTTGATACAGCGCAGACTTTGCGCCAGGGAGCAGCGATCCACTGGCACAGAAATAATTGTTTCAGATTAGACATGAAACACGAGGTGCGCCGCACACAGCAGTATGGTGTGTGGTGTGGCGGCTAATATCGCATACAAGAAAACTAGTTGCAATGAGGAGGTTCGCAGGCCTGAGCGTGATGTGAAAGACATTATTGTACACCATTTAAGGAAATGCAAGCCTGCGAGTAGTGCATTGGGAGACACCAGCGCCGACAACAAACAGAAGTTGCGCTATAAATAAATAAAAGTTGTATAAGTCTAGGAATGTGAAGAACTGCAAAATATTTGAAAGCACATCATCACTAAAAAAACTTTAAAAATACAAAATTAGTGGCATGCTGTGAGATATACTGGCACACAACTCTCAAAGACGCACGGAAAAGCCAGCGGTGGGAGTATAATAACCCTTTAGCACAAGCTGCTGAATGGAGGGTTGAAACATGCTTGAACGCTCCTCATGAAGGACTGCATGACACGGCCCTGGCTGTAGACGGACGGCTGCTTCCTTCAGCAGGAAGGCGGGTGTCGGCTCAATGCAGACCCAGATTCGGGGGCGTTCCCGAGAACAGGCTTTCGGCTGACGTAGCCAAAAGCCAAAAGTTCTCGGGAACGCCCCCGAATCTGGTCCGGCATTGACGGACAGGCCCGTCTTCCAATGGCTTGCCTCCATTTATGGAGCTAGCCAATGAAAGACGGGTGCCGTTCCTGTCTCCCGTATTTATCTCAATAGGTTTTCGCCTGCGCGAAAAAGATGCGCAGAGCGCATCTTTTCGCCAGGCAAAACCTAAAAATGGGGCTGTATCCCCATTGAGGTTGTTCTCTCCCAGGATCCTGAGGGGGCTGCTGTTGTTGCTGGGCAGGAGGACCGCCACTTGGATTGCCTCCCTGCCTGGAGGCCCAGTGAGCTGGCTCTGGGCCCAGCCTTGCCCCTACCTGCCTAGAAGAACTTTGTGGGAACTTTATTGGGCTTATAGCACCTGGGAGCGATGTATTTGACCCCTAGCGCTGGGAGCGCTGGATTGGCCTTTATAGCGCTTGGGAGCGCTTTACTTTCCCTTTCGCGGTAGCCCACGCCGCTTTTTGCCGATTTTAATGTCCCCTGGCAGGTGTCCACCCTGCCAGGGACCTTGTGCTGTTTGTGGCCCGAGCGAGTGCCCGCCTCGCTTTATATTTAAATTGGAGGGAGCCCACCCCTCGTAGCACCAAGTTCACCGCCGCAGCCCCGGAGTGTTTTTAAACGTTGCCGGGCCTCTGCCTAGTGCGACCCGGAAGTCCCCGCCTCCCTGCTCGGGGCCGCGCTGTCATTGGCGGCCACCCGAGGCAGGAAGCCAGGCAAAACAAAACAAGACGCCCGGACGAGGGCGGGACCGGAGAGTCTCCCTTCCGCTTCCCCCCCGGTCTGGGGAAGCCTAGGAGTGCCTCAGGAGCAGGCCCGGAAGTCCCACCCCCCGCAGGACGAGAGAGAGGAGAGCCCTGAACCCCAGTGTGGCCGCTGGTAAGGAGGAGACGATTGGCAGCCTCCCAGAGCCGGTGAGTGCAGCCGAGCAGAAAGGGAGGCCGTCGGGACACATTGCCGGTGCCTGCGCCCCCCCCCTCCGGTGTGTAGAGCCTGTTGAGGCTCAGGGGCAATCCGTTTTATTAGAGCCAGAGCGGCTCTGGGGGCCATTGCGTCCTTGTTTCTCTCGAGCCTAAGAGAGGCTCCAACGGCGGGGCAAGTGGTCTTAGAGCCCCGAGGCTCCCAAAGACGACATTTCATTGTGAAGAGCCCTGAGAGGCTCTTGGGGGCCATAGCTGCTTCGAGTCCCCAGGAGGGGGGCTCCAACGAAGGGGCACATTGCTATTTAGAGCCCACGAGGCTCAGGGGGCATTTTTGCATTTCGAGTCCCCAGAGGGGGTGCCACACACACATACACACACACCCAGAGACACACACACATACACCAGAGCCACACACACACCCAGAGCCACACACACACACACCCAGAGCCACATACACACACTCCCAGAGCCACACACACACACTCCCAGAGCCACATACACACACAGGAGAGCACACACAGCGAGGGGGCAGGGAAGCAAGCACAGCCAGGGGGCAGGGAAGCAAGCACAGCCAGGGGGCAGGGGAATCCAGGGGCAGGGGAGCAAGCACAGCCGGGGGGCAGGGGAGCAAGCACAGCCTGGGGGAAGGGGAGCAAGCACAGGCAGGTGAGCAAGCACAGCCAGGGGGCAGGGGAGCAAGCAAAGCCAGGGGGCAGGGGAGCAAGCTCAGCCAGAGGGCAGGGGGAGCAAGCACAGCCAGGGAGCGGGGGAGCAAGCACAGCCAGTGTTGGACCTGGCCCTGCCCAGGTGCAGGTGGCATGACCTCGTAGTGGTTTGCAGCCATCTTGTTTTAGTAGATTTTCGATCCATTCCCCTTATTATTTATCTGACCCAGGGAACATAGGAAAAATATTAGACTGACACCCCTAGAATCAGAATTACGTGATACACTCTTTAGGAAGAGTGCTCTCCACCTCCTAGGTCTAGAAACAGGACTTCTGGGCCGGGACTGTCCTCCAGGCAATCTTGCTGGAGGATACTGCTAGGATGTGTATTCCCCGTCTGGAGACAGTGACAGGGCCTGGGGAAACTCCGCCATCTGGTATCTGCTGTCTGCCCTTTAGATCAGAGGGGAGGAGTAGTTTTGGAGCTGCGTCCTGTTCTCCACAATGCCGGCGCCGCTTCCTACTGGGCGGCTGATGACCCTGCCTTCTTGCTTCAAAGGATGAGGTGACCCCTGATCGGGGCCAGCCCCAACCCGGCCTGGGGGAGGGAAACCCCCGGCCTACATGAAAGGAGATCAAAGACGTTTTGAGAGATAAAAGAAGGACACTGAACAAGAGAGTCAGACCTGCTAGGGGAACCTCCGAAGAGGTAACCCCAGGAGCCCTCCTAAGGCACGACGGGTGTGCCTACCACAAGAGCCCTGCTGACGCTGTCGCGGCTCCAAGTCCTCGCTATCCACAAGAGCCCTGCTGACGCGGCTCCAAGTCCTCGCTATCCACAAGGGCCCTGCTGACGCTGTCGCGGCCCCAAGCCTTCGCCATCACCTGAGCCCTGCTGACGCTGTCGCAGCTCCAAGCTATTACCATCCCCCGAGTTTGGCGGACACTGTCGCGGCTCACGCCTGTCTTCCACCTGTACTGATCATCAGCAATATAGGGTGCGTTCCGCACTCCTGCACGCACTGCTGAGGGCGTCACGAACTGTGAGAACTCCACCCCGAGTACCCAGTGTACTCCTGCCCGCACCGCTGGTGCGCCATGAACCCTGAGACTAGAATCACAGCCTCATCAGAGGTACTGTGGAGATTGTATGGTTACTCACCTACTGAGAGAGTTACATAAAGAAGTCTATATTTTTACTAGAACTCTGTGTCATGTCTATTTTGTCGTGAGTCGCCTCGACCACTACGTGCAATCCGAAATACTTGGCCCGCTAACTAAAGAGAATAAACCTGCCTGCCCTCGCTACCATCCTCCCAAGGGGAGCAGGCATCATTTGGGGAAGGGCCCCTCCCTTCCTGTACATGGGAGTGGGGTTCCTACTGGACTGGGGTGCGACCCTCAGCCAGGTGGGGGTTCCATTTCTAACACTGGTGGCAGTGGTTAGGATAAGAACTTACGACTCCGAAGAGACGGAAGTGCCTTTAGGATTCCATGTACCAAGAAAAAGTAACTGTAACCGAGGGAGTACAAACTCCAAACTACCACGCTTGATGTTGTTAGACCTTTTTCCGAGATGCCGGCTTTTGAATTCATGAGGAACCGCGAACACTCGCTGACCCGGAGAGTCACCGAGTCCATGGCATCTAGCATGGGTGCTTGTAAGGAAGACGGATTCCAAAAACCCTTTACAGACAACTTACATGGGCGCCTGGGCTCAGAGGGGAGGAGGGATTCTTCCCCACCCAGCATCAGTGATCCTCCAGCCAGAGGCGTGTCCCCTGCGGAATGAGAAGACAGAGAGAAAGACAAAGAACATCAGATCGCAATGATAAACCTAAGCTTAGAAAGGGAAAAACGCCTCCAAGCCCTGACGGAGGAATCTCAGAGGAAAATAGAACAGATGAGGATTGCGCATGAACTAGAGATGGAAGAACTCGATCTGGAACAACAGAGGCAGGAGGCCTGGTGGGCCGCCGCCCGACAAAGCAAGACAGCTATAACCCCCCCCCATGAGCATGGCAGAGGGGGAGACCGAGCCCCGCGCAGCGAAGGACAGCGAATATTCCCCTCTTTGTGCTGAGTGGGAAGCAGAGTGCACTTTTTTAACTGCTGAGGCGGAGAGCTTGTATGCCGAAGCAGGCCGCCACGTTGGCCCCTTTTCCCACACTGACTTCGAAAGAATGTACGCTTTAGTCAGCAGCAACTCAGCTCCACTGGCCAACCCGGGGCTGAAAGAAGAGTCCCGCCCAGGTGGCAGCAGCAGAGAGGCCTCCATTTGTGCGAACTTTGTAGTAAACTACGACCCAGCTGGTGGCCGCAGAATTTTATTCCTAGACACTGAACTCGAGGACGAAGTCAGCCCGGCGGGCCACCGCGAACTTCCGTTCCATACAGAACTAAAAGGGAAGCTCAGGCCAAGGGAAGGCCGCCGCCCCCTAGCAACTAGAAGAAGGGGTCTAGCACGGCCACCAAGAGGTAGGTCCCCCCACTGGAGGGCGGGCACCACATACCCCAGGGAAAACGAGAGAATAAGTTAGCTCCTGTAGGACGCAGGGTGTTAGAGAAGGAGTCAGGGACTGGCCCAAGAGTTGATGGTTCAAGGGATAGGGGCACCCGACCGACTCCCGAGGAGGGGCCCCGAGAGAGAGGGTCACCCATGGGTACGGGCCGGGCACCCGAAAGTCAGGTCAGCCTAGAAGAAAGTGTGTTAAAAAACGGCCAGGGACTGTCCATCCCATATCAGGATAGTGGTGTAGAATTTATAGGAGAGGCCCTACCCGGTGGGGTGAAGGGTAGCCCAGGAGAAGAACCCGATGTAAATATGGACGAGCCTAGCTTAAGTACTGTTGTTCCAGAGCCTTGCAAACCCTGTTAGGAAACGAGTTCCCTGTCCTCAGGGAACCCCCGGTAAAAGCCAATATTTGTTTGAGTCCCAAAGGGTTTGGGGAGGGCCTTGGAAGGGATCCCCCGGGAGTAGGGGAATGTGAAGCAACCATACGTAGGGCCCTCGTAGTTCTAGTGGCCCACAGTCCTTCCCCGAGTGGGAGGGTACCAGCATCTGGAAGGGGGTGCAGAGGGAGGAAGGCCTCGCCTCTGCCCCTAGTTGAACAGGAGGGTTTGAACCCCAGGTTGACTATTTCATTGCAAGAGCAAGATACCGGTCTAGTGAGTGAATTAGGTTCGAGGGCACCTCTCCCGGTGAGATGGTACAGAATTCCCTAGAGAAAGGCACAAAAGTGTGGGACCGCCCACCGCCACCTCCAAAGGGGCTGCTGGAGGAGGGCCCAGTGATGGCCGGTTGGTGCCCGGCGGGCATACCTAACCAAACCGGAAGGGGAGTGGAAAGAAGAGGCCCAGCACCTGGGGTTACTGCCTGTTGGACTTGGCCCTTATGGCAGGTTCACCCCTAAACTTTTTGCTTGTAATGGTGACCTGGTGATGGTGATTTTTGGGTTCTGCGCACTTTCACTGTGTCCCAGTGGAAAGCGCGTGCGCACTCTGATGAGATAGGCCTGCCCTCCCATAGGAATGCATGGGGAATGTATGTGTCCCTGGTAGTTCCTGATGCGTGGGGTGTACAGGTTCGAATCTGATATGTGGGAACTCGTGAGAGTGAATGCTTCGCAATGGTGTGTGTTGCATGAGTGTGTCATATGTAGAAGTGCCACTTCTAGGACTTGGCATATTAATGTAAAATATGCCTGGCGTGTGATTGGCTGGAGCAGGCTGGTGAGCCTGGCTCCAGGAAGGCTGGATGGGTCTGCCCGGTGGTGAGTGGGAGATTAGCAGGAGTGATGTGTGGGAGGAGTGTACCTGTGTCCTGGATGGGCTGGGTTTTCCCCACACAATGCTGGCTCCGCCCCCCTGTGGTGTGACTGATGACCCTAGCCCTGCCAGTGAAAGAAAGGGGTGGTTGGGCCATCAAGGGTACTCAAGAACCAGCTGCAACTGGTTTCTCCCCCACCCTGCACCTTAGACAAAGGAATGAGGTGTATAAAAATGGGGCTGTGTCCCCACTGAAACTGTTCTCTTTTCTGATCCTGCCAGAGGGGGCTGTTGCTGTTGCTGGGCCAGAGGACCGCCACTTGGATTGTCTCCCTGCCTGGAGACCCAGTGAGCTGGCTCTGGGCCCAGCTTTGCCCCCCTGCCTTGCTGAAGGACTTTGTCTGGACTTTGCTGGCTTCCAGTGCCTGGAAGCACTGTACTTTGACCCCTAGCGCTGGTGATTACCTTTAGCGCTGGGGAGCGGAGCGTTTGTGCTTTTGTGGATTTGGAGCGCTCTGTTGCCCCGCATTTTGCGTGGGGGAAAGCAGGTGCCCACCCTGCGTGTTGTTGCTTGTTCGCGGCTGCCCACGCCGCACCTGTGGCCGCTTTTATTGCCCCGAGCGAGTGCCTACCTCGCTTTACATTTAAAAAAAAACTGTTCTGCCCGTGAGAATCACCGCCGCAGCCCCGGGGCCGCGGAGAAGCCGAGGGAACCACCGCTGACGTCACCCCGGAGCCGCGCTGCCATTGGTTCAGGCTGCGGGAGGCTCGCCGGGCGACCTGCGCGGTGATTGGCTGCCCAAGGATCTCTACACGAAGCAGGAAGCAGCGGGAGCCGACCCCGTGCTCCTGCACTGCCCGGAGTGCACACAGAGAGGTGCGGCCGCGAATGGCGAAAGAGGCAGCGTCGTCGCACCCCCCCCCCGGGCCCCCAGGAGCGAGGGAGAGCCCGGGGAGCGAGAGAAGAGCACGAGGGACTTCACCGGTGAGTGGAGGCCTGGGTTCTGGGAGGCACAGGGCCCCTCGCATTCTTCCCCGAGCGGCCCCGACAGGCAGTGGGCTGCTCCGATGAGACTCCCTGGTAGGGAGAGGGGGCAGTTGTTCCTTTTGAGTCCCCCCGTGTGGGACTCAAACGGAGTCGAGCAGCTTTCTGTGCGAGCCTGAGAGGCTCCATCCGGGGGCAGTGTTCCGAGCCCAGCGAGGCTCCAACGACGGGGCATTTCTTTAATTAGAGCCCAGTGGGGCTCAGGTGGCAAAGTGGTGACAAGCCCTGGGAGGGCCGCGAGGGCATTTTGTTTCCTGCCCACAAGAGGCTCAAGGCGCCCGATCTGTTGGCAGAACCACGGAGGCTCGAAGGGGCACATTTATTTACAAGCCCTGAGAGGTTCCTGAGTGCCCCCATTGCTAATTCAGAGCCCAGAGAGGCTCCTGGTCCCCATTGCTTTGTTAGAACCCCTGAGAGGCTCCGGGGGCAATTTGTGTGCTTGAGCCCAGAGAGGCTCCCACGTTGGCCACAGTATTGTCTGCACTATTGCCCAGCACTTTGTGGGCAACTGCTCCGTTTAGGACCCTGACTTTGGACACAGGGCGTCCTGAGCCCCAACAAGGCCAGAGGGCCTAGGGACAGTCACAGGTGGTGACTTACGTGAGTTTGGCGCAATTGTTCATTTTCTACACCTCTGAATGTATTGTTGATGCATCATGTGTTTTCCTCCTTACACCTCTGAATGAATGTTATGCATTGCATCATGTGTTATGTTCTTACACCCCTACAGGTATTGTAATACTTAGGTGGTTGTTTACTCCCTAGTGCAGGTGGTGCTAGTGAGGTCCTGGTTACCAGTGATTACTGGTTGTGTGCTAGTTTGTGCTAATGTAATTTTACATTCTAAGTGCTATTTCTACAAAGTGTTACTTCTAAAAGTGCTGATTCCTGACAGTGGTCCAGGTGGCCCGGTCTTGTAAATATCCCCTGTAAATTCTGCCCGTGCCTCTGGCACATTGTAAAGTGTGTGTTTTATCTAATGTGTTTTGGTGTAATACAAAGGCCATTTTTACATAACCTTGTGTGGAGTTTCCTTTGTGGTGGGCCTTGGGTGTTGTTGCTGGGGTGCGTGCGCAAATACTTAACTCATATCGCCTCCAAGTTTAGCCTTGCTGCTCGCGCCACGTTACCTAGAGGGCGAGTAGGGGTTATCTTGGTGTGTAACTCCCTTGCCCTGACCTTAGGAATGGTGATCCCTGACGCGAGTCTTGGCCAGCCAGGGTCCCGTTTCTAACAACTGCAAAATCAGCACAATCCCATTCCATCCATGCCCTCCATGATGTTTAAGTTCAAGACACCCCACAGAAAGACTAGGCCCATGCAAGACTCAATACCCCTGGTGAAAAGGCCACAAGAACAGCCCCAAAAAACGAAAATCACTGAAAAATCAGCACAATCCCATTCCATCCATGCCCTCCATGATGTTTAAATTCAAGACAACCCACAGAAAGACTAGGCCCATGCAAGACTCACTACCCCTGGGCATAAAGGTTGAAAAGTAGGCAAAATGGTTGCAGGCCTAACAACAATGCCTACATTCAAAATGGCCACTTGCCTCCCTGCACATGGCCAGGGCCTGTAGCAGCACTCAAAATGGCCCCCAGCCACATGGCCTGTCCCTCCCCATAAACACCCCCAAAAATCGAAAATCACTGAAAAATCAGCACAATCCCATTCCATCCATGCCCTCCATGATGTTTAAGTTCAAGACACCCCACAAAAACACTAGGCCCATGCTAGACTCAATACCCCTGGTGAAAAGGCCACAAGTACAGCCCCAAAAAACGAATATCACTGAAAAATCCACACAATCCCATTCCATCCATGCCCTCCATGATGTTTAAGTTCAAGACACCCCCCAGAAAGACTAGGCCCATGCTAGACTCAAATACCCCTGGTGAAAAGGCCACAAGTACAGCCCCAAAAAACGAAAATCACTGAAAAATCAGCACAATCCCAATCTATCCATGCCCTCCATGATGTTTAAGTTCAAGACAACCCACAGAAAGACTCAGTCCACCCACCACTGAGTACCCCTGAGCAAAAGGCCCCAAAACAGCCCAAAAATCGAAAATTCCAAAATTGTAGTTGCAGCAACTGTAATGCCCCAAACAAACTTACTTGTAAAATTTCTAATCCAACAGTGATCCAAAGAAAGTCAAAAAGACCTCAAATCCAAATATCCAGCAGCATCCACAAAAAGTAATCCTTCCAGCTCCAGATCCAAATGAAAAGTGACCAGGAGATGGACAAAGCACTGGGAGGAGCCTGCTGGACAGGAACAGGAAGTTGAAAACTGTGGGGCACTTCCTTCCTCCCACCCCCTTCCCCAAAATGGACTCCTCGCTAAAAAAGTGCAGGCAAATGTCAACCTAAGGAGTTATTCAGATAAAAATCATCATTTCAAGAAGGTTTATGCTGCTTGCTGGTGGATTTCTTGTGCAGAATTGCAAATTTTATATTTTCGCTTGTGCGAGATTGTTGCTGCTCGCCGCATCTCAAATCTCGCAATTGCGAAGTACCGCGAGACGTGATCTCGCCGTACTCGCGTTGACAAACTCTCGCTGTGCAAGTTGGCAAGCCGCGATGACGTATTCGCGCTCGCCAAATTCCCGCGGGATCACACAGCAAGATCCAAAATGGCGCAGCACTCGCAAAATATTGAGAAAAACAACTCGGCAAACGATGATAAACGCCGCGCGCCGCAAAAATTGTATCACCAACGCCGCGAGCCGCAAAAAAAATCCGCTGCGTGCGAATTTGCGGATTTTGCGGGAAATTCGCAAATCTCGCGGATTGCGAATTTACCGAAAATCCGCAAAATCCGCGAGCGTAACGGATTTTCCGCCCATACTTACTTGCGAGGCTCTAGCATTGCCTCCACCCTGTGCTACCCAGTTGACCAGCACTTTGTGGGCAACTGCCACGTTTAGGCCCCCTGACTTTGGACACAGGGCGTCCTAGCCCCAACAAGGCCAGAGGGCATAGGGACAGTCACAGGTGGTGACTTACGTGAGTTTGGCGCAATTGTTCATTTTCTGCACCTTTGAATGTATTGTTGATGCATCATGTGTTTTCCTCCTTACACCTCTGAATGAATGTTATGCATTGCATCATGTGTTATGTTCTTACTCCCCTACAGGTATAGTGATACTTAGGTGGTTGTTTTCTCCATAGTACAGGTGGTGCTAGTGAGGTCCTGGTTACCAGTGATTACTGGTTGTGTGCTGTTTTGTGCTAATGTAATTTTACATTCTAAGTGCTATTTCTAAAAAGTGTTACTTCTAAAAGTGCTGATTCCTGACAGTGGTCCAGGTGGCCCTGTCTTGTAAATATCCCCTGTAAATTCTGCCCGTGCCCCTGGCACATTGTAAAGTGTGTGTTTTTATCTAATGTGTTTTGGTGTAATACAAAGGCTATTTTTACATAACCTTGTGTGGAGTTTCCTTTGTGGTTGGCCTTGGGTGTTGTTGCTGGGGTGCGTGCGCAAATACTTAACTCATATCGCCTCCAAGTTTCGCCTTGCTGCTCGCGCCACGTTACCTAGAGGGTGAGCTGGGGTTATCTTGGCGAGTAACTCCCTTGCCCTGACTAAGGAGTGGTGGTCTCTGACTGACTTTGGCGCAAGCCCTGGCCAGACAGGGATCCCATTTCTAACATTGGACGCAACGGTGAGGATAATGATTTGTGTTTGCGTTGTACCACAGTGGCAACTGGCCACACACAAAACTCTGCATTTTAGATAACCACATTTTAGGGGATCATTGTTTTTGAAGTTCCATTATTTTCTTCTCCTGAAGGTATCATTGTGCACTTGTGTCAAGTACATTTGTTCCCCTGCCCCGCGCCCAGAGTTTGGTACCTGTGTCACATGTGGTCAGGTTGAGGAATCAGGGGTGGTAGAAACTGCCTTACCAGTCCGAGGGGGGGTTGTGTGTGAATGAATGGTGTGTGGCACTAGGCAAGTGAGTGTGAGTTCTCTGGAATAGGGAACTTGCAGAACCTTTGTAAATTGTGTACTCCTGTGTTAGCTCAGACCCCTAAGTTCCCTGTGTAATCTTTTCACTAGAACGTCTGCCAGAATGGAGCCTGCTTTTGATTTCTGTGATCTGTTTGGATACAGTATGGGAGAGTTGGTAAGGTTCTGTGAAGAGAGAGACATAGGGGTGGATGAGTCAGACACTCAGTCCGAGCTTAGGAACAGCCTGATCCTATGGCAAAAGGGTCAGTGGGATCTTGAGCGCAGTGAGGAAAGGGCCCGGGTCTCGCACCATGAGGGTGGTGGGTCTGAGGGGAGCCCTGAAGAGTCTGAGGAGGAGGAAGAAAATGATAGCACGGGGACGCCAGCAGATAGTGAGGACCCCATAGATAGGGACTCCCTTGCTGGGTCCAGCGTAGGAGGCAGCGCCTCATCCCTTTCCCTGTCCCCAGAGGAGTTGGAGGATAGGAGGAGAGAAAGGGAGCACCAGCTGGCTTTAGAGAAGCTCAAGTTAGAGCATGCCCAGGCTATGGCACAGCTGGGCGTTAGAAAGCAACAGCTGGAGGTTAAGAAGCAACAGCTAGAGACTGAGAGGGTCTTAGCACAGGAAAGGATAGAGGAGGCTGAGAGGGCCTCCACCAGAGGCAGAGGAGCTCTGGAGGGTAGACAATCCCGTGCGCGCAGTGTTGATTGTCTGGATTCCCCGGGGAGGGTTGAGTCCAGTGGTGGCAGCTATATAGATTTCAGTGTAGGAAATCCCACTCCCAGTTCCCCGAGTATGGTTCCTGTTTCCCCAGAGGAGGAGAATAGGTTGAGGTTTAGGAACCTTAGGAAACCGTCTCATCAGTCTTGGGAAGATTTTGTGGATGACTGTTGTGGAGCCCTGTGTGATTGGGTACGGGAGCCCACGAAATGTGATTGGGACATATTGTTTGATATGTTTCTCAGAGAGCAGTTGCTCAGTGTTGTTTATCCAGGATTGCGCAAACACCTGGTAGGGTGTGGATTGTCTGAACCATACGAGCTTGCAGAGGAAGCAGACCGCTGGGAGAGTGCTAGAGGTTCTTTAGAGTCCCTAGTGAGTGAGTCCAACAGTAGTGGTATAGGTATCTTCCAGCCCAGCGTGGTGGAAGAGGCTCAGTGTAGCCCAGCTAGGTCCCAGTATAGTGAGAGGGGTGGAGGGGCTGACTACCTGGCTCAGTGGAGCAGGAGTCAGTGGGAGGCTGAGAGTCCCCAGAGGCCCGAAGCCCTATCTCAAAACCTGGGTGGTTTCTTGAGGGAACACCAGGTTAGGGACCTAGGCTGTCCTGTTAGTACACTTGAGGAGGATCTCCTAGTGTCTAGGGAACCTGGAGCATCTGTAACTAGAGCTCCAGTGGTTCCAGTGTCCGGCAGTGCTACTCCAGGAGGGAGTGCACAGAAGTCCGAAGTGAGGAGTGATTGGGGGATGAGTTTCCCCGTGGATGCACCAGTGGACCAGGGACTAGCCAGTTGGGCTAGATCTTCTTGGGGGGACTCGGGTGGCGCCACTTCTGTGCTGGGGGATCTTTGCGCACTGTCAGGTGGACAGAAGGCGGGAGATCTGCGCCAGGCAGACAGTCACACGACACATGGGTCATGTGTCAGCCTCAGGGGGATGGTGTGTGAGTCCCCAGAAGTCCTGGAGTGCCAGGCAAATATTCCGCCAAAGGTTTTAGACCGGAGGTTGGGAGGCCAGGTTCAGGGTCAGCCTGACCTGAAGGGTAGGACGACTGTAACTAGTGTCATGAACGGTTCTTCTTCCAGAGGAACTTCTCCAGTTGGGAGAGGGCAGACCTCTGGAAGGGGGTGCAGAGGGTGGGAAAGCCCACCGCTGACCCCGGTGCAGCCTGAGTTGCCTGATAAGCCCTGAGTTGGAGTGGCATTGTAAGGGTACCCCTCGCAGGAGGAGGAGGAACCCTAGAAGAAGAGGTAGGGGGAGGAGAGCCTTCCCCGAGACTCCTGGTCCGCCTGAGGGTGTAGACCCTAGGCTGGAGAACCAGTGGCAGTCTAGTCCTGTCTGGCAGACAGGAAGAGTGGAGAATGGCTACTATGTACCAGGGGTTACTACCCCCCACTCTGTGAATAGGCAAGGACCGGTGGCACCTGGGTGGCCCAGGGCCTGGTCCTGGCCGCGGACAGCTCGGGAGTACCAGTGGGGTAACCCAGTTGGTCCAGACAGTGTGTTGAGAAGGAATCCCATGGGTTCACCGTGGCGTAGAACAGGGGGGTGTCCCTGCAGTTGCGGCCCGCGTCCGTGTTCTATCGCCCCAAGCAGAGAAGTCCATCACGGTGGTGATTGTTCTACCCTGCGTTTTGGCTGGAAGGGGGTTGTGTTGGACCTGGCCCTTATGGCAGGTTCACCCCTAAACTTTTTGCTTGTAATGGTGACCTGGTGATTGTGATTTTTGGGTTCTGCGCACTTTCACTGTGTCCCAGTGGAAAGTGCGTGCGCACTCTGATGAGATAGGCCTGCCCTCCCATAGGAATGCATGGGGAATGTATGTGTCCCTGGTAGTTCCTGATGCGTGGGGTGTACAGGTTCGAATCTGATATGTGCGAACTCGTGAGAGTGAATGCTTCGCAATGGTGTGTGTTGCATGAGTGTGTCATATGTAGAAGTGCCACTTCTAGGACTTGGCGTATTAGTGTAAAATGTGTCTGGCGTGTGATTGGCAGGAGCAGGCTGGTGAGCCTGGCTCCAGGAAGGCTGGATGGGTCTGCCCGGTGGTGAGTGGGAGATTAGCATGCTGATGGCTGGGGAGGAGTGTACCTGTGGCCTGAAGGAGGCTGGGTTTTCCCCAGACAATGCTGGCTCCGCCCCCTGTGGTGTGACTGATGACCCTAGCCCTGCCAGTGAAAGGAAGGGGTGGTTGGGCCATCAAGGGTACTCAAGGACCAGCTGCGACTGGGTCTGCCCCCACCCTGTGCCAGAACAAAGGATTTGGTGTATAAAAATGGGGCTGTGTCCCCACTGAAATTGTTCTCTTCCAGGATCCTGAGGGGGCTGCTGCTGCTGTCGCTGGGCCAGAGGACCGCCACTTGGAGTGTCTCCCTGCCTGGAGACCCAGTGTGCTGGCTCTGGGCCCAGCCTTGCCCCCTGCCTGCCCTGAGGAACTTTTGCTGGACTTGTGTTTCCCCTGTAGCGCCTGGAAGCGCTTTATTTTGTCTGGGAGCGCTGTGTCTGCCTGAGGGCACCTGGGAGCGCTGTGTCTGTGCTTCTAGCGCTTAAGAGCGCTTTATTTTGTTTGTAGCGCAGGAAGCACTTTATCTGTACCCCCCTAGCGCTTGGAAGCGCTTTATATTCCTCACAGCGCCTGGCAGCGCTTTTATGCCTATAGCGCTGAGGTGCGCTTCATCTTTTACCGCCGGTGCCCACCCGGCATTGCCCGAGATTGTCCCCGTCGCCGCCCGGCCGAACCGGAAGTCAGGCAGGCCGGGGGCGGGACAAGCGGGACAGGAGGAAGTGCCAGGAAGTAGGAGGGCGGGAGCCTACCCCGCCTCCCACGAAGCGTTGCGGCCGTCTGGAGCACCGGAGCAGGCAGGAGCCTACCCTGCGCCCCGGTGCCCTCACCCCGGAAAGAGTGAGGAGGAGCCTTGGAGGCTCCAGAGAAGACTGCCGTCGCCGCCTCTGCCGCCAGCCGCCAGCCGGAGGAGAGAGAAGCTGGTAAGTGCTGGGGCGGGAGGAGAGTCCGGCGAGCAGCAGAGTCCATGAGGGCTCCGGGCACCATTGTCAGCAGAGGGGGCATCGGGCGCATTGCCGGTACCCGCCCCTTCT
Organism: Lissotriton vulgaris; assembly: GCF_964263255.1. Lineage (NCBI taxonomy): Eukaryota > Metazoa > Chordata > Amphibia > Caudata > Salamandridae > Lissotriton > Lissotriton vulgaris. The sequence goes on from NC_141695.1 coordinate 845,930,963, forward strand.
GCAACTGCTCAGGGTGAATGGAGCTCCGTTTAACCCCCTGCCCAACAGCGAGTAAAGAAGACAGGCAGCAAGAGCCCCGGTGAGTGGGGGCTCCGTGTTGGCAGTCCGCAGGGGGGGGCCTTTGTGTAGTGGGAGCCGGCGAGGCTCCCCTGAGGCCCCAATTGCTTCTGTCCAGTCCAGAGAGGTCCGAGGCATTTCTCCGAGCCCGAGGGCTCCAACCAGGTGGCAAGTTGCTTTTCGAGCCCTGAGAGGCTCTTGGGGGGCACATCTCTTCGAGCCCACGAGGCTCAACGGGCGCATTTTTGCTGTTAGAGCCCAGAGAGGCTATGGGGGACATTCTATTTGTGCAGAGCCCCGAGAGGCTCACAGCCCCCATTCTGGTCTCAGTGCTTGCGAGGCTCTAGCATTGCCCCCACCCTGTGCTACCCAGTTGCCCAGCACTTTGTGGGCAACTGCCACGTTTAGGCCCCCTGACATTGGACACAGGGCGTCCTAGCCCCAACAAGGCCAGAGGGCCTAGGGACAGTCACAGGTGGTGACTTACGTGAGTTTGGCGCAATTGTTCATTTTCTGCACCTCTGAATGTATTGTTGATGCATCATGTGTTTTCCTCCTTACACCTCTGAACGAATGTTATGCATTGCATCATGTGTTATGTTCTTACACCTCTACAGGTATAGTGATACTTAGGTGGTTGTTTTCTCCCTAGTACAGGTGGTGCTAGTGAGGTCCTGGTTACCAGTGATTACTGGTTGTGTGCTATTTTGTGCTAATGTAATTTTACATTCTAAGTGCTATTTCTAAAAAGTGTTACTTCTAAAAGTGCTGATTCCTGACAGTGGTCCAGGTGGCCCTGTCTTGTAAATATCCCCTGTAAATTTTGCCCGTGCCCCTAGCACATTGTAAAGTGTGTGTTTTTATCTAATGTGTTTTGGTGTAATACAAAGGCTATTTTTACATAACCTTGTGTGGAGTTTCCTTTGTGGTGGGCCTTGGGTGTTGTTGCTGGGGTGCGTGCGCAAATACTTAACTCATATCGCCTCCAAGTTTAGCCTTGCTGCTCGCGCCACGTTACCTAGAGGGTGAGCTGGGGTTATCTTGGCGTGTAACTCCCTTGCCCTGACTTAGGAGTGGTGGTCTCTGACTGACTTTGGCGCAAGCCCTGGCCAGACAGGGATCCCATTTCTAACACTGCCCCCCACTTTCCGACCCCCCCAGCCGTAGGAAGACTAGCAGGTGGGAGGACTGGCTCTCCCCCCAGATAGCGGCCATTGGGCCCCTTAGTGGGTTGTCTTGTTTGACCGGAAGAGGCCACGCCCCGGCATTAGCTGTGTGTGTACTATGGATGTGGGGAGATACCCCTCTATTCAAACAAAGATTAGGTGTTACCCGGATGATGTCCCCCGGGGAGAATACTGCTTACATGGGGCCTAGGACTGGAGTAGACTGTTGTGGGCCAGGTCCCATGTTCTATCGCCCACCACAGGGAGGCCCATCCTAGTAGTGCTTGGTCCCCCCTGTGTTTGGCTGGAAGGGGGTTGTGTTGGACCTGGCCCTGCCCAGGTGCGGGTGGCATGACCTCGTAGTGGTTTGCAGCCATCTTGTTTTAGTAGCTTTTCGATCCATTCCCCTTATTATTTATCTGACCCAGGGAACATAGGAAACATATGAGACTGACACCCCTAGAATCAGAATTACGTGATACACTCTTTAAGAAGAGTGCTCTCCACCTCCTAGGTCTAGAAACAGGACTTCTGGGCCGGGACCGTCCTCCAGGCAATCTTGCTGGACAATACTGGTAGGATGTGTATTCCCCGTCTGGAGACAGTGACAGGGCCTGGGGAAACTCCGCCATCTGGTATCTGCTGTCTGCCCTTTAGATTAGAGGGGAGGAGTAGTTTTGGGGCTGCATCCTGCCCTCCACAATGCCGGCGCAGCCTCGTGCTGGGCGGGTGACGACCCTGCCTTCCTGATTCAAAGGATGAGGTGATCCCTGATCGGGGCCACCCCCAACCGGGCCTGGGGGAGGGAAACCCCCGGCCTACATGAAAGTAGATCAAAGACGTTTTGAGGGATAAAAGAAGGACACTGGAACAAGAGAGTCAGATCTGCTAGGGGAACCTCCGAAGAGGTACCCCCGGGAGCCCTTCTAAGGCAAGACGGGTGTGCCTACCTCAAGAGCCCTGCTGACGCTGTCGCGGCTACAAGTCCTCCCTATCCACAAGGGCCCTGCTGACGCGGTCACGGCCCCAAGCCTTCGCCATCACCTGAGCCCTGCTGACGCTGTCGCGGCTCCAAGTCTTCGCTATCCACAAGAGCCCTGCTGACGCTGTCTCTGCTCCAAGTCCTCGCTATCTACAAGGGCCCTGCTGACGCTGTCGCGGCCCCAAGCCTTCGCCATCACCTGAGCCCTGCTGACGCTGTCGCAGCTCCAAGCTATTACCATCCCCCGAGTCCGGCGGACACTGTCGCGGCTCACGCCTGTCTTCCACCTGTACTGATCATCAGCAATATAGGGTGCGTTCCGCACTCCTGCACGCACTGCTGAGGGCGTCACGAACTGTGAGAACTCCACCACGAGTACCGAGTGTACTCCTGCCCGCACTGCTGGTGCGCCATGAACTTTGAGGACAGAACCAGGAGCACGAAGCCTCCTCCAGGCCGCACCGCTGGTGCGCCACAAACCCTGAGACTAGAATCACAGCCTCATCAGAGGTACTGTGGAGATTGTATGGTTACTCACCTACTGAGAGAGTTACATAAAGAAGTCTATATTTTTACTAGAACTCTGTGTCATGTCTATTTTGTCGTGGGTCTCCTCGACCACTATGTGCAATCCGAAATACTTGGCCCACTAACTAAAGAGAATAAGCCTGCCTGCCCTCGCTACCATCCTCACAAGGGGAGCAGGCGTCATTTGGGGAAGGGCCCCTCCCTTCCTGTACGTGGGAGGGGGGTTCCTACTGGACTGGGGTGCGACACTCAGCCAGGTGGGGGTTCCATTTCTAACAGCCAGGGAGCAGGGGAGCAAGCACAGCCAGGGAAGCAAGCACCGGCAGGGGAGCAAGCACAGCCAGGGGGCAGGGGAACAATGGGGCAGGGGAACAAGGGGGCAGGGGAGCAAGCACAGCCATGGGAGCAAGCACAGCCAGGGGGCAGGGGAGCAAGCACAGCCAGGGGGCAGGGGAGCAAGCACAGCGAGGGGGCAGGGGAACAATGGGGCAGGGGAACAAGGGGGCAGGGGAGCAAGCACAGCCATGGGAGCAAGCACAGCCAGGGGGCAGGGGAGCAAGCACAGCCAGGGGGCAGGGAAGCAAGCACAGCCAGGGGGAAGGGGAGCAAGCACAGCCAGGGGGCAGGGGAGCAAGCACAGCCAGGGGAGCAAGCACAGCCAGTGGAGAAAGCACAGCCGGGGGCAGGGAAGCAAGCACAGCTAGGGGGCAGGGAAGCAAGCACAGCGAGGGGGCAGGGAAGCGAGCACAGCGAGGGGGCAGGGAAGCGAGCACAGCGAGGGGGCAGGGAAGCAAGCACAGCGAGGGGGCAGGGAAGCAAGCACAGCGAGGGAGGAGGGAAGCAAGCACAGCCAGGGAGGAGGGAAGCAAGCACAGCCAGGGGGCAGGGGAGCAAGCACAGCCAGGGGGCAGGGGAGCAAGCACAGCCAGGGGGCAGGGGAGCAAGCACAGCCAGGGGAGCAAGCACAGCCAGGGGGCAGGGGAGCAAGCACAGCCAGGGGAGCAAGCACATACAACTGTAGTGATTGCTGTCAACCACGTAATAATACCACATATGTTGTGTATTGTGTCATGAACAAAGTAAATAGAAATTATAAGCCTTATGCTAATGGCACATTAACCCACTGAGCTATCTTGGCGCGTGTGAGAGCGCCTCGGGAGGTATTCTAAAGACACACAGAACAAACTGGCGCTACTGCTTTAACGCCGAAGGCGCCGGGATGCAGAGTCCAGGGTAGGGGAGACAATGAAAGAGTTGCAGACTGGGGATAGTGGCGGGGAGAGGTCCCTGCCTCACGCTGCTGCCTCCGTTCTGCCCTCAGGTGAAGCCCTCTCTCCGTCCACCTCCTCCCACTGCCTGCATTCCGCCTCCATCCTCTCATCCCCGGCAGAGCTGCTCTCTCTGGTCGGCCTTTCATTCAGAGGAGGAAACTGCCGGGTAGAACCCAAAACAGGAGCCCTCGCACATCAGCGGCAGTGGCGCCCTCCCTCCAGGCCGAGCAGGGCACCCTCGCACCGCAGGAGCAGGGCATCCTCACACCGCAGCAACAGGGCACCCTTGTACAATAAATAGCAGCAGAGCAGAGCTCGCACCATAGCAGAAGTGCAGTTCTCACAGCAGCAGAGCAGACCTCATACCACAGCAGAAGGGCAGCTCTTACACCATAGCAACGGAACGGACCTCGCACCATAGCAGAGGGGCAGCTCTCACCCCACAGCAGCAGAGCGCAGCAACAGAGTGCAGCAGGAGAGGTGTGCTCTCCCTGGCCGCGGGAGCTTCAAATTTAATGAAAAATTACTTAGTGTGCATGCATGAAATGACACGCATGCGCACTAAAACAGCAGCACACGGGGAGATCAAAACTAGACATGCATGCGCACTAAAACGGCAGCACACGGGGGAGATCAAAACTACCTGTATTTAAAACAAGCATTAGAAATGCAATAGGTCTCGCAGCATTAGAGTTAGTGCTTTTAGAATTGTTAATGGTTTTTTTTGTAAATCTTTAGCATGAGGTTGAGGGTGAGTGAGGGTGAGTGAGGGTGAGTGAGGGTGAGTGAGGGTGAGGGTGAGTGAGGGTGAGTGAGGGTGAGTGAGGGTGAGTGAGGGTGGGTGAGTGTGAGTGAGGGTGGGTGAGTGTGAGTGGGGGTGAGTGGGGGTGAGTGGGGGTGAGTGTGGGTGAGTGTGGGTGAGGGTGAGGGATTTAGGGTGAGGGGTTGAGGGTGAGTGAGGGTGAGGGGTTGAGGGTGAGGGGTTGAGGGTGAGTGAGGGTGAGGGGTTGAGGGTGAGTGAGGGTGAGGGGTTGAGGGTGAATGAGGGTGAGGGAGGGTGAGGGGTTGAGGGTGAGTGGGGGTGAGTGAGGGTGAGGGGTTGAGGGTGAGTGAGGGTGAAGGTGAGTGAGGGTGAAGGTGAGTGAGGGTGAAGGTGAGTGAGGGTGAAGGTGAGTGAGGGTGAAGGTGAGTGAGGGTGAGGGTGGGTGAGGGTGAGTGTGGGTGAGTGTGGGTGAGTGTGGGTGAGTGAGGGTGAGGGATTGAGGGTGAGGGGTTGAGGGTGGGTGAGGGGTTGAGGGTGAGTGAGGGTGAGGGGTTGAGGGTGAGGGGTTGAGGGTGAGTGGGGGTGAGTGAGGGGTTGAGGGTGAGTGAGGGTGAGGTGTTGAGGGTGAGTGAGGGTGAGGTGTTGAGGGTGGGTGAGGGTGAGGGGTTGAGGGTGAGTGAGGGTGAGGGTAGGTGAGGGGTTGAGGGTGAGTGAGGGGTTGAGGGTGAGTGAGGGTGAGTGTGGGTGAGGGTGAGTGTGGGTGAGGGTGAGTGAGTGCCATTACCCTATATAGAAAAAATAACAAAATTAGCCTTAGTCTTTGTTGTGAAGCGCTCTTATGTCCATGGGAAAGGTTTGCACTATTTAAAACTGCCCAACATTAAATGTGGATTCTACCAGTCACCCACCTCTTGTCTCAACCTCCAAAATTTGAGGACAAAGCAATAACATTTGATACAAGAAAGAATTAAACCAGGTAGCAGCTAAATTACACAGTGAGAAAAAAGAATGTGGAATTAATATAGCCTTTATTGCTGGAGTAAACTGTGTGATCTTAGGCAAATACCTTATTTCACTGAGGGCCCTTCATATGAGAGTACCTTTAAATAAGTGAGCTGTTCAAAAACCTCTTTTGTGTTTAATAGCTTATAACTTTGCTCCACCTATAATACGAATCTAGGCAACATTTAAGGTATACGTGACAACTGGTTTGCCTCTTCGTTACTTGTACGCAACGTCACCTGACGGGGCACAGGAAGGCTTCTCAGTCCATAGTTAAAAACTCACTTTTAATAAATAATTTTCAAATAAACTAGTGTACCTAAGGTGAAACGCTTACATGCGTTAAAGACATACAGTTCAGCCCTGCCACCCCCCCCTCCCCTCCCCATCTCCAATATTTCAGAAGCCCCGTTTCAGCTCAAGGCTAATGAATATCTGTGAGACACGGAGCCTCTGAGGCTCCTAATCACATTTTGGAGCGAGGGGGGCAACACCAGTTCGTGTCAGGCCACTGGTCAGACAATGTTTGTGGGAGAAACAACTGAAAACACTGTAGGAGCCACAGTGTAGGATAATCGATTGGAGCAAAGATTGAGAAGGAAGGCTGAGCTATGCAGTCCTGCGGGGAGGGAAGAGTTTAAACTGCAGAAGGCGCGGCCAGGACGAACTTCAACCGTAGACCGATGACCCGAGACTTTGAAAACGAGCCTCGTCACGGGCCAACTTGTGTCGCCGGAGAGACGAGACAGGAATGCAAATTCAGCAGACAAATGCAAACCAGTACACCCCTGAGAAGGGCGGGATAAATATTTGATGCTGTCCAAATGGGAAGTCACGGATGCAGAGGACTAATCCTGAAACAGAAAGCAGGCCCTTCAAGGGAAGTCTGGCCGCTTTTCATGCATGCGGCGCGAGGCTCCTTTCCTCTGCAGAGCGCGAGCTGCGGCCGTTATTACAACACAACTCACATGCCGAGCACGAGCAAGCGCTTGGATACTGTGTGTGCAAACACCGCACTGTGGAGAGCGGGAGAGACATCTTTTTGTAAATAATACAACTTTAGAAGCTAAAAAAACATTTTAACCAAGTCAAAACAGCTCACTTGTAAACAACCAGATTGCTCAACAAGCCTTTCACCTTAACACGGCGGGCAGGGGAGGGGGCGGAGAGGGGAGAGGTGCGACACGGCAGGCAGGCAGGGGAGGAGAGTAGGAGGAGGAGGGGGGAGGAGAGTAGGGGAGGCACGTCCTAGCGGCAGGCAGGCAGGCAGGGGAGGAGAGGAGGAGGGGGGAGGAGAGTAGGGGAGGCACGGCCTAGCGGCCGTGCAATCAAGTAGTGAGGGGGCGGAGTTGTGGGAAGGCTGAGAGAGAGAGTAGGCGGCTGGGGGCATGTGCACGCGCATTTAAGCTCAATGCGCATGCGCATTGAGCTTAAATTTATCGTGCACTGCAAGGAATCGCCACGATTCCTTGCAGTGTGGATAAAGAGTGGATAACTCGCAATAGTCTCGCTTGCTCGATGCGCATGCGCATCGACAGGCGAGACCTAAAAAGAGCATCCTGCGCATGCGTTTACTGATACGCATGCGCACAAACGAGGGGGAAGACCAGCCAGATGGGGAGATTGAAACGAAGGTACAACGCAAAGGTCCGAAATTTTCGGAATCGGGGGCGTGTTTTTTTGCTGAGTGACGGATGACGTCACAGATAGAAAGAACGCAAAAAACACGCCCCGAATCCGAAAAAGACGGGTCTTGAACCGAGTGACGCCCCTCTCCTCCAATGGCTGGCCTCCGTTTAGGAAGCCAGCCAATGGAGAAGGGGGCCGGGTTCAAGCCCCCTAACTAAAAAACAGAAAATCTTCGGCTCCGCCCACTGCTACGCAGTGCGACGGTCCTCGACCTAAAAAAGGAACAGGGCTTTGCCTTGCATTATTTTGTGTCAGGGAAGCATTCCATGGGTAGTGCCTGGGTGTTCCAGTGCATCGGCTCTTGGCTTTTGTTTTAGTTCAAAATGATTTTATGAATTCACAGGTAAGGAGTAGCATAAGGAGGAAAGCGCCGGTATTTTCGCCGACTTTTTGTCACAGAATCGCCGTTAAAAAGACGTTATGGGCCGTGGTGTTCACGGAGCTCCAGTGGCGGCCATCTTGGTTGACGCGCTCGCGCGTCTCACCTGGCTGTTAATGCAAATCCCTATCTTCAAATAATTGTAGACATTGATTTGTGCCAAAATCTGTCACCTGATGGACAAGGACAAATATCTTCCCTTCATTAATTTCTGTTTGCATATGTGCTGCGTTCTGCAGTACACATGCATAGAGGAAAAAGTCTTGAAGGATATTTTTTTTTGCACGAAGGGACCTCTTCATGCACAAAAATGATCCTGACCATAACGCAGACACCCTTTCATTATGTCGCAAAAGTGCCTGCATTGGCGTAAGGTAGCACACAGTATGCCAGCACATAGAGAGAGCATACAGGCAGCATTTCTTGGAAGATTTGGCACAGTTCTGTTCTCTCCAGGTGACTTCACTTTTCACATGAGGAATGTGTTCTATTTCATACGTGGCAAGTTTTAAGAAATGAGTTTTTTTTGTCTCTTTTTGGAGAAGTTCTTTAGAGGAGTTCATCATATTGCAGCATTGATAAGCTAAGTGTGGTTTTGATTTTCCACTTTGTATAACCTCACACATCTCATAGACGCACCCACCCGCTGTTTTTTAAGACCACTTCTGCCTCCTACATAGGACAAAGTGGGCACCTCAGAGGATGATTGCTGCCCAGTCTCTATCTAGAGTTATGGAGGACAGCTCTGAGGCAGGATTACATCCAGAGACTGTATCGGAGGGAAAGAAAAGTAGAGTAGAATCCGGAAGAGATATTTCAGTCAGCGGAATAACATCTCGTCTTCCAGTGATTCTGAGGAACATGGTCATGGCAGTCTAGATGTCCCTTCACAAGCAATCTTGGGCCTCATTCTAAGGTACACTGGTAAACTCCCACTACACTTCGGGTGTTAAAGACATTTCCAGGCCTTATGCTCAAAATGAGAATGGTGCACAAACCAAGCATACAATCCTACTGGTCTACTCACACTAAAAACAAAAAGAGGATAGGAGCACACAGCCTCACATCCCAGCACTCAAGTCAATCCAATTCATCACGTTAAATGAAGGAGAGCAATTTCGGTCAGTGGTTAGTGAGCATCCTTAGCACCCTAAAAAAGAAGTTGGTAAGTACTAGGAAATAAGTATGAGTGGTAATGGAGTGTTGGGTGGGGATTGTTGAATGGGTGTGCAGAGTATAAACTGTGGAAGTAAGGTTATAGGTTTGTGAAAGAAGTGAGCGTGAGAAGCGAACAGGGAAATAACTGAATGCGCTTGTGTGAAAGCGTGAGTGAGAAATGTATGAGAGTAAGCCCATGCCAATTTGGAGGGTGGGGATGGAGCAGAGGTTACTATATTGCATGGCAATAATAGTGTATCCATAAAATCGACCTGTACTAACATGTAGGATAAGCATGTAATTGCTATGCTGGAATCCACTTAAAACTTCCCTCCGAAGATGAGAGTTAAGAACAGTAAATGTATATTTACCTTAAAGTTAAGTGGTAGGTCGATATAATGGATGCAATATTATTGTAAGTTGATATTAACAACCTAGATATGCTATAAAACCTCTTGCAGATGTTACTGTGTTCTACACTGGATTACGAGCCTACCATTTTCTCCTTTCATATGAGGCTTGCTACAGATGATGCCCTGGGGTAGCTAGTGGCAAGCATGAGGACTTCCAATTGCTCTATTTAATGCACCCCTTTTTAGGTCTTGTCTGTAAACTATGCAAGCGCTGTCTCGTGGAAACATGCTGTATTTACTTTGTGGGCTTCAGCCAGCCTGTACGCTTCCCATTTACTGGCTTCGTCGTTCCCTTATTCGTGCTCCCCAATTTGTCCATGGCATGCATGTGTCATGCCTCTTCCAGGGTTTAGCCCTCCCCGACAGCAGTGACCAAATCTCCTAAACCTATGCAGCGGCCATTTTAAGGTAGTTCTTCCGGACACCTTTTTTATTTATTTAATGCTTTTCAAGAGTGCTGCTGTTTTTACTTGCACTGTTCTTTGTTTCCTGCTAGTGGACCTTGCGATTGCATGTGTTTGACCGGTAATTATCTGTGTGCACAGCGACCTTGCAAGTATTGACTGTATGTTTAGCATTTCCGTACGTGTAGAGATGCATGTATTTGTCCGTCAGTGCAGCAGTTTCTGGGGTCTGTAGTATAGCTTGTGGTAATTTGTCCGTGTGCATTATAGCATACTTTTGTTTGTACATAGTGGGGGCCCGGGTATTTACCCATTCATGTAGCAAAGGTTGTGTGAATTTGGCCCCATATGCAACAGAGGCAAGTGATTTCTGTAACTTCTAGTTATTTGTCAGTTATGTGCAGCAGAGCTTGGAGAGGTTTGTATGTCTAACTTAGCTTGTATGCATAGGTCTATGTAGCAGAGTTTGCAGTTATTTTGCCATGTGTATAGAGGAGCTACTAGCATTTGTCCATCTGTGCCGCAGTTTCCAGGTACTTGCCATTGTATATAGAAGAGCTTGCGGGTATTTCACTGTGTGGGCAGCGGACCAACACACATTTGGCACACCATCTCCCATGCCAGAAAAATGGTCTTGTAGCACACGTCCGCCCTGACCAGTCCAGACCCGACTCGTCTCTCTCTATAGCAGCCTCTGCTCAGTCTCCTCCTTGATATAAACTTAACCTTGAAAGAGCTTTGTGAGAGATGTCTGTATACAGCTTGAAACCACCAACTAGAAGCCATTATCTGCGACACAGGGACTTTCCTCAAATTAGCACATCCCCAAGCACACACGGCATCTAGCTTAATAATATAATGTATAAAGTAGTAGCTACCTCACAGCTTAATGTCTAAAGATTTCAAAACAGTTTAAAAGGGAAGTGCAACACTAAAATAATGCACATGAATTACGCTGTACAGTGCTGCAGACAAATGGGAACTGTGCGCTGCCCGACATATTGATCGACTCCTTGCAGGTCTCTTGGGGACTTCTTTTCTGGGCTTGCACATTTACTTCACTACCCACAGAGTAAATACACACTCATGGCCACATTACACGTGCATGTGTAAACACACATAAAACACACGCAATTGCGCACTATCACTGCTATATCACAAAATCGTGAGTCTGAAAATACACACAAACATACACACAACACATAAGCCCCCCCTCAAAAATAATAACACACATTAGAACTATTTCATATTATCTATTAAAGAACACAACAAACAGTTTGGTTTTGATTAAGCTTTCCCATTAGTGGTGGTATTTAGTTTTTCAGACACACTGGCCGGAGGAATGAGTGATCATTAGGAACTTGTTGGGCTATAGCTGGAATAGGATGGAGTAAATGAGTTTGGGTGAACCCTGTGAGTGGTTTCCAGGAACAAAGGGTTGGATCTAATCAGCACTAAAGAGGCGGTCACTGCCTGCCATATTACATCTGTCATTACAGATCTGCTGTGGTTCCACCATGAGATGTAATGACTACCCTTGCGCCCAATCTCATTTCAGACAAAGAGAAAGTGTACCAGCGGACTGCAAAGGGTACAGAGGAAGAACCATCCAACAAGGGAGTGTACCAAGGGATCAGCAACAGGTGAGAGAGGTTGCCACTGCTATCGCCCGCTCCATTCAACTTTGCGACTTGCCACTAGACCTTTATAGGTCCCATTAACTGTAAGATAAATGAAGGCTGAAAGGAGACTAAAGAGGTGCCACGTAGCTACGAACTGTTTTAGCCTGTGAGTACAGACTATAGTTACTAAGCCTGTCACTACAAGAATTTAAGCAAGCAATTAAGCCTGCATTAAGTCTACAATAAAAGACGACTTTATGTTGCATCCAATGCTGGATCAAAGGCTAGCTTTAAAGAGGGTAGGCTATATTAAAGACCAACCAGCTGCATTAAAAACACATTAAAAACTGCATAATAGACCACATTAAAGACTGTGTTTAAGGACATATAAGGCTACATTAAGTAAGGACAATTTCAGTTAACAACAATCTATGGTCATTGCAACAAAAAGCACAACTGACTAAGCATGCAAAGATACAATGAACAGCTCACTACAAGCAAGCTACAGATTACTACAATACAATCAGTACAAGCAATGTGGCAAATCAAAGGCACGATCAAAGACAAAGTGAAAAATAATGTAAACTCCAGCCTCCATGACGCATCCACAACTGACAAGATTATTCACCAAGCTACTCTCAATCTGCAAAGCCTGCAAGCAAAAGATACAACACTCACATCCAGCAAGAAAAAGGGAAATTCAATCCCTTTCCCAGGAAGCTAAGCAGCGAACCAACACGAGTCAATAAAAGAGAATGTTTTGAATGCTTCCCTTGTAGAGTCCAAGACCTCGAAGTTCACAAACAAGATCAACCCCAAGAAGATATAGAAAACAGGGGTAGAAGAATAATGTAAGACTATATAGTATTTATTTATTTATTTATAGAGTTTTGTATAGCGCGGACAAGACCCGTGGGTATCAGAGCGCTTAACAGGTAAAGAATGACATATAACATTATCATAACAGTAAAACAAACAAAACAAAATAGATAAGAGGTAGAGGCAGTATAGTGTATGGACGTAATTAGCTATATAAATTCCTAATGTCAAAACATATATCCATTATAATCGCATTAATAACAACAAAAAATCGATATGAGGTAGAAGGCAATAGAATGTGAGGGCGTGATTAGATATATAATTTCCTAATGTATGTGCAATTGGCCTTAGATGGCTAGTAAGACTTGGCCAGTGTCCTGGTATCAAACCAAACTCGGTGAGGTAGGGTTATATGGCATTCCAGTGCATATAAAGAATAATAAGGATAAGGATGAATACATAGAGTGAGGTAGAGGTTATATAGTTTTGTCTGAGAGATAAAGTTATAAGTTTGCAGGTATATGAGGTAGCAGTAACGTGTCAGGCCTCTGCTTGAGCATGGCAACAGACAATTGTCAGGTATTGATCTTCCAGTTTTCATAAAGAGGACAATCCTCTGTTAGCGTAAATGGTCATCTCAGTAATCCGTAGGTTTCTCTAAGTCGGGTATTTACTCATCAAGTGGTTCTTAAGTTCTCGTTTGAATGTTAATGTATTTTGGATCTTCCTGATGTTTGGCGGGATTGAGTTCCAGACTCTGGGGGCAGCTCCAGAGAATGCTCGGTTGTAGGTCTTTTTCTTGTGGAAAAAGGCTGGTCGCAATAGCAACTCTCTTGCGCTTCTAGTTGTTCTGTTACCTCCTGATAACTTAAGTTTCTTGGCTAGGTATCTAGGGGTGTTGTAGTGAACCGCTTTATGTGTAATACAGGCCATCTTCATTTGGATTCTGGCCTCGTAAGGTAGCCAGTTTAGTGCTTTCAAGTGAGGAGATATATGATCGAATTTCTTCGTTCCCGTTATGAGTCTTGCCGCTGCGTTGAGGCAGGCTTTTAAAGGTGCTGTGGATGTTTTCGGTAGGCCAGCTAGTGTGGTGCAGCCGTATTCGATCCTCGAGATAACTAGTGATTGGATAGCCAGTTTTAGATCCGTCTCTGAGATAAAGGGTTTCAGTTTTCTCAAGTAATTCAAGTGGAAGCGGGCGCTCTTGGCCATTGAATTAATATGGTCTTTCATGTCAAGGTTTTCATCTAGCGTAATTCCTAGAGATTTGGCTGAGTTCACTAGGGTCGGGGTGCAATTTAGCGCGGTCACCATTTTAGACCATTCCTTAACTTCAGATTGGCTCCTTGTCGGTGAGATTAACAGGAATTCTGTTTTCTGGGCGTTTAATTTCAGATGGTTCATTGTTAACCATCGCAAAGCTTCCTTTAGTGTCTTGTTCATTCGGTCAATGTCCTCAAGGGAGGCGATCTTTATGTATAATTGCGTGTCGTCTGCATACATATGATAGGATATCTGTGATTTTTGAAGAATCTCCGTGAGAGGTTCTACAGACAAGTTGAATAGATCTGGAGATAACGTTGAGCCTTGTGGGACTCCAATTGCATTGGGGCTCGGGGAAGAGATTGCTTGATTAACCAGGAATCGCTGAGTCCTATTCTGTAGGAAGGAATTGAACCATTTCAGTACGTTTCCGGACAGACCCATCCTGTCTTGTAGCCTGCTCATTAGTACTTCGTGCTTTACCGTGTCAAATGCTGATGATAAGTCTAGGAGGATTAGTAGGCATGTTTGGTTACGGTCTAGGGCTTGTAAGGCGTCATCGACAATGTGCAGGATCGCAGTTTCAGTACTGTGTCCTGTTCTGAATCCTGATTGGCAATCGTCAAGTAGCGAGAATTTCGCTATATGTTGGCTTAGTTGGCCCTGCACGCATTTCTCAATGAGTTTGGCCAGTAGAGGGAAGTTGGTCACTGGACGATAGTTGTTCGGGTCTGTTGCATCAGCTGTCGGTTTTTTGATGATGGGCACTACCTGCCCTGTTTTTAGGCAGTCAGGGAGAGTCCCTTGTGCAAGTGAGGCATTTATTATCTCAGTCCAGATTGGAACTAGCGTATGGCTGATTTCTCTTATACACTTTCCCGGTAGAGGGTCTTGATAGTGGTTGTTTGGTCTGAGTTCCGCCAGCGTTTTGGCGATCTTTCCCTGGTCGTATAGTTCAAATGAATCCCATATTGCCTTGTTTTTTGTTTGGAGACCCTCTGTTAAGACATTGGCCTCAATTTTAGGAGGAGGAAGGGTCATCAGGTTAGTTGCTGCATTTGTGAGTTCAACTTCTAGCAGCTTGGATTTTTCCATGAAAAATGAGGAGAATTCCTCGCAGCTTATGGGAGTTTTAGTATTCTCTTGCACCGTTTTGGCGAGTTTGTTTGACTGTTGTTTTAAAATCTCGAAGAGTTTTCGTGGTCTGTTTATGGCACTGTCCAATTCAGCTCTGATAAATTCTTTTTTGGAGTTGATTATCTTTTTGTTATATTCGCTTCTTGTTTTCCTGAGGGCTATCAGCTCCGGGGAGGAGGGATGTTGTCTCCATTTCCTTTCGGCCATTCTCAGTTTGCGCCTGTCCTCGTTCAATGACTCATTAAACCGGGGATTTTTTGGTTTTTCTGCAACTTTTTTCAGTTTTTGGGGCATGGTGTCATTGACGATATTACCGATCGAGGTTAAGTAGTGATCCGTCAGCTCATTGACATTTTGCTTATTGTTGGGAGGCTTCAGATCTTTTTCACACCTTTCAACCAGTAGTTCAATATTGGCCTCTTTTGTGTCTCGGATCAGTTTCGTGAGCTTGCGAGGTTGCACGGTCCTGCCCTTTTTCATTGTAGGTATCGCGAATGTTATAGCGTGATGGTCAGACCAATCACATGGGTCTATAGCGAGGATTGATGCCTCATCCTTTCTTGAGATAATCCAGTCTAAGGTCGCTCCTTGTGAGTGAGTGGGTTGGTTGCATGCTTGTATAAGTTTTAGTTCACTGAGGAAGTCCTTAATCGAGTTGACCAGTTTGTCATTGCCGTCCTCCCAATGTAGGTTAAAGTCGCCTAGGTATATGTTATTGGCATCCGAGTTGGACGTTATGATCTCCATCAGTTGCTCTGTGAACTTAGCATTCTCTCCTGGTGGGTGGTAGAATGCATGCAGGTTGCAGCTTTGATTATTTGGTGTTCTTACATTAATACCAAGGTATTCACAAGATTCTAGGGGGTCAGATTGGAATTGGCAGACTTTGAACTCTGTGCGATGAATGCAAGCTATACCTCCTCCCACATTCCTTGGTCTGTCTAACCTGACGATGTTATAATGTGGTGGTATTAGGAGATCCATGGTGGGGGAAGATGATTCGTTGAGCCATGTTTCCGTGAGGATGGCCAGGTCAATTTCCTTATTCATGATGAGGGCAGCTATGTCTGATGCATGTTTAGTTGCTGAGCGACAGTTAAGTAGTAGACAATTTAGGGGTTTCTGTGACTTAATGCGTATTCCATTATCAGATTCAGGTACGATTAGCTGAATATGTTGTAAATTTTGGTGAATTGCTTTCCTGTCATTCTTTCTGGACGTTCTGTTAGAGTCAGTGGGTACTACTTTAATATTCTCTTCCCTATTCCAGTCAGGTTGTTCATAGGATCGGAGTAATGCCAGAGCTTCTTCATTTGCCAAGGGCTTAGTCCTGTTGGGTCTGTTGTGTCTGAGTACCAGATTCTGGATGTGTGAGACCTTAGAATGCGTATTTATCGCCATCTCCCATATTTTTACAGTGTTGAAGGTAAAGAGAAGAACAATACCATTTATTTCCTAACCAGCTTATTGCACAGGTTGCTAGTTATTCCTACTGATGAGCCATTTAATATAGCAGTATAGCCCTCATAGAGGGCTATACCGGCTATTAAGGTCCTCTCCAGCGTTAAAGGCACTAGCCGAAGGCGAGGGAGAGGGACTTTAATA
The DNA here is from genome assembly GCF_964263255.1 of Lissotriton vulgaris. Lineage (NCBI taxonomy): Eukaryota > Metazoa > Chordata > Amphibia > Caudata > Salamandridae > Lissotriton > Lissotriton vulgaris. Next base: position 845,947,221 of record NC_141695.1, read on the forward strand.
GCTGGTATAGCCCAGCTACGAAGGGCTATAATGCTATTAGAACATTTTGTCGCTTGAGGGCAGAATGTTCTAACAAATAAAAAACAAAGCCTTTGGGAGCGTGAGGAGATTGGAATCACATGCCTGTAATGCCCTTTGGGCAACCATACAGCGCTTCTGGCACTAAAATAGACGTATGGCACTAGGTCTACTTTTAGACCAATTCTTAGGATACTAAACGCAGAGACTGTCCTGGTAATTACTTTCCAATCCATTGAGCATTAACAAGTGCCCAGGGAGTCTAATAACCAACTTCTCAGGAAAAACACTCAGCTCTATGGAAGTAAAGGTTTTAGAACGAGGCCTAGGTTTTGCTCCCACTGCCAGACCAGACAAATTTAAACTCCACTGCGAGTTAGCAGAGTTTTTCAGAAAATTAAAACTAAAGGCATTCTTTGAGTCCAAACAAGACTCCACTTATGATGCCCCCGCTTCTGACACGAACCTGAGGTTAAAATCAACCTTTACCCAACCCCCACATACAATGCCAGCAGAGATTATAGCTTTCGAACAGGCTGTGTTCAACGATATGGAAGCTCTACCAACACCTACATCCTTTAGCAACTTCTCTGCCGCAGGGTACCAAGCCCTCACAGATCTGAAAAATGATAGAGGAATCACAATCAAACCTGCGGACAAAGGGGGTGGTATTGGTATTCAGAACACCTCAGATTATGAGAAAGTCTTTATGGATCTTCTCAATAATGGAACCAATTACACTCTTCTTACTGAAGACCCTACCCCAGAATTGAGAATAAATATCCACAATCTAGTGAAAGAAGCGGAGAAAACGAAGACATCTCAAAAAATGAGGCATCCTTTCTTATGGCAGGAGGCACTACAATCCCATACTTCTATACCCTGCCAAAAACTCACAAAAACAAAACCCCACCACCAGGGAGACCTATAGTGTCAGGGATTGGATCCCTTCTGGAACCCTTGTCAACTTTTTGTGATCATTACCTAAAACCTTTGATACAAAAGAGTACCACATACCTCAAAGACACAAAAAACTTACTACAACTGCTTGAACAGGTCACTTTTGAAGCAGACTATCACCCTTGTAACGCTCGATATTGAGAGCCTATACACAAGTATCCCCCAAGACGAAACCTTGAAAGTTCTAGCCACAGCTCTAGACTCAATCGTCTGGGAATACCAAACACCCAAGTCCTTCATACTCCAATGTGTGACGATAGCCCTTAAGGAGAACTACTTTGAACATAAGGGCAAACTATACCTGCAAACCACTGGAACTTCGATGGGCAGCACATTTGCTCCCAGCGTAGCAGGGTTGTATGTCTATGATTTTGAGTCTAAACACATTATACCATCTGACAACCCCTATTCCTCCTCCATAGGATTATGGAGGAGGTACATGAAATGAAATGAAATGAAAAAAGAACTTAGTTAAGCGCACTGCGGCCAAGCGGCTTCCTGGCGCTGAGGGTTTGACCAGATTCACAGAGGGGGCACGGTGAGACTAACAGGGGAAGGCCTGGGAGAACAGAAAAGTTTTAAGAGCTTTACGGAAGTGGGTATAGATGGGGATGGAGCGGATGGACAGAGGAAGACTGTTCCAGAACCGGGGGGCTAGAACCGAAAAACGGGTGCCTCCCGTTCTGGATTTACGGAAGCGGGGGACGTGGAGAACGGAAAGAGAGGAGGAGCGGAGAGTGCGACTGGGGACGTGAGGAGTAATGAGAGATCCGATAAAGAGGGGAGCTGAGTGGGTGTGAGCGTGAAAGGCCAGACAAGCCAATTTAAAAAAAGATCTAAGGCGCACAGGAAGCCAATGAAGGGACTTGGGTGCAGGAGTGATGTGGGAAGATTTGGGAAGGCGAAGAATGAGGCGGGCAGCCTGATTTTGAATGGCCTGAAGACGGCGGGTTTCATAGGCGGGTATGCCCACGTACAAGCCGTTCCCATAGTCAAGGCGGGAGGTGATAAGGGCCATGACTATGGTTTTGAGGGCGTCCGCAGAAAAATACCGAGAGATTTTCTGAATGAGGTGGAGGGACAGAAAACAAGAGGATACTACGGAGCTGACTTGGGCATGCATAGTCAGATCATGGCTGACCTTGATGCCCAAGGTCCAAATAGAAGAAACCGGAGAAGGGGGGGAACCAAAGGTAGGGGGCCAGTGAGCCGCGGACCAGGGGTTAGAGGGGCCACCCGTGAGGACAAGCTCAGTCTTGTCCGGATTGAGCTTCAAATGATTGATGCTCATCCATTCAGATATAAAGACTAAGGTGGAACAAAACTTAGGAAGAGAGACAGAAGGGGAAGAAAGATCAAAGACGAGCTGGAGGTCATCCGCGTAGTTGTACACAGAGACCCCCCAGCTCGAGAAGAGAAGTGATAAGAGGGTAGATATAAAGATTGAAGAGAAGAGGGGAAAGGGAGGAGCCTTGGGGGACCCCACAGGTAACCAAGCGAGGAGGAGCGGAGAAGCCAGAGAGTTGAACCGCTTGGGACCTGCCCTGAAGAAAGGACTCAAGCCAGGAAAAGGCAGCGCCCCGGATGCCCGCTGCGCTGACACGGTCGAGAAGGATGGAATGATCGACCGTGTCAAACGCAGCGGACAGATCGAGGAGGACCAGGGCCTGGGGGAGATTGATGTCAGCTTTCCCTTTGAGTTCGTCCAGGACTGCGATGACCACTGACTCCGTGGAATGGCCTGGGCTAAAACCCGCCTGATGGGAGGCCAGGAGGTGGTTCTCCTCGATGTAGTTGGACAGGCAAGATGTAACATAGCTTTCAAGGATCTTACCCAAATAAGGGAGAAGAGAGATAGGCCTAAAGTTAGAAGGAAGAGAGGGATCCAGACCAGTTTTTTTAAGAATGGGGAAAACTATAGCAGATTTGAAAGATGAAGGGACAGAGCCCAACGCTAGAGAGGCGTTAAGAAGGGCAAGAGGGGGGCAGGACAGCTAGTGAAAAGAGTTTTGAGGATCCGTGCAGGAGCACAGTCCGCCGGAGAACCGGACTTGACTTTTGTAAGCAGGTTAAGGAACCGGTCCATGGAAATGGGTGGGAAATGACCCAAAGAGGAGGGGTCAGAGGGAGGGAGCAGGAGAAGCCAGCTTGGAGCACCGTCGGATGTTGGCCTTTATGTTAGTGATTTTATCAATGAAATAGTCATTGAGTGAAGAACAGAGGGTCTGAGATGGAACAATACTGGTGCTGGTACGGTCAGAAGTAGCTAGGTTGTGAACCAGGGAGAAGATTTCTCGGGATTTGTTAGCAGAGAGGGCAACTCTCTCGGTAAAATATTTGGTTTTGGCCGCAAGGATCGCTCTTTTATAGTCGTTCAGGAGAAGTTTGTATTTAGCGCAGAGATTAGGACAATAGTTCCGTCTCCAATGACGCTCCGACCGCCTAAGATCAAGTTTGAGATCTTTGAGCTCATTGGTGAACCATTTGTGCGCATCATAAGGGCGGACGGATTTGACCTTGACATTGACAACATCCTCCTAATCTGAAAGGGTAGTCAAGCATCCTTGGAGCATTTTCTGAACTGGATAAACACCTTGGATACTTATCTCAAATTTACACACAGTTACAGTAAAAAGGAAGTCATCTTCCTAGATGTAGAAATCACGGTTTGTGGCACATCCTTGACCACAAAAACACATTATAAACCAACAGCAAAGAACAACCTCTTGGAATTTTCAAGCTTTCATCCTAGACCACTAAGGGAGAACCTTCCCTACGGTCAGAATCTTAGAATACGCAGAAACTGCAGCAGTATCACTGATTACAAGAGCCAGGCAGCGGATTTAACACAAAAACTAAAAACAAGAAGGTAGCCGACAAAAATACTTGAAAAGGGCAACAAACGGGCCAGAAATCAACCACGTGAGGCCCTTCTAGAGGATACCATCAAGGAACCTGCGGAAATACCATTAACATGTGTCACCACCTACAGCACCCTTTCAAACCAGAGGAAAACATCTGTGAACAAACACTGGAGCATAATCAGGAGCAACAGGAAAGACTGGCAAAAACCACTCTTCTCTTTTAAAAAAGCTACCAGCCTCAAGGACACCCTTGTTAACACACGACCCAGAATTGACAAATCCAACTCCCACAACTCTGGATCTATCACCAATGCATGGGGCCTCTCACCGATAGTAGGGCACTATCCATGCTCCAATTGCAGTGTTTGTCACTTGACGACACACACAAAAGAACTTTCTTTGGAACCAGGAAAAACATGGTTTCAGAAGAAACATACAAATTGCAATTCAATGAATGTCATATACCTCATCACCTGCACATGCGGGAAAAGATATGTTGGTATGACAACACGCAAAATCAAACAACGCATCTGCGAACATCGCAGTAATATCAGATGCCGGAAAGTGACAACGAAACTGAGTGAACATTTCATCCAACACAACCATACTCCTAACGATCTAACGTGGACCATCAAAGAACAAATTGACTCAGCAACAAACACTGCCAGCTTACTATTTGAGAAAGAACAACGATGGGAGTATAGACTGGGCACACACCTAGATGGCCTTAATGACCAGATCCCTTGGTCCTCAGTACTAAAACGCTGACCCCCCTTGTCCAGAGACTGTCATAACTCTTCCTCCTAGGAAGTACCTGCTAATGACTTATGAGTAGGGGTTTAGTTCCAGTTTCCCGTCGCTACATGTGCTGTACTCTGTAGTTATTCCCCATGGTCACAGTGACTAACATTTTGCGCTCCCACACAAATTATGCTCACTCCCAACTGGACCTATGTCCCCTGTCCTCTGCTCGAATAACACCCCTCTCTTGGCAATTCCAATTTAAATTTGTCCCTTCATTTTAACACTGACGGCGATAATAACTCTTTATTGCTGCCATTTATCTTTCCGCAAGTCTTGACTCGTAACCAGCAGACAATTACTTTTTTACGGGGATTTAATTCCAATTTAAATTTATCCCTTCATTATAACACAGACGGCGCTAATAACTCTTTATTGCTGCCACTTATCTTTCCCCAGTCTTGACTCATAATCAGCAGACAATGCCTTTTTTAAGGGGATTTAGAATAACAGTAAGTCACTGCATATCTCATTCACCGCGTTGGCCCAAGCCTCGCCCCAGTGAGGCGCAGCGATTGGACAACGAACGAGCTTGCTTCCCAAGCCTCGTTCTGATGGCGGCCCTCCGGTTGGCTGCCCCACGTCTCGCGTAGCCCGGCACTCCACATTAGCGTCCTCGGCGCCGCGACCCACATCCACGGGGTCCGAAGCTGGGTGCCAGGCGTTGCGGGCGTAAGGATTCTCCGCATCAGTAACCACGAGCTAAGTTAATGTTTTGTTTGTCTGCCCGTTAAGGCGCGTATAATTGACGAGGCTTTCCTTTATCTACAGGGTTGTGCCATAGTCGCCTCCACCCCCCTCCCGAGACCCATGGGGCGTGGATCTTTTAGAACACAAGTGAGATCCTCCAACTTTTCACTTGTGTGTCACACAAATCCCTTTAGGATTTAGCACTACCTGCCGCATAGCAATGGCTCATTGATCGCTATCCACGAGTGCTGTACATATAGCCGCTCTCGCTCTGTCCAGCGGCCTGCTGTTAAGTTGTTAGTCCTCAGGATCGTTTTGTCGAATGGTAAGCCCACCTCTAAATCGAGCCAATGTCTGAATAGCCGTGATGGCACAGAACGTTGACAAGATTAAGTGAGGGGATAATAAACAAGACCAGGGAAGGAAAGGAAGGGGACAGCAGGGAGGGAGATCTGAAAGACAGGAACAAAACACAAGCATAAGACCAGAGTCCTGTACTGTAACTAGCACAATGTATGGCAAGTGACTATAACTATCTATACCTGTAAATGAAGAATAATGTCTTGTGGATGTGTAGAGGCTACGTAGGGGTCGATATGGCGTAACTAATAAAAGGTACAAAGTACGAAACATATATGTAATACCTGGCAAAAAGAGAGAGTGTTCATATGCAACACGTAATACACATGATAATGTAACATACCCAATAAATGAATCCAATAAACATCACAGGGGAAGAGTGTAGCCACACCTCCTGTACCCCTGTTAATAGAAGATTCAATTACACAGTTACTACCTAAAACAAAGATATGCAAAATAGCCTTTCCACACCGTTCAATGATATCCAAAAAACTTCACTGGACTCAGAGAGTTCCCAATTCCAGCTAATGCCTCTTAGCTGGTATTTCGAGTAGTAATCCAAAACAAAGCAAAAGGAACCATTCAGCTAGTATTGCTATCCAATGTCTGATAGCACTAATAACACCACCCCCGTTGGCCGAAATGCCAACCGAAACAAATCCCAGAATTGTCCCCAAAAAGCAAATAAAGGTCTGGTAACTCGAACCAACGTTACCACCGGCTCCCCAAGCCGAATCGGACTTCCAAGCGACTCACAGCGCAACGCTGCAAGCCTTTAGCGGTGCAAGCACCCTTACCGTACAAGATCAAGGACCAAGGCAACAAACGAGCAACTGGACTGGAATACTGATCCTCCGGCCACCATTCTCTTTATGGGGTTCTCGCGAGAATGCGGCGCATCGTGAAGGATCACGGGAGTCGTAGTGTAATCCCGGAGCATGCCGGGAAATGTAGTTCGCTTTGCCGCGATTATGACAGTACATCCCGCTCCCCACAGCGGGGTCACGGGCCGGGCTTCGTCGGACATCTCCGATGGAAAGCAGATACCAACCTGGGGGCATGAACGCCCAGAGCAGGCTCCCAAGAGTTCTCCTCCGGGCCCATACCCCTTCCATGACACCAAATACCACAATTTACTTCTCCGATATCTGGAGTCCAGAATCCGACGAACAACATACTCCATCTCACCCTGCACCAACATGGGGGAAGGACGATGACTGCCCTTGGAAAATGATGGCTTCAATAAAGAGACATGAAACACCGGATGGATGCGGAGATGGGAGGGTAGTTTTAACTTCACAGCCACCGGGTTCACGCGTTTCAGTACCCTATATGGCCCAATGAATCTAGGGTTGAACACACTGTGCTTTCTGAAACGCATATTCCTAGTGGACAGCCACACCTCATCCCCTGCACAGTACAAGGGACCTTGCCTCCGGTGTTGGTCAGCAGCAGCCTTATACCTGAGTTTCACAGCCTGTAACTGTTCCTGCGCCTTAACCAATGTCTCCTTAATATGAGCCACCCTATGAGCCACCCCTGGAAGTAGTGAGTCAGTTGTCGGCTGTACAAAAGGTAGAAAACGAGGGTGTCTGCCATACACACAATAGAACGGAGTGTTCTTGGTGGACCCATGCGTGGCGTTGTTATAAGCCACCTCGGCCAGCCATAAATAGTCCACCCAGTTCTCCTTGTCATTATCCACATAGCATCTCAAATACTGCTTAAGGGTCTGGTTTAAGCGTTCGGTCTGGCCATCAGTTTGCGGGTGAAAGCTGGTGGAAAGGGCAGAATCTATGTGCAATGAAGAACACCACTTCTTCCAAAACTGGGCTGTAAACTGTGACCCTCTGTCGGACACAATGACGCTTGGCAGACCATGTAACCTCACCACATTGACCATCAGCAGTACTGCCAGTTGACCCGCCGATGGTACCTGTTTACAGGCCACGAAATGCCCCATTTTGGACAGATAATCGACCACCACCATAATGGCCGTACAACCCCTGTCAACAGGAAGACCTACGATGAAGTCCACCGATATCCGATCCCAGGGTATTGATGGAGTAGGGAGAGGCTGCAACAACCCCTGTGGACGACCGTGGTCCGTTTTCATTCTCGCACATTGATCACAGGTGGTAACCCAGTTCCCTACATCAGGTCTCACCGAGGGCCACCAGAACTGTCTCAATACACGCTCCAGAGTATTCGCCACACCAAGATGTCAAGCACTAGGCGACTCATGGCACCATACGTAAACCTGTTTTCTCAAAGCCCTGGTAGGCACAAGTAACCTGTTACGAAACAATGGCAGGCCCCCATGCAACCTCCATTCCGGATGACCACCCAGCCAGGATTTCCAGACAAAGGAGTCCATCCCTTTCCTAACGTCTCTCAAGAAGGTATCAGGCTGCAACACACACACCACTCTGTCCGGAGCCACAATGCTAGCTTCAGGTTTCTCCACACAAGGAGTGCACGTCGACTGGCGAGTGAGAGCGTCCGCCTTTCTGTTGTCTGCTCCAGGGCGAAACGTAATGATGAAGTTGAATCCTGAGAAAAACATCATCCACCTGAGCTGTCTAGGTGACAGATGACGCGCAGCAGACATGAACTGTAGATTCCTGTGGTCAGAATAAACAGTGACCACATGTCGAGCACCCATGAGGAAGTGTCGCCATTCCTGAAAAGTGTCGCGTATAGCCAGCAGCTCCTTTTCAGCAATGTGATAGTTCAGTTCTGCTGGATTCAGCTTACGGGACATATACACCACCGGGTGTAACTGCCCCGTGTCCGTATTGCATTGTGATAGAATCGCCCCAATCGCCACATCCGAGGCATCCGCCTCCACGACATAGGGCTTATCCGGGTCTGGATGGGACAACACAGGAGCCGATACAAACGCTTCCTTGAGGGCCGTGAAATCGGATTGCGCTTCTTCAGACCACACAAAACTTTTCCCTTTTCTGAGCAGTTGAGTGATAGGCGCTACCAACCGAGAGAACTGATTAATGAAGCGCCTATAGAAATTGGCGAAGCCTATGAAGCATTGCACATCACGAACATTGTTCGGAACAGGCCAATTCCTGACTGCAGCTACCTTCCTCCCAGCCATCTCTTGACCCTCCGGACTCAACATTACCCCCAAAAACTCCACAACATGAACATGGAAATCGCACTTACTGATTTTACAGTACAGATGGTTTTCCTGTAAGATAGTAAGTACGTTGGCTACATGTTGAAAGTGCAAATCTTCCGATTCTGAATAGACCAATATATCGTCGATATAGACAATCACATATCGATCCAAAATGTCACGGAACACATCATTTAAGAAATATTGAAAGGCAGCAGGGGCGTTGCAGAGACCAAAGGGTATCACTCTGTACTCAAAGAGTCCGTATCTGGTTTTGAATGCCGTCTTCCATTCATCCCCACTACGCATACGAACCAGATGGCACGCCCCCTTCAAATCAAGCTTTGTGAAAATAACGGCCTTTTTCACTTGTTCCAGTAGAACACTAATCAGGGGTAAAGGATACCTGTTTTTAATGGTAATGGCGTTCAATGCGCGAAAGTCAACACACACGCGCAACTCACCGTTTGCTTTTGGAATGAAAAATAGGGGTGAGGCGGCTGGGGATTTGGATGGACGTATAAAGCCCAAATCTAACAGTTTGTCCAGATATTCTCGCAGGTGTTTATTTTCGGGTTCAGTTAAGGCATAGATCCGCCCACACGGGATAGTTGCCCCCGGGATCAGATCGATTTGGCAGTCATACTGTCTATGCGGAGGTAGCTCCTCGGCTTGTTCTTCATTGAACACCTGGCCACAAGACCGATACGCCGCAGGCAATTGAACACATTTTTCTGCGGCTGTAGCTATACAAGACCCTCCTGATAAGGCTTGAGCAGGTTTCATAGCTCCCTGAAAACAATGTTGCAGACAATAATCGGAACCCATCTGCACAGTTCTTTTGTCCCAATTTATGCTAGGGTTATGTTTTTCTAGCCAAGGCAACCCAAAAATGACACTGTATTGAGGAGCCCTGATAACCCCAAAAGTAAGGAACTCAGAGTGTGTGTCTTCCAATATCACCTCTATTTTCTCGGTTTCATAACTAATGGGACCCATGTTAAGCTTCCTCCCATCCACGGCATAAACGTCTTCAGGCTTTTCTTTTCGTACCAGAGTTATTCCCATGCGTTGAGCCTCTTGCATATCTATGAACATGCCCGTCGCCCCTGAGTCCACCATAGCTGATGTGCCTACTGCTTCTCCTGCCAGCATTAAGACTATGGACACAAATAGATGATTCTTCACCTATTTTGCTCTGCTACTCAATGAAGGGACATATTTAGGACTCCAAGAAACCCCTTCCTGTTTCCCAGAGTGGATTAGTTTTCCGACACCTTTTCTGCATCCGCAGCAGCCACTCTATTACCCCGGAATCTGTTGGTTTTAGGTTTCACAGGGCATTCCCTCACAAAGTGGCCCTTTTTCCCACAATATAAACATAGACCCTGTTTACGCTTTGATTCTCTTTCAGCAGGCGTCAACGCTGATCTCACTGCCCCTATCTCCATAGGCTCGGATGAGGGAGCCGAATTCCCCTCCTTGGTGACATGCGTCTCAACCCCTGGTTTCCCTCCGATTGTCCCCTTTCCGCTCACCCAAACGATGGTCTAAACGCAGGGCCAAATTAATCAAGCCTTCGCAAGTGGTGGGCTGTGGATCTATTTGCGCGATTACGTCCTTGAGTTCATCTCTTAAGCCTTGATGAAATATAGACGCCTGTTTGTTTTCAGGCCAGGTGGTCTCTGTGACTAAACGCCTGAATGCATTTAAGTAGGTAACCAGATCTTTTCTTCCCTGCCTTAATTCAAGCGATTCCCTGTCCGCTGTGTATGAATCAGCCCTTTTGTCAAACACCCTTAAGAATTCTGTTTTAAACGCTTCCCAATCATGTAACAAGGGGTCGTTGCGATTGACTAATTGGACCGCCCACTGTGCTGCTGTGCACGCTAGGTAAGAGATCAGAAAGGCCACCTTAGCTTGATTCGTGGGGAAAGATCTAGGTTTACATGAATAATGCAGCGCTATCTGGGTGAGGAACACCTGTACCTTATCTGAATCCCCAGAAAAACGCTCAGGTGAAACTAATGGTACGGACACTGGCATTTCTACCACCACCGGCTGAGGTGAGCCCCCTGCATCAAAAGGATTGCGTTGGACAACATCCACACGTGCCCTTAAGTCGGCTGTCTCTAGCCTAGATGCAGCTACTTCTAACTGCAATGCACCCAGAGCCTCTATCACATCCTCTAAGGTGGCCATACCGGTACAACCCGACCAGGAGGACAAGAATACGTGGGTCGGGTATTCTGTTAAGTTGTTAGTCCTCAGGATCGGTTTGTCGAATGGTAAGCCCACCTCTAAATCGAGCCAATGTCTGAATAGCCGTGATGGCACAGAACGTTGACAAGATTAAGTGAGGGGATAATAAACAAGACCAGGGAAGGAAAGGAAGGGGACAGCAGGGAGGGAGATCTGAAAGACAGGAACAAAACACAAGCATAAGACCAGAGTCCTGTACTGTAACTAGCACAATGTATGGCAAGTGACTATAACTATCTATACCTGTAAATGAAGAATAATGTCTTGTGGATGTGTAGAGGCTACGTAGGGGTTGATATGGCGTAACTAATAAAAGGTACAAAATACGAAACATATATGTAATACCTGGCAAAAAGTGAGAGTGTTCATATGCAACACGTAATACACATGATAATGTAACATACCCAATAAATGAATCCAATAAACATCACAGGGGAAGAGTGTAGCCACACCTCCTGTACCCCTGTTAATAGAAGATTCAATTACACAGTTACTACCTAAAACAAAGATATGCAAAATAGCCTTTCCACACAGTTCAATGATATCCACAAAACTTTTTTTTTGAAAACCTTTATTATGACCAGTAGAGGTTACACAGCTTTGTCGCCTACAACCTGTATGAGCAGGCCGGCCGCTTCCGCACCATTTTGGGAGAGTACTATGCTTCAGGGGAAAATTAGATTGACACAGCAAGCCGCCTACAACCCATCAGGGTCGGCCGCGAAGAGGGCTAGTGGGAGCTGTATAAGGAAGCATTCGCAAGGTACGTAGAATAACATTGGAGTTAAGAAATCGAATGCCTGCGGTTTCACAGTTTTTCCAATTTTTCCTTCCCTTCCATGCTAACTAAAACAACATAACCGTAACCAAAAGATCCGACAAACTCAACGGCCTGTATTGGTTTTTTTTCCTGCCCGTAAACTATCCCATTGGCTGCATCTTAAATTGTTGTGTGAGAATGGGGACGGGTGGGTGCACCTAGTGCCACTGTATGCAACGTGCATGCCATGGGGGACACAGCGCGCATGTATAATCAGCTAGGTGGTTCTGGATACTAGGACTACCATAGAGGGTGCAACTCGCACGTGAGAGAGGAATGCAGGTTCCAGATTGCGCGGGTAGGCTACCCTACTGTGGAGGCGCGGGGCAGGAGACCACATGCTTCGGATTGTCAGATTGGAGTAGTAAGTGGAGAGGCTGGACTACATCAGGTTCGACTGGGAAGGCTGGTGTGACCTTCCTAATACCCTGCCTCAGACGCACGTATAGGAATGTATCCATGACAGAGGGAGATTCGTCTCCGAAGAATTGCGCCGATGTGCGGAAACTGCCTTGCAGGTATAGGTCCCCCCACGTGCGGTATGTTAAGCGTGCGAGTAATTTGCGGCCAATTTCTTCGCAAGCGATACTAAGCCGTGGGTCATTCGCTAGGATCATGAATGGCGAGTATAAGAACTTCGTCCCCATGGCAGCCGTCAAGTGCCTCCAGGCCAGTACTGTACAGTCGACTGTAGAAGGGTCGCTGTCAGTGAGTTTAGCTTCTGAATAGAGGTAACCCAATGGCTGCATCGGCCTCATGTAGCCATCTTCGACCGCAAGATGTGCCATGAAGGGGGGGGGGGATGGAGCCAATACGCAGCAAAGTGGCCCTGCGCACAGTCATAATAGCGCCTGAAGTTAGGGACGTCGAAGCCGCCCTGATGGTACGGGAGCATTAGGGACCGTAAGCTCATTCGGGCCGGCTTCCCGCCCCAGATTAGGCGTGACAGCAGCGAGTCTAGTGTATGAAAGAAATTTGCGCCTGGGTTGTATGGTATATTAGTGAAGAGGTATAGTAGTTTTGGTAGAACCACCATTTTGATAAGTGAGATGCGGCCCGCCATTGACAATGGGAGGTGTATCCATTTGGTGACATTGTCAGTCAGTTTGTCAATGACTGTCCCATAATTAGCTCTGATGAGCGTGTCGCGTTTTCTGGTCATTGTTATTCCTAAATATTTAATCTCCTCCGCCTCCCAGACAAGGGGGTAATCTAGGGGAAACTGTGTGGTCTTCTCAGTGAGTGGGAAAAGAGCAGATTTCGACCAGTTGATTTGTACACCCGAAATCCCCCCGAATTTGGTGACCTAACGCAGCAGGGGGTTCAAGTTCTCTTGGGGTTTGTGTACATAAAGGGTCATGTCATCAGCATAGAGGGCTATGAGTAACTGCCTGTCCGGGTAGATGAGAGAGCGGTGATTGTGGTGTTGGCGCAGTTTGGCCGCTAGAGGTTCAATAGCAATAGCGATAGCGAATAGTACTGGGGACAATGGGCATCCCTGCCGCGTGCCACGTTGGATTTCGAAGGGAGCCGATCGCGATCCATTTAGCACCACGGAGGCCAGAGGTTGTCGGTATAATAACAAAATCCAATCTAGGAAGCTGAAGGGAAAGCCCATTCTTTCTAGGAGCGCCAACAGGTAGTCCCATTCTAGCGAATCGAACGCTTTCGTGGCGTCAAGAAAAATAGCGGCGGCTTCACAGTTGGGGATTATGTCCTGTATCACCGCGTGAAGGGTGCGTAAATTATGGGGCGTCGCGCGGTTCGGGACAAAGCCCGCCTGGTCTGGCAGCACCAGTCTTTCCATTAACAAATTAAGGCGCGACGCCAGAACCTTAGCCAGAATCTTAGCGTCCGTGTTTAACAAAGAGAGGGGACGGTATGAATCGCAAGACTCAGGTGGCTTGCCCGGCTTTAGCAGTGACGTTATTAGGGCCTCCCGCATGGTATTCGGAAGAATGTTTTCCTCAAGCGCAGCATAATACACCTGCTGCAGAATCGGGGCTAAGATATGCATGTACGCCTTATAAAAATCGATCGGCAATCCGTCGGAACCCGGCGACTTACCCGACTTCATGGACATTATGGTGTCCGTTATTTCCTCCAGCTCAAGCATATGATGAAGGAATTTCTGCTGGTAGGGGCCTAGCCAAGCGAGCGCAGTGTCTGCCAAGTATGTGTTTAGGTCTATCGGGGTGGATCTATGGGAGGAGTATAGTGTAGAGTAATGTTCAGTGAGGATCCTGAGTATATCTGGCAAATTTCTGTGTGGGGTGCCGTGGTCATCCAGCAGGGTAGTGATGTAATTGTGATATTTAGGGGGTTTAACAGCGGAAGCTAGCGCTCTGCCCGGTCTATCTCCCTCCCCATATATACGCGCAGCAAAGGGTTTCCCTCGGAACCTGCATTCCTTTTCTGAAAGTTCAGCATAATCATTGAGTTTTTCACGTATTGTGGCTTTTACCGAGTGTCCCCGTGCAGGGTCACCCACTTCCCCCTCTAGCTGCTTCAGTTCAGTTTTCAATTTTCGCAGCTCATCGCACAAGGATTGGAGGACTCCACCCCCCTTAGCAATACACCAGCCTCGCACTGTGACCTTAAAGGCCTCCCAGACCGTGGTAATGCTGGACACAGATGATATGTTGCGGTCAAAGAAATCCTTTATGTCATGTTCTAATTCCGCCCTGAAGGCCGAGTCTGTTAAATGCGCCGGGTTGAGGCGCCAGCCTAAATAGGGGGAGGCTTCAAGGGGGACGCACAGGGTCACTAACACTGGGGAGTGGTCTGAGAAAGTGCATGCAAGGTGGGTAGCCTTAGTAAGCCAGGGGGAGAGCCCGGCCGTACAGAGGATGTAGTCCAACCGCGCTCAGGTAGAGTGCACGGCTGAGTGGTGCGTGCCCTGTGCTTGCGTGGGGTGGAGATGTCTCCAGGTATCTATCAGGCGGTGTTCCTCTACTATGTCTGATAGGGTACGCTGCGTCCGCGTGTAGTGCGTAGCCTGGGGATGAGATCTATCTGCCAATGATCGTAGTGTAGTATTAAAGTCCCCTTCCAGTATGACATGGGCAATCCCCAACGACTGCATTTTACCCCACAGCGTGATGAGGGGCCTGTGGGAATACAATCTGCCCCATACAAAGCAATACCTGCCTCCCGCATCAGTTTCAGTACCCGCAGGGGTGAACTGTACGCCTCGTTTAACGAGGATGGTGACCCCCCTGGCATAGTTGGAATATGACGAAAATACTCTGCTAGTTGCCCAACGGGATGCAAACTGTGGGGGACCGCCTGGACTTAGGTGTGTTTCCTGTAGCATAGCAATGGAGACCCCCTGTCTATCTAAGTAGCCTAGAACCTGTGTCTTTTTCCTCGGGTCGTTTAGTCCCCTTACATTCCACGAAACTAGTTGTAGTTGTTGGATTGTCTGAGTATTCGTTACGTCCCCCATCCCATCCAACGTGAAAATGTGCTATACGCAAGCATGATAGTACAGTATATAGCAGAAACAAGGGTAGCAGCGGACCTAGCAGTTACAACAATCAGTACATTAATTACGATCCAAACGTCTTCCGGAGCTTTTTGGGCCGTGAGTATTAAATGTCGGAATTCCCCCCCACCCACACCGGCCACCCCAACCCGCCGGGGAAGTAGCACCCGCCCATCCACCCCTCCCAAAAGGAACATTAAGAAACAACATTGCCTTAACATAAAAAACAGTGCACATATCACTACCCTCGAGGGGGCAGTGAAACGTAGGGGTTCGCCCATTGGGGGTCAGAACTAGGGGCACCAGACCTGCCCACCACCTCCCTTCTTGCACCCACGTAGGACCAGGTTCCCCCAGTCAGTACATGTGGGACGGAGGTGGGTGACCGAGCACATAGGAAGCCAGAAGCCCTACAGAGTTTTTAGGAGAGACCAGGGGGGTCTCTCGGTTGCTCTCGGGGGAAGTTCAACCTTCCCGGCAATCAGGGAGCCGCGCCCCCCCAGGGCACAGGAGAACAATGCATTGAGTTAGTCTTGCTGTGATAGCGGTGATGGTGACCTAGAGCGATGGCGTGGAGATTCTTCTGAACGTCTGTCCTTCTTGTGCTGTTTTAGGAAATCCTCCACCTGTTGGGGGTTCTGAAACAGGTGTTGCTTGCCTTGATATGAGACTTTTAGTTTTGCTGGGTATAGCATGGCATAACGGAGCTCTTGAGCTTGCAGCTTCTTTTTAACCCCAGTGAATTTGCGTCGGGCTTCTTGGACAGATGGGGTAAAGTCAGGGAAAAAGGACAGTACTGCATTTCCATGTTGTATGGACCCCAGCTCTCTCGCGCATCGCAGTACCGCGTCGTGATCTCTATAGTTCAAAAAGCGCGCGATGATGGGCCTTGGCTGGGATCCGGGAGGGGGTCGAGCCGCCAAGGATCTGTGGGCCCTTTCCACTATGAGGTGAGGGGAGAATGAGTCTTTTCCGAACAGGTTGACGACAAGTTTTTCAACAAAGGGCTCCATTTTCCCGGTGTTGGTTGTTTCTGCCAGGCCTAAAATGCGAACGTTATTGCGTCTGGACCTCGCCTCCAAATCCTCATTCTTGTCAGCAATTATTTTAAGCAACCTGTCCATCTGAGTGACCTGCCTGGAGGAGGAGGCAGCCCCGTCCTCCAGCGTTGAAATCCGGTCCTCTGCTTCTTTTATGCGCGTGTCGTTCTGTTCCAGTTTAGTTACCACACTGTCCATACGCGCATTAATGGTGTCGATCTTAGAATCTATGGTTGAGAGGCTCTGCTTCATGCCCAGCAAGAGGGTTTTCCAATCTTCCTCCGGCGGGGCCGGCGTGGTGGGGCTGCCCCAGTCCTCTGGCGTTGTTTTAGACGTTTTCCTGGTCTCGAACGGTATTTTAGACTGCCTTGCATCACTGCGGCCCATGTCTCGTCTCGGCGTCCGCGACGCAGTGGAGACAGTTGCCGCCAGGTTCGAAGAGGGTTAGGCCCGCGAGGGAGGGGGGAGAGCTGGTACCGGCTGAGCTATAGATCCAGGCGTGAGTCGCTGAGCAGTGCAGCCCTCCCAGCCACAGGCAAGCAGGAAGGCGAGGACAAGGGGCGAGACTTACAGCCCGAGCAGAGGAGCCAGAGGTGGGCGCAATCTAGATGTAGGTGACCAGGGTAAGTTATGTAGAAGGTTGGTATGCAAGGCCTCTTCGCACCAAAGGAGAGCGTTGGCGTCAAGTCGCAAAGAGCACGGGAGGTGGTCGCCCCACGGACCGATGTCCCACGCGGGGGCCACAAACCGTGCCGGAGCCAAGTGCCTGGAGGTCGGAGCAGGGGTAAGCCCAAGTAATCAACAACAGTGGCCCGGCATGGGGGGGGGGATCAGCAGGCCTCCAGGAGCAACAGCAGCAAAGCGACAGGAGGACAGCAGCGTCCACACGTTCCCCCAAGAGTTAGCATGCAGAGTTCACAGCCTGTCCACATAGGCCCTAAAGGCCGCGCCACGTGGGGGGCAGAGTTGGTGCACCGAAAGTGTATGTGCCCCCGGCCGCCAACAAAGTCCAGCTTTAAGAGCAGGGAGGGCTCAGGAGCGATGCGGCGGTAGGTAGCAGGCCACAGCTCCCACGTCTGTGCTCCCCACAGCTCAGGGCCCAAGCTCCCCCGGCCGCAGAGAACGCCAGGCAGCCACACGCGGGAGGCGCACACAGAGACCAGCCGGGCACCAAAGCCCAGCGCCCCCGCTCCCCTCCTGACACAGCTCACCGCTACAGGGGGCAAGGCTGGTCCAGCGTTGGGTTCGAGTCCGCTCCGTCGGCACTCCGCTCCAGATGCAGCGTCAGGGGGGGGGGGGGAGGGGGGGAAGAGGCAGGCCGCGCTCCACCGCGGGAGTAGGCCCTCGATCCCCGGAGTTGCCCAGCACAGCAGTCTGCCTCAGGGTCTCAGGTTCCTCCGGGCGCCGGAACGGTGCGGACTCGCCAGCCGATAATTCCGCCCCAGGGAGTCCGTCGGCCACAAGAGAGGTACCGCTGGGCTCAGCACGGCGTCCCCGACAGCCTGGGAAGGCGTGCGCCGTAGTCCAGCTGGTCAGGATGGATGTAGGAGCGATGTAATGCCCGGTCAGGCAGGAGCTTCACTCTAGTGCGGCCATATTGGTCTGGCGCCACCTAGCGCTCCCCGATATCCACAAAACTTCACTGGACTCAGAGAGTTCCCAATTCCAGCTAATGCCTCTTAGCTGGTATTTCGAGTAGTAATCCAAAACAAAGCAAAAGGAACCATTCAGCTAGTATTGCTATCCAATGTCTGATAGCACTAATAACACCACCACCGTTGGCCGAAATGCCAACCGAAACAAATCCCAGAATTGTCCCCAAAAAGCAAATAAAGGTCTGGTAACTCGAACCAACGTTACTACCGGCTTCTCAAGCCGAATCGGACTTCCAAGCGACTCACAGCGCAACGCTGCAAGTCTTTAGCAGTGCAAGCACCCTTACCGTACAAGATCAAGGACCAAGGTAACAAACGAGCAACTGGACCGGAATACCCGACACTGATCCCCCGGCCGCCATTCTCTTTATGGGGTTCTCGCGAGAATGCTGCGCATCGTGAAGGATCACGGGAGTCGTAGTTTAATCCCAGAGCATGCCGGGAAATGTAGTTCGCGTTGCCGCGATTATGACACCTGCATTCCTTTCGCCATAGTGCATGCCCACATGCCTGTAATGCCCTTTGGGCAACCATACAGCGCTTCTGGCACTAAAATAGACATATGGCACTAGGTCTACCTTTAGACCAATTCTTAGGATACTAAACGCAGAGACTGTCCTGGTAATTACTTTCCAATTCATTGAGCATTAAGTATATGTTTTGTCTTACGTGTATGTTTGTCTCTTTATTCCAGACTACACAGGTTCCTCAGAGTGGAGGTTTTTCCCACAACTTTTGGTTTGTGTTGTTTTCTTGCACTTTTTACACATAGAGCAATTTTTAACTTTCACGTCCTCTGGTTAGGGTGGGCCTTAGCGTGCCCATACCGCCGAGGTACACGCTACACGGTCCTGACGAATGCCCATGTAAATCTTACACTTATAAGGGCAGAAACATGTTGACCCCACTTTAATGTGGAAACTCCCATCATAATCTGTGGTAGTTCTCCCACACATACCTTTTAACTATGTCTAAACTGACCAGTGAATAAAATATTTTTGGTTGGTACAGTTTTAGACATTTTTAACATCACTTTTCACATCACTGTCACAAAATCCAGCTACGCAGTAATCTGGCGTTGTAGCACACCAGGGAGGCATTCGGCTTCTCCTGGTGGGCCAGATGATGAAGCATGTCACCAACCAGGTTGTTGAGTGAGGGCTTCCATTAAATCCCTTTAAGGTTTCCACTGTGTCCACAAAAGGGTATTTCTTTACAGTCTTTGCCTCTGTGCTTTCACACAGACCTCTTTGAGCATGACACTCTTCTTTTGTTTTACATAATCAACCTGGGGGACTAAGAGTGCCGCCTACCCTCTCTCTCTAATTGTTTCATGAGATTGGAATCCCCTCAGGCTCCCTGAAGCCTATGTTCACAGCCAGAGCTGTGAACAAAGAAACATTGGAATGTTGGCGCTCCTGGATTATACCAGCCATTATAAGCCCAGAGCACTGCATTGTTTTCACTGGAGCTCCCAACATTCCAATATTATAATATTTAACGTGCCCACCAACTAGGCCCTCAATTTCAGCCCTCAAATAGAAACAAACCTAGAGTGATTATCATATTTTTTCTTGAGTTCACTCAGCCTACTATGTTCTTGAAAGCAGTGAGAGAGAAAAAATAAGATCACGTGTGACCTGCAAAGCTTCTTTTTTTTTGTCAACTCTGTTTATTGGCATTTGTTTTTTTTTTTTTTTTTTTAAAGGAAACAATTCAACATTGCAGTAGTTGCGCCATTGTAGATAGTGCGGTTCTTCAGCCGTGCCTGGCTTAAAAGACATTCACCATGATATAACCATGAGGCATTATAACATTACACACAGGTAGTATGCACGATAACCTTGGCGCCTGAGAATGTGCGCAGGATAAAGAAGTCAATGCGCCCTAGTCTTGTGTAAAGTGACAAATCATATATGCATATAACAACTGCAAAAGGTCGTTTGTAACAAAACAGAAACAATAAACTGAGGCACAGTCACATAGGTACATTGTTGATCATCCCCATACCCAACCCCGGAGCCCGCACCCCTCCTCCCTCCCCTACCCAGCCCCCTAGCCTACGCATCTCAATTGTGCTGCTTTCCCTACGTATTTTCATGTTTTTGCACCAATCTGCGTGCCAGATGCGTTGTTCGCTTAGTGCCCACCCACCGCTCGCTGTGCCTGACTAGTCTCCTGTCCCCCTACGCTTGCGTCGTCGTCTGCTGTCTGTAAAGCGTTGAGCATGCGTTCCCATTGTTCTGCCATGGGTTCCCTGCGGAGTCCCACTGTTTCTTCCCTCCGTATGGCAGTCCACTCCGCTCGGGCCCACGACTGTAGGGACAGAACCCATGCCCGCACACCTGCTGCAGTGCCCGCCTTCTATCTTCTAGTGAAGTGGAGTGTTGCTTTTACCATCTCCAAGTCTAAGAAGCGGATGATGCCTTGTCCTTAGGTGAGCGCCTAAAGTGATGCAAAAGGTTTTCAGGCCAGTCTCACAGGATGGTGCGGCCTGTGCACCGTGCAAGCAACTCACTAACATCCCTCCAGTAAATGCCAAGCCCGGGGCAGTGCCACAAAAGATGAAGAAGATCTGCGTTCACTGCACCATACCTAGGGCAGGAAGCGTCTGTCCTGTGGAAGTACCTATTTATTAAGTCGGGGTGAGATAGGCCCTGTGAACTATATATACCTGGATTTGGCAGAAGCGCATATTTCTGGGGATGCGTACCGGCCTTTTAAGAATCTTTTCCCATTCTTTGTCCGCCAGTGCTCACCCTAGATCTCGCTCCCACTTTCCGCGGAGCGGGGTCAGGTCCAATTCCGTGTGTACCGTTAGGGATGCAGCAAACCACTTGATCAGATGCCTGCCTCTGCCCACGACATGTAGGTATTGTACGATCAGATGCTGCGTTGGCTCCTCCGCAATGTCGCCCCACCGAGCCGCCATGCGAGCGATGCAGGAGGAACCCCCCAGGGGGTAGCCCAACGTCCGTGACCAGGGTCTCATAGGGTATCAGTGCTCCATCTTGATACAAGTCGCCCAACCTATGGACGTCCACTTCCTGCCACTGTTCTACCATGCAGCGCGTGAGGACCCCCTTGCCTCCCGGCGAGCCCTCCGCTTTGTGAGCTGCAGTGCCCTGCGAAAGCATTGGAATGCCACCGCTAGCAACAGCGGGGTGGGACGCACCAGTGCCACCAGGGGGTGGAACAGTGCAGTGATCCGCTCCAGAGTGTAGGGCGGGTGGTTCGTGGCAGTGTCTTCTCTGCCCCTGTCCGCTAACCATTGGACGATCCTCTGCAGCTGCGCCGCCAGGTAGTAATGCTCAAAGCAGGGAGCGGCCAATCCGATTTTGTCCGTGGGCAGGAATAGCATCCCGAGCGCCAACCGGTGGCGGGACGCTCCCCAAACAAAGTTGCGCAGGATCTTGTTAAGCTTGGAGAAAAAGGACGCGGGCACGAATGGGGGCAGGTTTGTGAAATAGTACAGAAGTCGAGGAAGCATCACCATTTTGGTGAGGGCCACTCTGCCTGTGGGCGTCAGGGGGAGCGTGGACCAGAAGCCAATTTGAGCCCTAAGTGCCGTCACCGCTTTACCCAGGTTTCCGTCGAATAGGTCTGCCGGCTGGAGGTAGATCTGGATCCCCAGATACTTAAATGTGTCCGCTTTCCATTGGACCCGGGTGCCAAGAAGGCTCTACTCCGGATCGGCCACGTCGCTGCTAAACGCGTAGAGGCATGACTTGCCTGCGTTTACTCGGAGCCCCGAAAGGTCGGCAAAGCAATGCAGTAGGTTGGCCAGTCGCTCCGGTAAACTGCTCACATCGCGGACGAAGACTAGTAAGTCATCTGCATACAGAGACACCTGATGGACTCCATCGCCCAGAGGGATCCCGTCGGCCAAGGTTTGTCTCATGGCCGCAGCTAAGGGCTCCATGGCCAATGCGAAGAGAAGCGGAAACAGAGGACACCCCTGACGGGTGCCCCTGCCCACCGCCACTGCCTCCGAAATATAGGGGCCCAGCCTGACTCGGACTACAGGATTCCTGTACAGGAGCCCCACCATCTGCAGGAAGTTTGCTGCCAACTCTAACTTCTCCAGTACCAGCGACAAGTAACCCCATTCTAGGCAATCAAAGGTCTTTTCTAGGTCCAGCACCAGGCACCCCGCCCTGGGCCAGGCCCTCATCGCTTCCGCCGCTACCCTGAAATACCTCCTGAGGTTCAGGGATGTGGACCTTGCCAGGACGAACCCGTTCTGATCTGGTGGACTAAATGTGAGACATCGTAGCCAGGCGCTCCACAAGGATTTTGGCTAGCACCTTATAGTCGGTATTAAGCATTGCCAGCGAACGGTAGGATCCTAAAGACATGGGGTCTCTGTCAGGTTTAGGCAGGGTCACTAGAAACGCTTCCCGCATGGACGTTGGGAGGTGGCCCGCGTCGACTGATGCCCTGTACACCCGGAGGAGATGAGGCGCTAGGATGTCCCTGTTCGGCTTATAATATTCTGCTGGCAGGCAGTCAGGCCTCTGTGTTTTCCCGGTCGCCAGTGCTTGGATCGCGTCT
The DNA here is from genome assembly GCF_964263255.1 of Lissotriton vulgaris. Taxonomy (NCBI): domain Eukaryota; kingdom Metazoa; phylum Chordata; class Amphibia; order Caudata; family Salamandridae; genus Lissotriton; species Lissotriton vulgaris. Next base: position 845,969,868 of record NC_141695.1, read on the forward strand.
CCCACTTCCTCCAATGTGAGTGGGGCGCCTAGGTCTGCTTTCTAATTCTCCGTGGTTGTGGGTAACGCGACCGACTCCAGTAAGTCAGCCAGCGTGTGCGCAGGGCCCGTACCTCTAGCTCTGTAGAGGTCCCGGTAGTATCCTGTCATCGCCTGATGGATCTGGCGCTGCGTGTATACCACCTTTCCTTCCCCCACGCGAATGGCACCGATCGGGATATCACGCTCTGCTTTCCGCACCAGCCAGGCCAGTAGGCGGCCAGTTCTATCCGCCTTGGCATGCGTCTTGGCGGTGTGTGCTGCATAGTTGTGGCACCTCAGACGTTCCCATCCCCTTCCCTTTCATATCTTAGGAGCTCAGACTCTATGCGGGTCAAAGAGGTTGACACTTGTGTGCTGATGTTCCATTTTGCACCTATGCAATGCCCGCGTATGGTCGCATTATGGGCATCCCACTCCACCATTGGGTCGCTTGCGAAATCCTAGTTCTCTTCAAAGTAAGCCAGTATGGCCGTACCCAGCGAGGACCTAAACTCTGCATCCTCCAACGCTGCCGGCTGCAGCCGCCACGTGGGTACCGGAGGTCGGTCCGCCTTCCAGTTAAGCTGGAACCAAAGGGGGTTGTGATCTGAGTGTGTTCTGCCTAGGTACTCCGACTTAGTCAGAAGCGGAAGCAGTGACTGGGAGCCTACTATTCGGTCTAGGCGGACATGGAGGTGGTGCACTGATGAGTAATATGTAATATGAGTATGTTTTGTCAGTAGGGTGCTGCTCGCGCCAGAGATCGTGTATGTCCCAGTGCGATAACCAGTCCCACAGAGCCTGCGCTGTCGATGTCGCTGTTGCTGCGCATAGGGGTGGGAAGGAGCGATCCAAATGCGTGTCAAGGTCCATGTTGAAGTATCCGCCCAGTAGCCAAGGGAGGCCCATATACCGCTGGAGGATATGATTTAAGGACGCCAGGAAGACAGGCTGGTCCGTGTTGGGGGCGTAAATGGAACCTAGCAATATCTCCTGCCCATTGAGCCTCCCCCTTGCAAGGGAGTACCTTCCCTCTGGGTCTATCTGGGTGTCAGTACAAATAAATGGGACGCCTGCTCTTACCCAGATCAAGGTGCCACGCGTGTGCGCTGAGTAAGTCGTACCATGCACCTGCCCTCTCCAGCGCCTACGGAGACAATCCAATTGCACTGGGGACATGTGGGTCTCCTGCAGGAGCGCTATCCCCACCCTGTGCCGCTGCATGTAGGCGAAGACAGAATATCGGCGCGACGGGGTATGCATGCTGCGGATGTTCCAGTTCATGATGTTGGTGCACGCCATAGTCTGAGTTGCAGTGTAGTCACTCTGGGGGTCAGGGGGGGTGTCATGCTGGGACGGGCTCCCGGGCGGGGGTTTCTAAGTGCCGCTTCTGAAACATGTGAACCAGAACAAACGATTTAACTTTATGGGCGAGTTCCCAACGGGGCATGCGTCCAAACTAGGTGGTATATCTACCTCTTAGTGTAACGTGTCCGCAACTCAGGGGAATGCGGTGGAGCGCGCAGCCAGCTGTTACCTCAGGGCGCTCCTTGACCTAGGGCCCTTAGGACTACTGTGAGATGTTTGAGGATAACTAAGCAGTGTGATGCCCCGAACTGGCGAGGGGCCGTCCGCGGAAAGCCCCCCCCCCCCACGCGCCCGGCACCCGACCTCCCGCAAGCAAGAGCGCGGTGGCGCGTCTGCGTCTCGTCACCAGTGGCTAATACCTGGTCTGCGCAAGGTGTTCGAGCTAGCTCACAATACTTAACAGCGCGCCGCGGCAGGCACATAAAGGATACAGCTAACTGTATGCTGCATATAGAGAGTCCATCAGTCTATCTCAGGGTCATCACCGGTCACACTATAAAGTCAGCTGTCTGGGGTGTCACCACAGGCAGGGTAGTGTCCTCCGACATCACAGTGGAAGGTGAGGACGATCCGCTTGCATCGGCGTCACTCTGCGGCCTGGAGCCTAGGCTGCCTCCAGCATTCTCCACCCCCAGCGTCGCAACCGCCTCAAGTGCTTCCTGTCATTCTGGTCATATTTTCTCCGAGCTGGGCGCAGCTTGTCCCGGGCCTGCAGCCCGCCGGGTCCCCCTCTTCCTTCGCCGCCTTCTGGAACGCTGTTCGTGCCAACCGCCCTCTTCCGGACCCACTGGCCGTGCTCCCGACCACTGTCCTGTCTCTTCCAGCCAGTCCCAGACTTCCGATGGATCCTCGAAAAAGCGAGTGCCCCCTTTGGTGACCACCCCCAGTCGGGAGGGGAACAACAGCGAATACGGTAGCTCCAGTTCCCATAACTGTTTCTTCACTGCCAGGTACGGGCCGCGTCTCCTTTGGACTGTGGCTGTGTAATCCGAGAAGAACATTACGTGGCTGTTGCCCACTTTGAGGTCACTCATCTTCCGAGTCTCGCAAAGCACTGCGTCCCGGTCCCGATAGTTGAGGAGTCTGAAAAGGAAGGGGCGAGGCTGGGCGCCGGGTCTCTGTGCTTGTGCTGGCACTCTGTGCGCCCTCTCCACCACAAAGTGCGGGGATAGTGTTCCAGCTGGCAGGAGCGTCCGCAGCCAGGTCTCCATGTAGTGCTCGGGGTCTCTCCCTTCTTCCCCCTCAGGCAGGCCAACCACCCGGACATTGTTGCGTCGAGAACGCCCTTCCGCATCCTCTGCTCGGTCCTCCAATGCGTGGACTCTGTCGATCAGGTCTTGTAGCGCAGAGGCATGGCTGTGCACTACAGGTTGAAGTTCTTGGACCCGTTGGCGCTGCGCGGTGCGGACTCCGACAGTTTGCGATGGTCCGCGTGGAGCAGCGTGAAGTCAGATGTGACTTTGTCTATTCATGCTTCCAGGGAGGTCCTGGTTTGCGCTAGGGTAGTTCCAATGCGTTCCACTGCCGCCAGAACCGTGTCCATTTTGGCCGCCAGGGTAGCTGTGGATTCCATGGCCGCTCGCCTCTGCTCCTGTATGGGGTCAGGGTTGCTCGCCTCCTGCTGTTTTGCCTACATTTTGTCCCAAAGCCTGCCAATTGGTAGCTGCTGCGCCGTGGGCATCAATGCGTCTGACTCCGTGCCTGATAGCGGCTGCAGAGGGGACCTTCTGACCAGGTAGTCAACGTTATAAGCGCGGTGTGGGGGACAACAGTTGGGCCCGAATCCCCCCCTTCCAGCTGCCACTGGGCAGACGTTCAAGGGTAGTCCGTCGCCAAGATCAGCTCCATGGCGTACCCTTCCGCCTAGACTCGTGAGGATGGACAGTCGCTTCATCCTAGGCCCATTCCGGTTGCATCAGCTCAGGGGACCCTCTTCTCCTAGCCCGTCCGCAGTGATAGCAGGGAGGGGAGCGATCTACACGGTCCACGGGTGATGGCCGCGTGGAGCAGGGACCACCAAGATGGCGCCTTGAGCAAGATGGCGCCCACGTGCTGTAGATCGCGTCTGGGGGCACTCTCCTCTCCTTTCAGTCCACAGGCCGCCGCTACCCCTCTGTTAATCTGAGGCTCAGGTCCAATGTCCGGCGCCCCGCAGCATTGACCAGTCCGGCGTGTGGCGGGCAAGCAGCTCCTCACTGTCCAGCGACCCCCTCAACGGCAGCGAGCAGCCCCAGTAGCTCCAAGCCTCAGGAGTCCGTGGCGAGCAATGAGCTTCCCACCAGGATCGTAGCGTACTCCTGCAACTTGCGTAGGAAGTGTCGCACTGCTTCGCTGTCTGGTCACCGCTGCACCCCCGCCGCTTCTCCGGCCCCGGGCCGCACCCTCCGGCCCCAGGCCGCACCGCCGCCAAAATGGACGCTCTGCAGCCGGTGTTGCAGCTTCCCTCTTCTCTGGCAACAGGGGTGTTTTTTAGGGGGCCAGCAGGTGTCTGGGACCTCGTCTCAGCCTCCCTCTGCCCTAGCGATGCTGTCCTGGAGGCGCGCTCGATGGGCGCCCCACTTCCCCACTCCTCACCTCAGCATGGGACTAGCGTGGCTCTCCTCCGGTGTGTCCTGGCACCCTGTGCCCCACGCCATGCTGCCAGCCGCACCAGGTGTCCGTTAGGAGCCCTCTCGCTCTCTGCCTCACCGGCCGCCTCCCGACACCTTCCCGCTCTCGCTGGATGTGCCTCTGCTGTTCTCAGCGTATTTCAGCCTTCTAGGGCCCGCCCGGGGAATCAGCAATCTCCGGCCTCCGCTCTCGGCCGGCGCCGGGACGTTTCCTGCTCACCGCAGCCTGGGCGAGTTACGCGCCCTTTTCCGGCTCTCCGCGCCCCTGTAGGTCGATGACTGCTCCTATGCCCCCGCCGCCTCGTAGGTCGCGCAGATCTCGTCGCCAGTTCGCACAGTCGTTCCCGCACCAATTCTGCTGAGCGTGGGGAATGTGATCTTGCAATCAGGATAATTAAAGGATAATTTCAGGGCCCTACAGACTGAGCTCTAAGAAGTCGCGTCCGCCATGTTGCCTGGCTGGCCACGCTCCCCGTGACCTGCAAAGCTTCAGGTCACTGCTACATGGAGGAAGTAGTGAAACCCCCAAAGTAAAATAAACATTAGGCACAATATATTCACTTACTGAAAGAAAAAACAAAGGTTAAAGGAATGTTATAGTTAGGTGAAAATGTCAGTTACAACATACTGTTTTAAAAGTATAAAACTGCTAGGGCAATTAGCAGTGCATTGTGAGGGTGCGGGTTATAGTTACTTGACATAACTATAACGTATAGTTTCTTACCTGTGAGTGTAGTTTTCAAGCCCGAAGAATTTTCTGGATTCACTATGTTGTGCATTATTCCGCCATCTAGTGGTTGGGTCCAGAATTGTAGTATTTCTTTTTTATTCTTGGGGTTTTTTTTCACGGACGGTGGGCGTCGACATACCACCATTTGGTGTCCTTCTGTGACGTTGACGTGCTTCCTCCGGAAGTTCCCACCTTTGGTCGCCATCTTCGGATTCTTTATTTTTTTTTCTCTTTCAATTGTTCGTTTTTGTCTTTTCCATTTCTTTCTCCCGTCTCATCTTTCTGGCGGAGGAGGGTGGGTTCGCTAGTGACCCCAGAAAATTCTTCAAGCTGCAAAACATTAGTGGGTAGGTTTAATCTCTTACTAGCCGTAGAAGTTACCATCGAGTCGGGGGGGCGGAGCTAGCCGAGGATTGGAATGGCCGCATATTGAGCGAGCTCCTCCGGATGCCCGCAAATTTCATTCTCATCCTGCACTTTGGACGTGGACTTCACCGTTATCAAAGGTGGGACAGCGAAGAACAACTAATCGCCTACTCTCGAGGAGGCAATCGTAAACAACAAGCGGCTGCGAGGGTAAAGTTGAAACCCGGTACCTGTCGGGGCCTACGCTGGGACGCCACAAGAGACGCACAGGCCTAAAGTTGGAAGGCAGGCTGCGCCATAAAGCACGCAGCCCGGATCGGAGTGGCCACGCCTCCCGTGGTGGATCAGGAGCATATCGAGGGAGCCCAGCGATCGGGTGAAGGAGACGCAACGGGATCAGACTGAGGGCCCACACAAGCACGGATCGGTTGAACGGGAGCATTCCGGTGAAGTACACAATACGGATAGAAGGCGCGGCATATTATAAAGCAGACCTGAGCCTACACCACAGAGAGGTAAAGGAGGCCTAGCACAGTCAGTAAGCCTATAGGCCCTAAAAACGCAAACGCCGGGCAGCAGGACTAAAGACGAGGCGAAAATCCATGCCCAGCTATGATATCTGCGATTTGAAGTTATACTAAGATATTCACGTATCTGGGGGGTCCTGGATGATTTGAGCAGCTCGCACATGCGTAATACACAGAGTGACTGACCAAGATCTAGAGTGCAATAGGGAACAATCAGCAAGGCGGATGCCTCAGACCCTGTGGGCACGTAACTCCTGATCGGCATATCTGACCCATCGCGCCTGACCGGACGCTGCGACCCAAGTATGAGGCCACCCCGTAGGGAAAGTGCAGACGCGCCCAGAGTTTCCACACAAATAAAGACGCGGAGGCATTTGCATGGAAGAGCATGGTGAAATAAACTGGCGGGGACAGTTTGAACGCTGCGAGAAGCCAGGACAACAGTAAAATTTGGCAAAATCAACCGGTGGGAGCAATATTGCGATTGTGCCCAGACGTCACCGCGCAGATACCTGCCGTGGACAGTAAGAATAACCACGACCGGGCCTGAGATAGCGGAAACCCCACACCAGCAAGCTGTTCACCAATTCCAAGAAGTATAGGCGCACATATGGGTCACGATGGGTAAACCAGATAAAAAACAGCCGAAGATAATTTTTGACCACTCCAAAAAAGTACAAGAACAATCTGTCTATGAACACCCATCGACTGAGGCGCAGCCGATGGGGGGCTTTACAGCAGACACTGTGCAATCAATGTTCTTAACAATACAAACAGTACTGACGACCATAGATGGGAAGATTGACAATCTTACACATAGAGTTGACCGCATGTCGGAACGACTAGACAGGCATACCGAAAGAATAGACATGGCCGAGAGACGGATATCGGACGTGGAGGACACTAATAACCAAATCACTGCCAAACAGACTGGAGTAGACAACTAGCTATCCTCACCGCTAAGGCGGAAGATTTGGAAGCCAGGCCCCGGAGAAGCAACATAAGGATTATGGGAATTGCGGAGACAAGAAACACAGGACCCATGGAGAAGTACGTGGAAAACCTTCTGACGATTCTATTGGGGAGAGAGACGTTTTCGGACGTCTTTCTGATAGAAAGAGCCCACAGATCCTTGGTCCCGAAACCACCTGTGGGCACCAGGCCAAGACCTGTAATAGCAAAAATATTAAACTACAGGGATCGAGATGCAACCTTAAGAAAGGCCAGAGAAATAGGTACGCTACGATACGAGGGCATGTAGATAGCACTATATCCCGACTTTACGCAGTCCATTCAAGAAGCAAGGAAGAAATATACACAAGCAAAGCAGAAACTTCGAGAATTACAGATCCCATATTCTATGTTATACCCAGCTAGGCTGAAGATAACAGATGAAGGCACTACTAAGGTATTTGCTGAACCAAAAGAACTCATGAAATACCTACACTCACGAAAACCAAAAGGAGAACGCAGACGGTCTCCAAGAGACAGACAGCAAGACCAGGAGCAACTATCAGACGTGGAGTGACACTCCCACTGGAACCGAGAAGTTACCAACCTTGGAAGATAGAAGAACAGTTCTGGGAGGTTGAATTCTGGGAACTGTGATTAAGACTACATCATTGAGAGTCAGAGATTTGCGAAGACCGGTAGAATGACTTACGCTTTGGGATGCACAGAGATCGACACCCCCCTCTAGGATGGGTGAGAGGAAGATCGACTAATCAGATAAGTCAATAGTAACATGTTCAGAACTGTGAAGTGTAGGGCCATGATAGACTATATAAGATTGGTGACGGCTTCTACATGATGCTTAAATATTAAATTAATACAATGTGATATGGTAAGATCAGGAGTCCACAGAAGATAGTGTGACCGAATGTAATATTACAAAAGGCCCCCCCTCTGAAATTCGTAGAAGAGGGGGATAGAACCCGCTACTACCGCCCACTTGTGTACATCACACCTGTTCTTTATTGTTTGGGATGTTTAATGTTATACATGTTGGGAGGGAGGGGATGGACCTGGCAACGATGGGGGAGATGTCTTCGTCGGGGGGAATTAGGCGAAGTGGGTGGGGGAGGACAAGGGAGGGTATTCTAGAAAATCACCAAGCAGCACTCGACGCCAAAACATTCCACTTATGAGATTATGACAGACTAGCACTTATGACTCTCAAAAGGACTATCCATCCCTGTATGAGTAAATATGACTGCTATGACACAGCAGGTTAGCACTCTGACCCTCATGTCCTGGAATGTGCGAGGCCTGCAGGACCCAAGGAAAATCAGGAAGGTACTTGTGTACCTAGATAGACACACAGTGGACATTGCCTGCCTCCAAGAAACACACACAGCGCCTAACCGTGAATGATGGATAGGTTATAGATGGGCACAATTTCGAGTCGCATCCTCTTACTCCAATTATGCTAGGGGAGTACTGATACTGATACTGATTAAACATAATGTTCCGTTTACACTAATTAACACGATTACAGATGACCAGGGGAGATTTATCATACTAAGGGGAAACTTTGGAGGAACGGATATCACACTAGTTACAACTTATGGGCCCAATGTGGACGATCCACATTTCTACGACAACATATGGTCCAAAATCAGGGAAACACAACCGAAAGCTATCATATGGGGAGGAGACTTTAACACATGCTTAGACCCGATACTGGACAGGGCCTCGGGAACGGATAAGCACGGAAGAAGGGGAGCTCGTACGATTCAGGAGGGAATGAGTGAGTGGTCAATGGTAGACATATGGCGAATGCGGCATCCTGGGAAACGGGAAGGCACATGCACCTTGCTAACACACAACACTTGGTCGAGACTAGACTACTGGTTGACCACACGGGAAGTTAGTACATGGACAACGGCGATAGAACACCTGCCTAAGACCCTGTCTGACCATTCCCCGGTGAGACTTACTCTGGAGGTCCCTACTCATACCCCGAGGCAGTTCACATGGCGCCTTAGGCCAGCGGCACTGAAAGATCAGGTTTTTAGAGAGGAACTAAGACGCACAATCGAGGAATACTTCCAGATTATTACTGGTTCAGTAGAGAGCTACAAGACACTGTGGGAGGCATTTAAGGTGACTGTGAGAGGCCACTGCATCAGTAAACACGCCGGTATCCTTAAAGACATTAGGCAGCAACTTGCTATGGTGGAAAAAGACATTCAGAAACTAGAAGCTGATTATACCGCCACCCTGCAGGCACCCCTTCTAGCAGACATACGCAGTAAGATGGACGCGTTCCACAAATATGCTGGCGCGGAAATAAAATATTTATCCAAACAATACACAGCAAGAGCTTATGGGGAGGGAGGAAGACCAGGTAGAGCATTGGCGCAAAAGATTAAGCCACTACAGAATGCCTCACTGATAACACAAATAACAACGGACCAGGATGAGCAGATCTAGGACACCCCCTCTATCCTGAATAATTTTCGCACATACTATTCCAAATTATACACTGCACAGACGTCGCAAATGCAACAAGATATTCATGACTATCTGGATGACATAGCTCTGGCATGGCTTTCAGATACACACAGGGAGTACTTAGGACATCATATCACGGAAGATGAATTTAGAGAAGCAATTAACTCACTGCCAAACAATAAAGCCCCAGGCCTGGACGGCCTACCAGGGGAATTTTATAAAGAATATAGGGACTTGCGGATACCACAGCTTGCACAGATGTACGAGGAAGCATACGAAGAAGGTGCTCTCCCGCACACGTTGCGTGAGGCACTAATAATAGTGTTCCTAAAACCCGGCAAAGACCCCAAGTTCAAGGTCCACAGCCCAAAATATATGCATTATATTTGCGAGGTATCATAGTCTAAACCCTGAGACGCCTGCGACAGCTGCCCTACTAGATGCAGCGAAAGCATTTGACTCAGTGGAATGGGACTTCATGATCACCGGCCTGACTAAGATGGGATTACCGCCTGCCTTCCTGAAATGGGTCGCCCTATTATACGACGAACCCAGCGCTAGAGTACGCATAAATGGACACCTCACAGCAATTTACGATCAGCCACGGAACGAGACAGGGGTGCCCATTGTCCCGTATATTGTTTGCGCTCATACTAGAGCCGCTGGCCTGCAAAATCAGACAAAAACATCCAGAAGCAGCGCTCCAGTTCCACCTTCGCCCCGTAGGTATCTCACTCTACGCAGACGATACGGTCCTATACACTAGAAACCCGGACACGCACTTGAATCCGCTGATCAGAGAGTATATCAGATTCGAACAATACTCGGGCCTTAGTATAAATTGGAGCAAGCCATTGGTGATCCCCTTAACAGAGAAAACCCCGAGACCGCACCTAGACTATCCATTGACATGGATAACAGACCTGGTGAAGTATCTGGGAATATGGGTACACCGGGACCCGGAGACAGTGATCAAGGCAAATTATGGAGTAGCAATGAGCAAACTAGAAGAGCAAATCGAGAAATGGATCAAACTCCTGTTATCAATAGCAGATCGTATAGCTCTTCAAAAAATGGTAATACTGCCCAGATTCCTATACCTGTTTTGAAATATGTCAATTTGGCTTACGCAGGCCTTTTTTACAAGACTACGAACAGCATTACAACGCCTTACGTGGGCTGGAAAGCAACCCACGGTAGGATGGAAGGTACTCACAAAACCGTATCACCAGGGAGGCTTTGCTGCACCTGATTTTCAAATGTACTACTATTGTGCACAAGCACACTATGCACATTATTGGACACCACCGCACTTACATTTCCTGCATGTGGCGGTAGAAACGGACAGTGTTCACCCGAAGCAGTTGACACAGTACATCTCAGACCCTGTGGGGAACTACCCCACCGAAATCATACACCCGGTCGCATGCACATCTAGAGCCTGGCATACATTAGCAAAGCGAGCACGTAAGACCCGGCTCTATGCACCGGCACTACCCCTAGCGAATCATCCTAAACTATCGGTCACGCAAGAGAAGGGTATGAGACAGGCACTGAAGGACATGGGATTTACGACGCTAGGCACGATATTCCCACATAACACCGCAGAGCCCATCCATGAGTGCACACCAAACGCCATTAAAAATGTTTGCATACTTTCGGTTGAGGGCAGCGGTTAGAGATCTATATGATACATTCCAGACAGAACCCACACCACTGCAGGCCCTTCAACCAATGCTTACGGCGCCAACGCGTGTGGCATTGGTGACAAAATTATACACTGCATCCCAGACCGAACAATATACAGAACCTGACAGTGCACTGGCGCGGAGGGAAGAGGCTACGGGGGGACCCATCACAGACAATGAGTGGCACTTTATTTGTACACAATTGCACCTGCTAACATCAAATAGCAACTAACGAATCATTCATTTTAAATTTCTCCACCAGACGTATTACACACCAGACAAACTATACCGTTATGGCTTGAGAACTGATGACAGATGCCGGAGATGTTCTGCCCCTAAGGCAGACTTTGTACACACGGCATGGGCATGTCCTGACCTGGGAAAGTTCTGGCGGGAGGTATTGGAGGCACTCACTCAAATGCTGGCTAAGGTAATCCCAAACGCACCACTGGTATGCCTCCTAGGGATCTACAACCTTAAACTGCCTAGAAGGCGGAAACTACTAGCAGTGGCACTCTTGCTAGCAAAGCGACGGATAGCCATCACATGGGGCAGTAAAGGCCCGCCAAGCTTCAAGGACTGGCTGGCAGATATGTTGTACTGCAAAAAGAAACATTAGGGACATATGAGGAAGACCTACCACAGGCCTCTAGACCCAAAGACTTCTGGCAGCCACTGATGGACTACTTAACACAACAGCAGGTAGACTCTTGATAGACAAAAGGAGACGGGCCCGGGATGAGGGGAGGAGCGACATACTGGATATAGGAGGCTAAAGACCACATGACGATGTACATGGGCAGAGTTCAGTCACCTGAAGAGCTGGATTTCAGTGACGTTCAAGGGTGGAGTTGCTAATCACTATAAATGCTGTAAATGATGTAAAGTAATTGGGTCAAAGTGCCATTACACTGTCAAAATGTAATAGTATGAAGAGAAGGAAAGTAATTGGATGTAAACTGTGAAAATATGTATTTAGCATACTGTAAGATTTTTGATTATTGCTGCTTGGTGAATATAATAATAAAAAAAATACGTTATCATCGAGTCAGCTGGCACTGATCCCTTGATGTACATAGGATCCTTTGAGGAGTGTTTGCATTTTTTCTCACCACGTGGTGCGACTGCCTTGCATGTAGCAGGTTCTTTAAAGGGTTCCTTACCCTGGTCCAGTACACTAGCAGCATGGGAAGGAATTGATTCCTTGTTTGTGTAGGCAGCAAGGCCTCTAGAAGAAAACATGATTGTTGCTTTTCTTCCTCTAATATCATTCCATAAGTGTCTGTTGCTTTCTTTATCACTTGATTGTACATCCCAAAGTCATCTGGTGGTGAGGGCATCGAGGGGTATGAGCCTACCACTTCTTCTGGTAATTCGGCATCGAGATCTTGCCACTGTAGGACTTGATACTCCGAGGTCGCCGAACTGTGATGAGTTTGGTCCTCTTCCTCAGAAATTCACGTTACCTGCGGACACCCTGCAGAGAAATTCACGTTACCTGCGGACGCCCTGCAAGTCGAGGATTAGTTTTACCCGTTCAGCCCTTTTGAAGTCTTTACGGAGCTCTAGCTCGTTGGTCTCCATGAGTTTCCTTTGATGTACAGTTATCCAGCGCCACTTTCAGTTGTTTTTCAGTAGCGCACGAGGACTTTGGCCGTGCGACGCATGGTAAGGGGTGTTGGTACGCCTCCAGCCATATTCAGGACTTCCCTTTAGTTATTCGTTATTGCCTTACTTTCTCAAGGATCAGGCTATCCTTTGACTTCTAAGATTTCAGTGCTCAGCACGACTTACCAGTGTTGTGTAAGACAGCTGCTCTTGCATCTCCGATACTTAAACGGAGGAGTATGTGATGATATAATCATGTTGATTGAATTTCAAGATTGAGCCCCCTCTTGTCATTATAACCTGTTGATTGATTTCTAAATATTAAGGAAAGTTCCGCCAACAAAGAATTATATTTACTGCGCCCTGGCGCAGGAACTGTGGACATGGGTCCTATTCCAAAACGCACGTCGGCGCCTTCTATTGTTGTAATGCTGTGTGTGTAATTTTCTGTACTATTATCACTATGATGTCTGATCTTATTTGATTCACTCTGGTTTAGTGGTGTATGGTATATTTGACGAATGTGAGGGTGTGTGGTGTTATCAGATGAATGAATGATATTTTGTTTTTGGGGGTTATTGTATATATAAAATATGTAAATTAAGAAATTGTATTTATAGAATGAAAATTTGGATGACACCATTTTGTCATGATTATATTTTTTATGTCTAATAATAAAAAAGAATAATGTTTTTCAAATAATTTTGTGTTGTGGGACAATGTTGATGTATTTTAAATGAAGGATATATTACCTATGTACTATTATGTTACCTAGGAGAGGCCTGTTCTTGTTCTAGTTTGGTCCTCTTCCTCTCCATCTGCTTCGAAGTAGTACTCTTCTTCCTCCTCGACCAGTTCTGGCGCTGTCGGCGGCTTTAATTGTTCGGCGTTGGTTGAAATTTTCGGAGGCATTTTTAATTGCTTCATTGTCTCGTTGATATCTTTTTTGCTTTGCAAGATACTCACCATTTTGGCTTTAAGCCTTTTCTTTTTTAGCTCCAACGCTTGTGTTTCGGTGTCGAGATTTTCTGCCTTTATTTTGGAGCTTGGTGACATTGATGTTGAACCTTATTTAACCCTTTCTTTTTTTGACGTTGAACCGTCCTTTTCGTGACTGTTCTTCAACGATATTGTCTTTTCTAGGGTTTTTGCCATATGGGAGTCCTTGACAAAGGAACCGACAGACTGTTTGTCTATGGACGCACTTGCGATCGTCAACTGTTTGGACGCCAAGGCTCCTTTTGAGTACTTAGTCACTTTTCATGGGTCGGCTGACTGTTTGGGGGGTGGGGGTCGATGCTTCTCCTACCTCCTTCAGAGTTTTCTTTTTGACCTCGACGACTGGGACTTGCGCATCCTCTTCTCCTTCAGGCCCTTCGGTGGCGTTGCCCTCCTCTTCGCTGAGAGGCCCAGGTCTCGAATCGACGGAGGTGGTCCTTGAACCTGCATGCTGTAATTTGCTCATCTCTGCCGCTCTCTCACCCTTAAAGTCTTCGGGGAGAACGCCTAGCATGCGCTGCAATCTTCGCTTCGGTGGTCCAGCGGCAGGCAAAGGTTACAGAACGGATGCTGATCCTTCGGTGCATACTTGTGGTGAGAATTATCGCAGAACTCCATTACCACGCACAGGGAGCCCCCTGTACACACATTCTCAGTAGGACGTCGGTCTTTTCCTCTTCGTTGCGTCCCGGTTCCCTGACCTCGAAGGCTGGTACGTCGATAAAGTTATTTTCTCGATGAATTTGTTATCTTTCGTCGATTCTTCTCTCCAAACTTCAAGAGCTCCTTCCGTATTGATCCAGACCAAAAAGTGGAAAAAAAGAATATCAAGATGGTGACCAAAGGTGGGAACTTCCGTAGGAAGCATGTCGACGTCACAAAAGGACACCAACTGGTGGTATGTCGATGCCCACCGGCCACGAAAATAAAAATAAAAAGAAATACTACAATTCCAGCACCCAACCACTAGATGGCAGAATAATGCACAGTATAGTGAATCTAGAAAAGATTCACGCAGCAAAGCTGGAGAACCTCTGTTTTTGGTATTTTAAAACAGTATGCTTGAATTTACTTTTTCATCAAACCGTAATATCCCTTGAACCTTTGTTTCTGTGAATTTCTAAGGGTTTTTTTAAATGTAAAGGAAGATATTATTACCATACCTAACCAAACTGTCACTATAGCCTTTGTTTTGTTCTCAGTACATTTTTAGGGTTTTTTAATGTAATGCCAAGCCCATTCTGCATAGTCTCTGGCCGTGCACACTGTGGGGCTGGCTGCTGGGCTCGCTGCAGGACTTGGCCTGAAGCCAGGCCCTGCCTCGAACTCCTCACAGATGCTTCCAACCTGTGGGTATCAAACTTCACACTGCACACGGCCTTCGACAGTGCACCACGTGGGATTGGGCGCAGGGCCTGGCCAGGGACAAACACAAGGAGGCTTTGCACTGGGGTCTTTCTGGGGTTCTTTTTGCTCGTAGTACAGCAGCCCCTTTCCCCCCTCCCCCAACATTAAAACAAATGCTTGGTGGTGCCAATACTCCTTCTGAGAACAAAACCAAGCAATAAAAAATATTTTTAAAAGACCATGCTGGCATTATGGAGCAGTGAATAATAAATTAGTCCATCCCTTTGGGCCTAATGTGTGTTCCTACTCGAGGCAAAAAATACATTGGGGGTTGCGGGAGAAACCTCAGGGCCCACACATGCTCCCCTGCATGCACTCATCCAGGGAGCAGCAGGAGCTGGCTTTGCTCCTGCCTGGTGGGAGCAAACTAAATTTCACTGCCTGCAAGAGCACAGCCAGGGAAAAAAAGAATTGTGCTGTCACCCGGCGGGAGCATTTTTGTACCTTCCATCAAGAGGGAGTGCACATTTGTTTCTCTGCCCGTACTCTTGTAAACGGGTAAACTGTATTGTGGGAAAGGGCATCCCCCAGAACACACCATGGGAGCATCCCTCTCTCCCATTAAATTTAAGCTTGGCCCTGGGGGATTGGGTCCCCAGGGCCTCATTGAGGCTAAGGGAGGGGGACAATGTGCCCAGTCCCCTAAGTATGCATCCCCTGGGTCCTGGCAATTCCACATTTTTTTATGCACAGGGCCCTGCTTGCAGTGGATTCATAGATCCACTGAATGATTAAAAATAAAATTAAAGATCTATTTTGTCCCCGTGGGTGGGACTAGGCAGGGAGGATATCCTAACCATGTCCCCTATTGTGTTTTTTTTTGTTTAACCTTTTTTACAGGGCTCGGGACGGAGTCCTGAATCCCAAGATGGCTGCCTCCATTTCGTTGTTGATATGGTGGCAGCCAATCCGATCTCATCTCAAGATCATTTCGGCTCCAAGGTTTCTCAGTGCCGTAAAATATCGATTTTTTTTAGCTTTAATTTCTCAAACACTACTGAACAGATTTACGCCAAATCACAAAGGCACACTTTCTGGACCAAGAGCTTGCTTTCTGACAAATTTGGTGCAAATCTGTCCAACCATCATGGTCTGTAGCGGTGTCTACATTTTCTATATACAAGTGAATAGGGGAATGGGGATTTTGAGCCCCGCCCCTT
Organism: Lissotriton vulgaris; assembly: GCF_964263255.1. Lineage (NCBI taxonomy): Eukaryota > Metazoa > Chordata > Amphibia > Caudata > Salamandridae > Lissotriton > Lissotriton vulgaris. Next base: position 845,985,806 of record NC_141695.1, read on the forward strand.
TTTATTTCCTCAGCCCCCTCAAAATCACATACAATAACAAAACTAAAATGTATGATGAACCACAAAACTTCCTAGACCATATCAGCCCAGACTAAATGGAAACAAATCCACCCTCATCCCAAATGCTGTGACCAATAGCCCTTAATTTTAAGATGGGAGTAACCCCCCTCCCCGCCAACATTCAGTTAACCCCTCTAATCTTTCTTGACAAAATGTTAAGCATGACCAGAAAAATTGCCTTCACACAAGAAACACACCTTAATGGCACAGAAACTGAGGGAGCAACACGGTCTTCTTATAAGCTGGTAACAAAAAAGTATAGTGTTGCAATACTCCTACACAAAAAATTTAAAGCAACCATAGTTGCAATGAAATCAGACAAGAACGGTAGGTGGGTTTCTGCTACCACCCAAATTGGTAACATTATTTAGAATGTACTCAATAGAAAAGAAATTACAAGAAAATTACTCCACCTTCTATCCAGTCAAAGCTGCAATGAAATCTCAAGGTTAAATCATCCAGTCTATTTCCCTATCAGTCAGACACATGTAAGTAGGAACCCCTTCATTATCTAGGATTAACAAGAAAATGTACAGCACGTATGTGGTTACCACAAAACCTAATACCCAATTATGGGTCCATTCACAAAACTTCCAGCTTTTCATGGACTTACAAGAATCAAATTAGAGAGGAGCCAGTTGATAACCAAAATGTGCGCACTTATCACAAACCTATTGTCTTTTGCAGATCCCTGCGGTTCTCCAATAAAATGTTGAAAGCTTGTCTTTTATTCAATAACAAATGCTGGTGATGCTATGAAGGCAAAGCCAACGGAGAACATATGCTCCTATTCTGCCCAAAATAAGCAGCTTTCGAAAATGTTTGTGTTATACTTGTGTAGCACTTTCATGAGGGAGGAATGTGGAATCCGATGTTGGGTTCTAGATTCCTGGGAGCATGGTGAGGTTCCAGTGAAGTCAATAGAGGCTGGGCTGGCAATGGAACAGCTACTGGATGTCGCAGGGGCAATCTCATGAATTGAATAAAGTACATTCACCAACTTACCTGCTGTGTAGCCTTTTCTTCATTACCCACTCAAGAATTTGGCAACGAGTTTTGCCAGCCACCCCTGTGATGAGTCGATAGCTACGAATTCTGCGTGCAGTCAATACACCTGCTTCGTGTATTTCCACCTGTTGGACAGGAAACATCCTGCAGAAAATCTCAACAGAAAGAACTGTGCATATCATCCTAAAGGCAAGATTTGGGCATTTTGGAGAGTGGGGTAAACTGTGTGCGTGTGCCACGGGATAGAGGGTGATTAACCAACAAAGAACAACCACTCAGCAGGACGAGCAAGTATTCCACTACGTGCCACATCATCATTACGCTTGCACGCTTCATAAACAAGACCCATCGCCTATTGAAACTCACGTTCAGCAGCCCGACATGCAGGCCATTTTGGAAACATTCCCAACTTCGGGTATTACTGCAATACAGTTTGCAGCCAATTTTCGTTGGTAAACCCTAACCAATGGACGATTATAAGTGATTATTCAGTGACTGGCACACTGGTTTGTCTTCGGTGACTTGCAAACCTGTTTCCTCAATTAACATTTCGTCGTTACACAGCTGATTTACATTTAAAGGTGCATGATTAAGATGAGTTGTTACCTACTCCTTGGTGACTCGCACATAGTCATTTGAATTTCCTCAACATAAGACTTGTCCTTCTCCAGTACAAGGCTAATTTACATTAGATAACAATAATCAACGTTGCACGTTGGTATTTGCTCCTCGGAGACTCGCACATTGGGCTCCGAGTTTTACGTTATTAATCTTTAATCAGTGATTCGCACACTTGCTTTGCATGTTACTTCTTCACCAGTGACACGCACTTGCACACTCACACTTTATACATTCTCAGTCATGCAAACACATGGTGCCATTGTATCTCCCCCAATTTCTTTGGCTTTACCAGGACCTCTTTCTATTGAGTGGGAAGAGGGAAGACTGGCTAACCGTATATGAAACTCCGCCTTGGACGGAGTTAGGTTTAGGGCTTCTCGGAAGAAAGCTTAGCTTCTGAACAACTTGGGTAAAGAGGGCCAACACATATTTAAGTATCTACCACCTGCCACTCAACCTAATGGTGACCCTATTGAAGATGTCTATGCAGAAGCAAAGAAAAGACTAGAGCTCAGATTTGATAAGGAGGAACATTTGGTTATGAACTGTTATAAATTCTACACTCACCAGCAAGTAGAGGGTCAATCGATAGAAGACAATCTCCAAACTTAGAGAACTTTCACTGAAGTGTAAGTTTGGAGCCATGACTGATGAATTGGTTTGTGACCAGTTGATTGTCCATTGTAGATGCAAAAAGACCCAAGAACGTCTGTGGGCATCCAAAAATCCTTCTCTCAAGGATGCCATAGAAATTGCCAAAGTAGTTGAGCAATCTTAACATTGCATGCGTGAATTGGACAAAAAAGAGGGAGTGCGTATGTATGTCTCTACAGTTCTCTGAGATGATTCGGATGTGGTTTCTGTACTCAACGCTAACCGCAGTGCGGCAAGACCCAAACAATTGTCTAGGTCTTGTTATAGATGTGGTAGTGCCTTTCACACTGCTGATTATCACGAATGTGTGACCTTAGATAAAACTTGTAAGAAATGTGGTTGCAAAGGTATTTTGCAGCAGTATCAATAAGAGAATGATCCAATTTATGGTAGACTGGTTCTATTTATACTATCCCTCCTAAAGTGGAGTTTGACAAGCAGTGGTTTGTAGTGGAGTTATCACTGAAAGATATCAATCCAGGGGAGTACCAACGGGGTGCCATAGACCAGTTGGGTTACATACAAGCAGCTATAGAATCTGGTGGGAGGACAATACAAGGAAAGGTTTATGTGGATGGTCCACCCTTTTTAGGATGGATGCACCAATATGTCCTGTGTATATTGGTAAATCCCAGAGCTTTCATTCAGGTGATGGTTGTTGAAGACTTTGGATTAGGAGATATACTAGAAGGAGCTAAGTCTTTAGAGAGGAGTTAGGTTGTTTGGAAGGGTACATTCACAAAATAGTACTGAAACCTGATGTAGTACCTGTGCAACACAAGGTACGTAGAATTTCTTTGGTGGCTCGAGAGGCTGTTAAAGAAATACTAAACGATATGGTGTTGTCTCGGGTAATAGAACCTACTGAAAGCTCAATGTGGGTTTCTTCTGTCGTTATTACTGAAAACCAGATGGTAAACTTAGGTTTTGAATTGACTTACGGTCGCTCAATCAAAATGTGGTGATGGAGAAGTATCCTTTACCCAATATAAATGAACTTATTTTAGCTTTGAGTGGAGGGAAGTATTTATCCAAATTAGACTTGAAGAATGCATATCACCAAATCAAACTGCGTGAACAGTCCAAGCCAATCACAGCATTCATCACTATGGAGGGAATTTTTCAGTGTACCAGGATGCCTTTTGGAATGTAATCCGCCAGTAAGCGTCTTTCAAAGCATGATGAGTGAACTGTTTTAAGACATGACCAATATAGTTTATTTTCAAGATAACATTCTTGTGTTTGGAAGTACAGTTGAGCAACATAATTTGATTCTAAAGCAAGCCCTGTACACGATAAAAGATGCAGGGTTATCACTTAGATGGGAGAAATGCAAATTCTAGGTTGGCAGAGTAGAATACCTGGGTTATGAAATATCCACAGAAGGTGTTCGACCAAAGGAAAATTTTATAGATACCATCAAGTTACCTCCCACACCTAGTGGCAAAGAACAGTTGAGATCTTTTTTAGGTCTCATTCAATATTATTCAAAATATGTGCAGAGATTCTCAGAGAAGACAGATATTCTGAGGCTATTCCTAAAGAAAGGAACGGGCTGTGGGTGGGGGAAGCTTCAGCAATCTTGCTTTGATATGATTAAAGAGGAAATTTGTGAAGCTGCTATTCTCTCACCCTTCGACACTAAATTGAAATCCATTCTCACAGAAGATGACAGTGCCACGGGTCTGGGGACAGTGTTAGCACAAATGCATGGGAGTCACGAGATGACCATAGCTTTTGCATCCAGGAAGTTGGCCAGTTCTGAGAGGAACTGTTCTGTAATCTAGCATGAGACTTTGGCATCAGCTCGGGCGTGTGAATATTTTAGGACCTATCTGTGGGGTACAAAGTGTGTGTGTGACGATCAGATCATAAACCTCTGTTAAAAGTATTATTACCAGGAAGTACGAATAAATGTCCTGCATGACTTGCCAGGTTAGCTGCTCTGTTACAAATCTCCCAATGCTCTAACAGTAATTTATGCCACATTAGAAGTTTCTTGTTATTGGCACACACCCTAGTCACCCCCTACTCTCCATTCCGCACTTCCCTCCAATCGAGTCACATCCATACCGAGTTACTCACTGCTCTAGTTCTAACTCATGCCTCACTAACACTGTCCGCCCATCATCAATGGACACCCCCTTCACCCGTTCACCCCACCCCCTCCCCGCGCTTCCGTCCCCGGTCCTCTTCTCAATTGCCCTTCTCTCCCCCACAGCACTGACTCCATCGACCACCCTGTCCTGATGACGATCCCGACTAACGGGCATCGAAACGCCGTCGACTCTACAGCATAACTATAAGACGCATATTACGTTTTGTGCTACTGTTTAAATTTATGCAATCTTGTTTTAAGTAATTACAACTTGATCCTGTGGAGCCATTATTGATGTACAACTTGTGTTTATGCGCAGATCACGCTGTTCACTTTAGCACTTGCACCTTCATCACCAACTGTATATATCACCACGCACCAAGTGCCACTGGGTTGTCACGTGATCTGTTCTGTACAGTGCTGTTCAACTGTATTGCCATGTGAAAGACCTTTCCCTGTTTCTATTGGTGAATAATACCGCCTTTTTTTCAAAAAATTCTAGTGACTCCTTGTTCCTTATTTTTGTAATGCAAACTGCATACATTGTGTAAATTGCCCTTGCATGATACCTGTTGGGAATTGTTTTTGCTTACACTTTTACAAAGTGGAGCACATTCAGGGATGGAGAAACATCCAAGCGGACTGTTTGTCCAGACTATCTTTGGAGTGGCAAAAGGTGGGTGAGCCTTCTGTCTTGGCCAAGAAAGTGAAGCTACAATTGCTGCAGGCTAGGATGTTTTAAGTATTGTAGGTGCCAATGCGATCACAAAACAAGAATGGATTATGGAGATGGAATCAGAACTTACCCTGTGGGCGGTGAAGAGTTTGGTGATGCGAGCCACAGGAGCCATATAAAGGTTGAAAAGGGTCGGGCTGAGGCTGGACCCTTGAGGGACCCCGTGTTTTAGGCTAATGGATTTAGACCTATAAGGTTCCTGTGCTACTTGGAAACTACAGTCATGGAGAAAAGATTCCAGCCATCCCCACGCCTTACCCACCACTCCTCCCCTTCTCAGACACTGCAGCAGAGTTTGATGCGCCACAATGTCAAACGCGGAACTTAAATCAAGTATAGTAAGTGCCGCCATTTGACCGTCATCCACGAAGAGTCTCCATGGAGAAAAGCAAAGCTGACTCCGTCGAATGGAGTGCATGAAAGCCAGATTGCGTGGGATGAAGCAGCTTATGCGTGTCAATATGGGCAGTCAGTTGTTGATTGACCACCTTCTCCGCAATCTTGGCGAAGTAGGGCAGGAGCAGATAGGGCGCAGGTTATTTAACTGCTCCATACTTACATTCGGCTTTTTTCAAAGGGAGCACCACGGCCTCCTTTCAAGTTTTCGGCACGTTGCCTGAACTGAAGGAGAGTTCTAGTAGATGTCTAATAAATGGCTCTAAGGTCTCATTACTCTCTTAAGATTTTAGTAGGCGCAGGGTCTTTGGGTGAGCCAGATTTGATGCTAGTCGCTGTCTTGTACAACGTATTCCAAGCTGGGACCCTAAACTCGATCAGACAGTCTGTCTCGATTAAGCTACTGGGAGTCCCATCTGTCCCATGCCCATCCCTGGCTTTCACAGGAAGCAAAAAACTCTGCCACCTGATCACAGGATACCACGGATCCTGTCACAGGAGCCTCTATGCTCGAAAGCGAGGATATTTCTTTATAGACCAAGAACAGCTCCTTAACTGAGCTGTCCGCCTTTTCTATACTCTCAGTGTAGTAGGATGTTTGTGCTTTCCTAATTAGGGTGCGATACCCTTTAAGGCTGGTTTCATAATCAATTCCATATGTTGGCAAATAGCCTCTTCTCTGGCGTCTCTCAAGGCGCTTGCATGCTGTCTTCGCCTCCCTCAACTCTACACTAAACCATGGGGCAGATTTAATCAGTTTCTCTGGCCATTTACTAGACTACGGTGCCGTGCTATCAAGAGCCTCCAGGATGCGCCTGTCCAGAGCCTCGCAGGCTGAGTCTGAGTCTATATCCAGCCCATCCGGCGGTCCTCCGCATACCAGGGCCGTGTGGAACTTCTCAGAGGAGAAGCCAGCTCATCTCCTCTGTCTCTCCTTAGCTCCCACCTTCACCTGCATTTTATCTGCTGTTCCCATTACCCTGAAGGGATCAGGAAATGGTCGGACCATATAACAGGTACCAGGCGTTCAATTTCTAGAGTCTTCCAGTTAACAAAAATTGGGTCCAATAAATGGCCCAACTGATGCGTAGGGAGCTCAGATTTTAACGACATTTGCAGTGTTATTAGCTCTTGACGGAGCTCCTGGGCCACTGCATTGTAGGTGTCATCCAAATGCAGGTTCAGGCCCCCCAACAAAAGGAGCTTCTCATATCTGAGGGCAGGCTGCATTAAACTTTGAATAAGACTTGTAGCAAATTGCATTGCGCCTCCCGGGGGTCTATAAACTAAGAATCCCTTAATAACAGACCTTAACAGAAAAAAAGCCTGCTTCACTGTCTGCAAGATCAGCCGGCTATAAATTACACTGTATACCATGTTTATAGATTATGGCGATCCCTCCTCCCCTCCCCGTGGGTCTGTCTATACTACAAATACCATAACCACGAGGTAGTGTCTCTAAAATTTCTGGAGCCGACTCCTCATCAAGCCAAGTCTCTGTAAGGAAGAGTATTCCCACCTTACTATCCACCAGATAGTCATGTATCTCAATTCTGTGCTTCCTAAGCGATCTGCAGTTGATCAGGGCACAGCTAAGTAACTGCCCAGAATCCCTGACCATCAAATGGGGATTAATCGTAAAGGGACAGTGCCTGCATCTCATGTTCTTCTCAAGCTTTTCTGGGTTCATGCTGTGTTTGCAGTAGTCCTCTACCCGTGTGTATAGAGCTAGTAATTCCCGTCAAGCATATTGTTTTCCTACCACAGAACCAGCAGGGGTTCTGGCCCCGGCCGGGCACAGACGGGCTTGCCGTTGGCACGTCCGCTGTGCGGTCGCTGGGGCATATGTGCGCTATGCCTGAGCTCCCCTGTGACTAGAACGCCAACGCAGTCGGCGGAAGGGCCTGGCTCTCCCTACCCCGCCATCCGCGCAACGGTACTAGCTACCGCGTCGGACCAGGGCGGGAAGGACACAGCACCGAGCTCAGGCCTTCGCGTTTAAGGTAAGTCTTCACAATACCCCCCCCTCCCCCCAATCCTTCCTTGCGTCCCCCGAGCAGTTTCCAGGCTCCTCCACCCCAAGTTTAAAATATGGAAGAATTGCTTTTAAAAATCGGAATAGTAAAAGTAATGGAACTGGGAACCTGTGTGGCCGTACAACGATTCGGGAGGACATTGCCACTGCCCTCCTTCGCGCCTTCCTTCTAAAGAACCTGCTCTTATGCTTCAACTCTCCCCCAAACAATCATAGTGAGAAAAATTATTGACAATTGCCCTACTCACTATGATGGCCTTTACAACAAACTACCAGTAGCAGGAAAGAATCTCCAAAACAAAAAACAACAATTTGAATGAGGGTCTAAGGGCAAAATTAACGACCTACAAGCAGACACGTGCCCCAACAATACGTACTAATAACAGAGTGTCTGAGGGTCAGAAAACAGGGTTCAGGTGTGTATCCAGTTCAAAGCACAACTAAAGATGACAAACGTGGTGGAAATAGAGGTGCAGTGATGTGTTTCAGAAAGCATTACATCCCTAAGGTTGGGAAAAAGTACCCATCAGTTCCCGCTCGGTACCGCCCTTTGTCATCATGTGGGTTCTCCGTAACCCAGGAGAAAGTGCTGCCTGTCACTAGATGTTACTGTGACAGACAATCAACCATTGGTAGATATAGGTTTAAATGGGTGATACCAAGAATGCCAGATGTCAGAAAGGGTAACTGATTTGCAGTGCAAGAGTGTAAAGTGAAGGTATGAGGTATATAAAATTGGACAGATGAGTAGAAATTGACAATTTAATGGTGTTTCTCAATTCTTCCAACATTAAAAACAATATGAAATACCAACAGATTTAACAAAATATCTGTTTGCAGGAGGGGTCGACATGTTTCAGCATCTGCGGCAAATATATTGCGCCGCTGCTTTCTTCAGGACCAGTATGTTTTTGCTACTGCAATAATTAATAATAAAAATTATATCACCTGTGGATTTCAGGTCATACTCAATATCCTCCAGAACACTGAAGAATCGTAGTGCCAAGAAACAGGAAACACAAAGAACCGAAAAAAGGGGGGAAAGGGACAAACAATACAGTGTTATCACAACACATGATACATTTTATTCAATGTGCCACTAGAGTATGGTCAAATTTCCCATTACCCAAGTCCAAAAATGTGCTTACCTAATAGGTAGGAGAATAATGCATTACCCCACCTTGCTGCAGCTCAGGTGAGTGGAGCAACGCTCTAGTTAAAAAACAATACAAACATACAGTCACAAACTTGGTCATATATTATAGAATGGTGGTGGATGATTCACTGAGGCGATTTCTAATTAGCCGGATCGAGTCAATGGTCGCTTACCATTATCAAGCATACAGTGTATGAGTTTTCTTATGGTGGTTGTCATCAAAGGTAAACCATGCTCAGTCGTATTAATCACATCTGCAGTCGTAGCGGGAGATGTATATAGTAGTGCATTCAGACGAAGCTCTACTGGTTTTATAACTTAATCTCACACTGCCTGCAGGTGTGTGCGCATATCGATTGCCCATTTATCTAGTGAAATATTCGATAATTTTCGAATGCGGTGGTCTTGAAGGTTAGAAGTTATTAGCGCAATACCCCAGTGAGCGAGGGTAAAGAGTTTCAGATCGCCAATCCTGTTCTATCATTCAGTGTCCATTTACGCCAATAGCAGCGATCTAACAACATTTAGTGAGTGAGTGCAATACCCGATTTAACAAGGGAAGAGATTATCAGAGCGCCAGTGCTATTCTCAAGTAATCAGCAGGTGGAACACTAACCTGTCTGTCGGTGCACAGATGCGTCCCTCTGAGCAATCTGGGGGGGCACCGTTGCATGTTTGGTCGCCATCTTTATTTTGCTTGATGGTACGGTCACGTGTTTAGCACGTCACGTGATGCCGAACTACAAAAACTCAAAAGGCTTGTTGAATAACCTATGTAAACACGTTCAACACAAGATCACACCAAGTGCAGAAGATTGTACTGAAACACTGGTCAATCTTGAACTCTGGAGGAGACCAAATACCACAACCTCTCTTTGCCTTCAAGAGATGATCGAATCTGAGGGATAAGCTTGTTCACACAAGACCAAGGAACAAGATGCACAGGTTACTACTTCTGTAACAATATATCTGTAAGAGACATTAGTTAGTGATAGATTCCTTACCTTAGAATAACCCCAGGCGTCACACTGGATCCGGAAACTTTTGCGTAGCAGTACGCTTGCGCGTCGGTAGGCGTCGTCTGCGGCTCCGCGTCAGTCGTTGGCATCGTGATGACGTCGGAGTACTTAGACGCCGCCTCCGCGTGCTGACGTCAGTTCTTAGACACAGCTTTTCCACGCCAGAAACGCAGAGCTATGCCAAAAACCAACACTGGTGCCTTGAAACTAGGGCCCTGAAAGGGGATGATCTTAACCCTAGATATCGGTTCGCAGAACGGGGAGGATGGGTGGGTCGGTAAGGAATCTATCACTAACTAATGTCTCTTACAGATATATCGTTACACAAGTAGTAACTTGTGCATCTGAAAGAGACACGTTAGTGATAGATTCCTTACCTTAGAATAGATACCCCAGCAATACCAACCCCGGTGGAGGGTCTGCGAACCAATAATCACACCAGAAAGTCCTGGAGGAAGGAACGGCCAAAGAAGCCATCCCTCCGGACTTGGCTGTCCAGGCAATAGTGTCTTGCAAACGTGTGCAGCGAGGCCCACGTAGCCGCCTGGCAAATGTCCTGCAAGGGCACACCTCGGCCCAAGGCAGTTGTAGTCGCTGTGGCTCGAGTGGAATGAGCCCTCAGCCCAACAGGGGGTTCCTACTTTGCCAAGGAGTAACACGCCTGGATACACAAGATGATCCACCGCGAGATGGTCCGCTTGTGTACCGCTTTCCCCTTCTTAGCGCCCACGTAACCAACAAAGAGTTGGTCATCTACCCGGAACTGGTGTGTGTGATCCAGATAGAACGAGAGCGCACGTTTTGGGTCCAGACTGTGGAGCCTCTCTTCCTCTCTCGAGGGATGAGGAGGCGGAAAGAAGGTGGGCAAGGTGATGGATTGCCCAATGTGGAAGGCTGTGACCACCTTGGGTAGGAAAGAGGGCCTTGTCCGCAACACAACCTTGTCCGGATGGACTGAAAGGAAAGGAGGTTTACAGGATAGAGCCTGGAGCTCACTCACTCTCCTGGCAGAGGTGATGGCTACCAAGAAGGCAGTCTTCAAAATAAGAAGGCAAAGGGGACAGTTGTGGAGCGGCTCGAAGGGAGCGCACATCAGAAATGTAAGAACCAAGTTCAAGTCCCACTGAGACATCACAAAGGGAACAGGTGGGAACGTGTGTGTGATGCCTTTCAGGAATCTATTTACAATAGGGGACTTGAACAAAGATGGTTGATCAGGCAGCCTTAGGAAGGCTAAAAGGGCAGAAAGATAGCCCTTGATAGTGCCCAGAGCAGAGCACTGCTGGGCAAGAGAAAGGAGGAAGAGAAGAATCTTAGAAAGAGGGGCAGAGAGAGGATCCACAGTCTTGCTGTGCACCATGCCACAAATCTGTTCCACCTGCACGCGTATACCGACTTTGTGGAGGGACGCCTGGCTGCCAGAATGATTGTACAGACTTCAGGAAGCAAGTCAAATGGCCTCAACTGTCGCCGCTCAATCTCCAAGCATGTAGGTGGAGACTGGACAGGTTCGGTGGAGGACCGTCCCCTGCTGCTGCGACAGAAGGTCCTCCTGTAGAGGCAGACGAACCGGGGGATCGACTGACATACTGAGTAACTCGGGATACCAGTACCTTCGTGCCCAGTCCGGAGCCACAAGGATGACTTGTGCCCGGTCGCGCCTGATCTTCTTCAGCACTCTGGACAGAAGTGGTATAGGCGGAAAGGCGTACAACAGCCCGCAACTCCACTCGCGACGAAAAGCGTCTCCGAGCGAGTGCCGCCTTGGAAATTCCAACGCGCAGAACTGATGACATTGCGCGTTCTCTTCGGTGGCGAATAGATCTAACCAAGGCTCCCCCCACTGCAGAAAGAGATCTTGCGTCACGTCCGAGTTCAGACACCATTCGTGATCCATCATGCACCGGCGGCTGAGTTCGTCCACCCTGGCGTTCAGAGAACCTGCCAGGTGTTGAACCACCAGAGTCACGCCCTGATGTTCCAGCCATTGCCAAAGGCGCAGAGACTCCTGGCAGAGGGTCCACGACCCCACCCCGACCTGTTTGTTGCAGTACCACATGGCGGTGGTGTTGTCCGTGAACACCTGCACTACACTCCCTCGGACAGAGGGGAGGAATGCCTTCAGTGCTAGACGAATCGCCCGCAGCTCCAAAAGGTTGATATGGAGCCAGGACTCTGCCGGAGACCAGAGGCCTCTGATCTCTGCCTCTCCCATGTGGCCTCCCCAGCCCTGGAGGGACGCGTCCGTCACAACTACGTGCTCAGGTTGGGGAAGGGAGAGGGATCTGCCGCTGACCCAATCGCGGTCCGTGAGCCACCACTGCAGCTGTCTTGCAGTGCCCTCCGAGATCAGGACATGGTCGGACAGGTTGCCCTGATGCTGGGCCCAATGAAACTTCAAGTCCCACTGCAGAGCCCGCATCCGCCAACGGGCGTGATGTACCAGAAGGATGCAGGAAGCCATCAGCCCCAGAAGCCGCAGCGTCAACCTGACCGAAACTCGGGATAAAGGCTTGAAGATTGGAATCAGAGCCAGTATATCCCGAACCCGCTGCTCGGGTGGGTAAACCCGAAACAACGCCGAGTCGAGAACCGCTCCGATGAAAAGGATCTTCTGAGAGGGACACAGGTGTGACTTCGGCAAATTGATGGAGAACCCCAGCTGATGCAAGAGGTCTGCCGTTGTCTGGAGGTGGTTGACGACTGTCTGGGGCGAGCCCGCCTTCAACAACCAGTCGTTGAGGTAGGGGAAGACTGAAACCCCTAACCTGCGCAGATGAGCTGCGACCACCGCCACCACCTTCGTGAACACCCGTGGGGCGCTGGTAAGGCCGAAGGAGAGCACGGTAAACTGAAAGTGCTCGTGGCCTACCGTGAACCGCAGGTAACGCCGGTGGGCCGGCAGGACGGGGATGTGAAAATAAATGTCCTGCAAGTCCAACGCTACCATCCAGTCTCCTGGGTCCAGGGCAGCTAAGACCTGAGCCAGAGTCAGCATCTTCAACTTCTCCTTCCGGAGGAAGCCGTTGACGTTCCGTAGGTCCAAGATAAGGCGTAGGCCCCCTTTGCCCTTCTTGGGTACCAGAAAGTAGTGGGAGTAGCAACCACATCCTACTTCTGGCCCAGGAACGCACTCGATGGCCCCCTTGGCCAAGAGGGCGGTGGTATTGCGGTGGCATGGCTTGAGGGGTCGTCTCGAAGGGGAGGGAGTAGCTCCTCCGGACGATCTGCAGCACCCACCTGTCCGAAGTGACAGTGCGCCAGTGAGAGAGGTGATGGCGAACCCTGCCCCCCACTGGCGTCACATGGGCCGAGAAGCACGGACTAGGAGGGTTTAGAGGCGGATGCTGCGGGGGAAGGTGTGGACTGGCCTCGCCGTTGTCCCCGACCGCCGCCACAGCGATTTCCACGGCCACCACCGCGCTGGATGTTAGTCTGTGGCATGTGGCAGGCAGTACGTGTGGGGACGCCCCTTCCTTGGCCACGAAAGGAGCGAAAGGCACCCGATTGCTGGCGCGGGGCCGAGAGGCCCAAGGACTTGGCCGTAGCCCTGGAGTCCTTAAAGCGCATGGTCTGCCTTGTCGCCAAAAAGGCGATGGCCATCAAACGGCATGTCCATCAGAGTGTTTTGGACATCTGCCGAAAAGTTGGCGGACCTCAACCAGGCGTGGCGTCTAACCGCCACCGTCGTTGCCATCGCTCTACCTAGTGAGTCGGTGGTATCCAGCCCACACCGGATAGAATATTTGGCTGCATCCCGACCCTCCACAAGGGCTTGGCCGAGTTTGGCCTGTACCTCCAACGGACACTCTGGCAGCACTTCCGCAACCGTCTCTCACAGAGAGTGGGTGTAGCGGCCCAAGAGGCATGTGGTGTTGGAAGACCGCAATCCCAGACTAAGGGAGGAGAAGATCTTTTTTCCGTACTGCTCGTACCTCTTGGATTCCCTGTCCGGCAGAGCCGACTGGAATGCAGTCTGGGAATTGGAGGCCTGGATGACCAGACTCTCGGGGGTGGGGTGGGTGGACAGGAAACATGGGTCGGCCGGGGCCCAAAAGAACGTCGGTCAAGACCTCATTAAAGGGCAGCAGAGGCTCGGCCGAGCTTGACTGCAGTTTAAGGACCTCAGTGAGGAGGTTAGTCCTCACGGCCACGACGGGGAGCTCAAGGCCCAAGGTCTTGGCAGCCCTCATCAACACCACACTAGAGGTTGCTCCCTCATCCGCAGCCTACGGTAGGAGGGGAGACAAAACCAGTGTCTGGAGAGGTGTCCAGGCCACTGGCCTCCCCAAGTTCCCCTGTCCAGTCCTCTCGAGACTGACACTCTCGGGTCAGAGGGTCCTCAGACCCCTCCCAATCCTCCTCATCACCCATCTCCTGATACTCAGGGTTTTCAATTAATGGGGCCTGTTCATAGAAGTGAAAATCTCCAAACGCCGTCGAAAGCGGCGCCCATCGGCGCCGTTCAGACGTCGTAACAGGAGCAAAGGAGGCATCGGGGGCGGCACCGCCCGCGGACGGCGCCGGGGGGGGTCGTAAGGTCCCCTGGCGACGATCCAGATCCCGAAGGAGGTCCAGTGGGGTCCCGCGGCACCGGGCCCAAAGGCGCCGGCGGCGTCGGGACCGCTTCACCCTGCGGCGCTGGTGGTGTTGGGACTGTGGGGCCACGCGGCGCCGGGCCCGAAGGCGCCCGCGGCGTCGGGGCCAAAGCCCCCGACCCGCTAGGGGCCCCAGACGGGTCCGCTGGGCCCGAAGGCGCCGCGGAGCCCGTCGGAGAGAGGGACCTCATGGCCATGAGGAAGCGCTCAATCTCCTCCGGCGTCGCATCTCACCCAGGGACCGGAGGGTGTGGAGCGGGACTCCGAAGGAGCCGCGTGGGCGGTGTCACCCGAACCCCCGGCCGCATCACGCGAGCGTCGGGAGGGGGGAGGAGTCAGAAGAGCGATGACGCCTCTTCGACTTCTTGTGCTTCTTACCTGACGACGACTTCGACCAGGAGGAGTGGTGCCGACTCTCGGAACTGTGGTGGCTCCGAGCCCGCGACCTGTCCCTCGACCTCCCGTGGGACCGGGACCTCTCACGGCGCGGGCCGACTGCCGGAGTTAGAGTCGCCCGCGGGACCGCTCCCGCCTGGCTTTCGAAGAGAGGGCCCGGCAGTCTGAGCAGGCCTTGTCGTCGTGGTCGACGCCTAGACAAGTTAGGCACAGGTGGTGAGGATCCGTGACCGACATCATGCGGTCGCAATCCTCGCAGTGCTTGAAACCAGGCATCCCTACGGCACCGATCGGAGTCGTAAGACTTCGAGAAATGATCAAAAATGATCCAAAACGTTAGTCAAAAATTGACTCCGGGTTACTGCTTTTTCCAGATCTGCGCTTGCTGGCATGGAAAAAAGAAGAACTGACGTCAGCAGGCGGAGGCGGAATCTAAGTACTCCGACGATGTCATCACAGCACCCACGACGCCGACGACGGACGCGGAGCCGCAGAAGACGCCTACCGATGCGCAAGGGTACTGCTACGCAAAGGTTTCTGGATCCAGTCGGACGCCTGGGGTTATTCGAAGGTAAGGAATCCATCACTAACGTGTCTCTTTCAGATATCACGACCAGTGTGTACTCTATGGGATCTACCTGCGGTAGAATGTCATCACATGTGTGGGATATGCGCAGCAAATCCTTGAGTGTGGACATAGGCACTAACAGAGCCTGGCAGCAGCGCAAGTTCACCAATTGTAACAGTCAAAATATCATTTACATGATTACATGTCCCTGCCAATTACGTTATGTTGGCATGACGACAAGAAAAATAAAGGTACGGGTATCCGAACACAAAAGTACAATTCGGTCACGCAAGCAAGCCACGTGCTTGACAGCTCACTTCCTGGAAGTTGGGCATGGCAAGACGGATTTTCTTTGGACAGTCTTGAAAACAACCCCATATTCCGGATCATGTCTCTGACATTGCAAAGTACCTATTCATTAAGGAACAAAAATGAGTGTACAAACTGAATAGAGACAAAGAAGGAATAAATGAAGAAATACCGTGGATGTCACTATAAGATCACCTACTACTTGAAGAGCATGATCAACATAACATAAGAGAGGCAAGATTAACCCTTCTAATTGAGTGTGCAATTGGTCATATTTCATGAGCCTAATACTATGGTTACCGACATATAGATACAGCTCAAACTTTGCTAATAAGCCTAACACTTGGGGTTATTAAAATGAAAAACATCAAGAATTGACCTTTTTTGTATCCACATACCCCGTTGTACTGGTTTATATCTCTTGCCTGTCTATTCACTCTGCTTCTTCTAACGGAAATGGCAGGGCGCTTAAAAACAACAGCGCTAAAAAGAGGTACTGTTGGCAAATAAGATTGCCAATAGGTCTATGATTATTACGACTATTATGCGAGACTTGTTGTTCTAAACAGGTCTGTGAGGAACGGGAACCTTAATTAAGTAATAATCTGTGTTGCGCTACATTGTCTGATGGACTACAATTCCCAATAAACTTTCAGAATTTGTAGTCCGGCAACACGTGATGTCTGGGCATTTCGATACACCCATGACATTGACGCCAAGTAATGCATTATTCCCATATTTAAATAAAATCATAGACAATTTGACTCTGTAATTTTAAACATCCATAATTTTAAACATCCGTAATATTATTCTTTGAAATCATCACCGTGAATTATATCCATCACGTAGTGATTTCCAGCACACCCCGATAGACTACAATTCCAAAATTATTTTTTGAATTTTTAGTCCGTGACCAGACACTCGTGCGAATGATGCTAAGACCTATATCGTTTTCGTTAATAAAAAGGGACAATTCAACATCGGAATCTTTCTTTAATGCGTTCTAACATTAGCGAACTACAACTCCCAACAAGCCTTTTGAGTTTTTGTAGTTCTGCATCACGTGACGTGCTATACACATGACCGTACCATCAAGCAAAATAAAGATGGCGACCAAACATGCAACGGTGCGCCCCCAGATTGCTCAGAGGGACGCATCGGTGCACCGACGGACAGGTTCGTGTTCCACCTGCCGATTACTTGAGAATAGCACTGGCGCTCTGAAAATCTCTACCATTGTTAAATCGGGTATTGCACTCACTCACTAAATTTTGTTAGATTGCTGCTATTGGCGTAAATGGACACTGAATAATAGAACAGGATTGGCGATCTGAAACTCTTTACCCTCGCTCACTGGGGTTTTGCGCTATTAACTTCTAACCTTCAAGACCACCGCATTCGAAAATTATCGAATATTTCACTAGATAAATGGGCAATCAATATGCGCACACACCTGCAGGCAGTGTGAGATTAAGTTATAAAACAAGTAAAGCTTCGTCTGAATGCACTGCTATATACATCTCCCACTGCGACTGCAGATGTGATTAATACGAATGCGCATGGTTTACCTTTGATGACAACCACCATAAGAGAACTCATACACTGTATGCTTGATAATGGTGAGCGACCATTGACGCGATCCGGCTAATTAGAGATCGCCTCGGTGAATCATCCACCACCATTTTTGTAACAAATAATATAGGAACAAGTTTGTGACTGTATGTTTGTATTGTATTTTAACTAGAGCGGTGCTCCACTCGCCTGAGCTACAGCCAGGTGGGGTGATGCATTATTCTCCTACCTATTAGGTAAGCAAAATTTTGGACTTGGGTAATGGGACATTTGACCATACTCTAGTGGCACATTGAATAAAATGTATCATGTGTTGTGACAACACTGTAATGTTTGTCCCTTTCCCCCCCTTTTTTTGGTTCTTTGTGTTTCCTGTTTCTTGGCACTACGATTCTTCAGTGTTCTGGAGGATATGGAGTATGACCTGAAATCCACTGGTGATATAATTTTTATTATTAATTATTGCAGTAGCAAAAACATACTGGTCCTGAAGAAAGCAGTGGCGTAATATATTTGCCACAGATCCTGAAACATGCCGACCCCTCCTGCAAACAGATATTTTGTTAAATCTGTTGGTATTTCATATTGTTTTTAATGTTGGAAGAATTGAGACACCATTAAGTTGTCAATTTCTACTCATCTCTATCCAATTTTATATACCTCACACCTTCACTTTACACTCTTGCACTGCAAATCAGTTACCTTTTCTGACATCTGACATTCTTGGCATCACCCGTTTAAACATATATCTACCAATGGTTGATTGTCTGTCACAGTAAGATCTAGTGACAGGCAGCACTTTCTCCTGGGTTACGGAGAACCCATGACAAAGGGCGGTACCGAGCAGGAACTGATGGGTACTTTCCCAACCTTAGAGATGTAGTGCTTTCTGAAACACATCACTACACCTCTACTTTTACCACTTTGGTCATCTTTAGTTGTGCTTTGAACTGTATACACACCTGAACCCGGTTTTCTGACCCTCAGACACTCTGTTATTGGTGGAAAGAATCTTCACCATGCACCCGCATGTGATTAAGGAATTGAGTTTGCTGTATTCACAGAATATAATTCAAGCAGACCCTATCGCACAATTCTAAGAGAGTTATGCGCACCATTGAGTTTCTAACTATGGGCTTCACTAAGCTAACCACTTAAGTGCCTCTTCAGAATTTACTCTGAGACGTTTTTTTTATAACAAATTTCAAGGACTGAAGCAATAATGAAATCACTGAAATCAACATATATGCATCTAATTTTTGATGAAATTAGCTACTGAGATATTTTAATGAGGTTTCTAATGTTCTGCTTTCTTAACAGTTAATAAAATATGCACATTTGGTTACACTTTCTCCTTTACTGTTCTCAATATTTAATGAATTTGTTAAAAGCTTAATAAAAACTATTCAGCTGAGGAATGCTCACTTAACTCACGGTAATCATGCTCTAGTGCCAGCTTGCACACCGGTAGAAGCGCAATAGTGGCAACTCCTCCAACAGTTGGAAAGCTTTGGTATTCCGGTGCACACTGATACAGCTGTTACAGTGTCATTTTGCATTCCAAGAGTGCTTTAGTCTGATGTGCATTAGGTCTGTTGTCTTGTAAAACAGGGAGGCTCAACTATCAGCTTGATCATGAGAATTTCTATTTTATGTTCAGCTGTCAGCTTGTATAGCTGAAAAAATGCCTGGGCAATAACCTCGGCTACCTGGCAGTACTCCAAAGTCAGCTCACAAATCACCAGCAATGCTCGGTCAGGCCACAATATGTGTTTCCTAGTGTCCGCATGCACACAGGTAGCAGAGATAAAGCACTAGCTTGGGCCTCAGGAAGTGAGATCTAGAGTAGACTTTCACATTGGTAGTGCTCTACTGGAAAGAAAATCACGGAGCCAGAGAATCACTCAAACCATGCAGTAAAATTACATGAACTAAAGGATATATAGGACCCACATTAAGTGGAATCTAGCTAATAAGTACTCTGATCAAATAAGGAAGTTTTTAAGTAGACAGACAAGGGAGGCAACATATTTAAAGAGTGGCATATGTTGAAAGAACGATGGAGATACCTTCAGGGATTCCATTCGGTAAAAGCATCAAAGTCAGTAATACCCTGATAAAATCCCACTTTTATTTGATGAAATCCCTTTATTTGCCGAAGTAGACAAGCATCTCATGAGAGCCCACAGTGAAGGAAGATAGCAGTTTGCCTATCTTAGATTCACAGTGTCCCCAATACAGCGCAGAGGAGTGTGTGACTGATCCATTTTATTGTATTGACAACATGAACAAGTCATTTCAGTTTTCGGTCAGTATACTTGTTCAAACCTCTAGTGCATACAGGAAATCCCAAGCGTCCACATGTAAGTTATTGTCCTAGAAACTGTGAAGTCTTTCGCTGGATGCAGCCGATTCGTTAGTGCAGACTCCCTAGCCCACTCCAGTGTGGAGACCATCAAGGAGATACCTGTGTGCTATCTGTTGTTGTTGTTTGGATTTTGTACAAAATTGACAGAGTAAGATCCACTGTTTGAATCCTGATTCACCCGAAAGTTCTCAGTAGACAATCCAAACGGACGAAGAACCAAGTTTCCCAGATCTTTCAGCTTACCTGTGCAAATAGAGGAAAATAGCAGATGAGAGTATGGACAGATTGCAGGTGAGGCACAGGTCTACAGAATCACAAGCAGTCACTCCCAGAACACAGAGGTGTACGTCTGTGGGAGAATATTTAACCTCTTCAGTGCTAATGACAAAGCCAGCTCGTCATGAGTGTTACCTGCGCTACACGGATGACGAGCTGGCTTTGTCATGAACAATGGGAAAGTAAAATGTTCAGCGCAGGAGGGGGAAAAGCCTTAGCACCCAATGTGTTCAGGAAATGCCCCACCTAACTCTAGAAATGACATTATGCATTTGGATTTATATATCCCAATGTGCAGCATACAGAGAGCCACGTAATGCCTTCAATAGCCTCTGTGGTGCTCATGCAGAAGGAGGGCAGCAGAGCAGAGCACTGTCTCTATACTTAAATATAAAAAATTCCCCAGAAATAAGATGGAAAACATGTTATGGTTAGCTCTTTTATTAATCTTCACATTAAGTAGGTTGCTGTAGAGAATACAGAACCCCAATGAAAAAACGCGACATAAAAATCGAAGTCTCTATAGCACAACTTACTGATCATCTCTTCTTTCATTTTCTCGTTCCTTTCTTCAATCTGTTTTGGTAATCGCTGCAAAAAAGGAGGGAAGAATAAGAATGTATTCTTCATAGACATATACAACTATGTATAGAATTTAATAAGAATGAATTTACCATGCTCACTGAGCATTCCCTCCCCCTCGAATGAAGCTAAAAAGATGGATATTCAACTATATTCATAATGGACCTTCCAAGAACTGGTTCAGTAATATTTAACAATGAAAATCAAGTATTTAAATTTCATAAGTGTAGAAAAAAATTATAGAGTATTTTTTAAATTGAAAATCTTATACACATATCATGAAACATTTAAAGCCTGGAATCTCTCCACTCTAATGCAGGAGTAAATTAAGACATTCGCCATAATCTGTCTGCAAATAGGTCTTCCATTTATGTCAAGATTGATATGGGAGACCTGGCGGTGGCGTGGCTGCTGCAGTGCTTGCATACATTTGTATTTTTTCACAATATTGATATAATAAAAATACATTTGTAATAAAATGTAAAAGGAAAAAAGGATGCTTTTTTTTGGGGTGCAAGATTGCCAGTCTAGGACTGAAGGAAGAAATGACTGGCACAAGACCAGGTAACACATTATCTTTTTACCATGCAAGCCTCTCTGGCGGGATGCACAGAAGGATCTCGCTCCAGGACACGTTTATAATCCTCCAGGGCCTCGTCCAGTTTGTCAGTTTTCTCATAGAGTTCAGCTCTCCGCAGTAATGCACGGATGTAATCAGGATCTAATTTGATTGCTGAAATATAATGTAAAATGTAACCTGTACATCCAGTAACTAATGTAATGATGTCGCAGATTTGTAACATTGTTTGTATATATTTGTCTTCAGACAATAAATTGGTATTGTTACACGTTATGTTGGTGCTAAACAGGCATCTAAAATAGAGACAGTATCCGTTTGGCTAAGACACAAAAAAAAATAAAAGGATCAATCTGCCTGGCACCTCCTTTAAGCAATGCCCGCTCCAGGCACTAGTCTGGGTTATATTCTCAGGTCACACCTGCTGCAGTAACATGGGGGACACCAAGGTCTATTTGGTCCAGTCATTTGTAGTGCATAACAGATCATCATTTAATTTGATTTACCAGTTCATGCTTTTGATCTGACAGAAGCCTTTCTTTACCTTTGCTGCAGTCGCTAATAGCAGAATCTTTCTTGTCCTGTGAAACAGAGTGAAATAACAGTATATTTCAAATAATTGATTTCAAACTAGTTATAAATCACACAAATATCAAAAATCAAAAGCACCTTGCTTCAACATATACACATTTAAGCCAGTAAGAGTAGCCTCTATAATAAATACTTATATCCCTCTCCCCAGAAAACATTTCAGCCGCTCTCAAAGAGGTTCCAATTTAACCCCTTTCAATTAACCAAAAGCAGGAGAGTTCCAGAACTATCATTTCATTTCCAACTTAAAATAATTTCCACAGAGGTGTAACACGTGGCTTCTCGAGCAACACAGGGAGAATTTTAAAAAATCATCAACCGGACACTAGGTGGGCTGCTCTTTGTCTGCATCAGACCAAACGATTTGTCCAGATATCCATAAGGTAATATTACTCTTGCAAAAATTCCACGAGGGCACTTATTTTCCGAGGCCTCAAAAGGGGCAAAGTGGATTACAACACCCTCGTGTGCCTTCGGTTGTGCATGAGAAACACTGGTGCACACTCAATACATTTACACTGGAGGCACATTGATGCATTCCACTACTGGAACGCTGCTAAGAATAACAAGGTGACTACGAAAGCAAATGCAGGGTGACAGTAAGGGATAGATTAAGGTTTAGAGTAAGGTGTAGATTTAGGCAACGTTAAGGTAAGTGTTCGAGTAAGGTGTAGGGTTAGACATAGGCTCAAGGGTGATTCATAGATTGAAGGCACTTGTTAGGTTTGGTGTAGAAGGGCAGGAGATCGAGTTATCGTTGTAGTGGCAGATTACATTACATACTTACCTTGTCCCTAATGTGTTACCATAGAACCTTCAACTGTGAGCCCTCACTACCAGGTAAACACTACACAGATGTACGGTTACATCAGAGGCACTATTGACATGCACAGCATTTCTGAAACTGGCATTATATTTTGAACAATTCCATAAACACAGTAAACTTTCTAAACAAACGGAATGCTTCCTTTATCAGACCACTTATTATGAAAAAGAACCCCAACCCATCTAACCCTGCCAATTAGCAACTTACTTCCAATCCCCTATTACCAGAACATATCAAAATGGGTTGTCTTCCAGCTCTGTTGAGGATAAGGTCCTAATCTCAAAATCGACAATCCAGATTTCGCCCAGGCAGAGGCAAGGAAGCAGCACAGATGACATTCTCAGTTAATTAGCAGAGGACAATAGGGTAACAGCAGAACTACGTTTGGTCCCATCTGCAGCATTTGACACTGTTCATCACTCAACATTATTACTGAGACTAGAACATTTGGCACACACTCAAATGCCTTACATTCATCTACTCCTGCCTCACATACATATCAAGCAATGTGATACTTCATGCCCCACACGGCAACATCCCATAAGGGTAATTTTCCCACTTTAATTCAACCTCTAACTTACCTCACTACTGGACATGAGCAAATCATTCAGCCTCAAATGCCAGGCTCTTAAGTTGGCAACCTTCTACTGATGAATTGATGACAAACAGTTATTTAAAACTCAACTCTGCAAAAACTGAGGTCATGACCTGCAGACAATGGAACAACTGCCAAGCTACAACAATGTGTACCAAATAACTGCTCTGCCAGCAACAGCAAGTGAAGTGAAAAAAACAAACTCAGATTTACCACAGACTCAAACCGATATTTAACCCACACAGGTCAATAAACTACCTCGAACAGAGAGTGATCAATTTAGCTCTCAAATCTTTTCTGTTATTATTAAAAGATTACTCAACCATTCAGATACAAACGGATCAGGCAGATGCTAAAATGGGTTAAGAGACCCTAAGAAAGCTATTTTAAGTATTTGTTCCTCTTTATTATCTCAAGAACGTTTTAATTTGGTCCTTTCCAAGTAATTCTTTTCCTACTGCCTAACAGCTACTATCTCAAGTGTCCTTTTTACCTATCTGTTTTATGTTAGTATTATTTTGGACTATCAATGAAAATCCTACGAAGAAAAGGTTACTTGCTTGTAGTCCTGGTTCTGAATCATAGGTCTCTACAATTAAAGACAAACAACCTGCCAGCAACCCTGGCCTGGTGGGGAATAAAAAGCGAATAAGTAATATAAAACTTCATTACTTACCTGTCGGTCTGAGGTCAATGTCAGTAAAGTGCACTATGGGTAGAAGAAACCCCAGAACTCTACAAGAGACACAGGCTGCATTTTATTTGTCTTCAAACTGTTTCACCTTCCTGCACATTAAATACTGCAATACAGGCAAGAAACAGTCTTCATATTCAGCCTATTGACCCAGATAAACCAACTGAGCGTCTGATCAGAAGGCGTCGCTCATCATCAAGATAGATGGGCACCCGGTGTGAATTTTAAATGAACAATTATATCTATAAGAAGTACTCTGAAGTCCATGCAGGTAGCGCAGAAGTGATCTAACGTGTAGGATTTTAATGAAAATTTCTACGATCTAGAACCAGGACTACAAGTAACCAACCTTTGCTAACCCACTGCAGAAATTTCTAGTGTATAAAGTACAAGGAATTAGGCCAAATGTATTGTCAGCTACACCCTCCTCCCAGAAACCTGAAAGGCAGAAACTAGCAATCACACTTCCTGAAACATCCAAGATCTAAATGGCTCAGTTGATACTTAAAAAATGGGAGGGGGGTTGGGGAGGAGGTGGGTAACAAAGAGGAAGAAGAAAACTAGGATTTACTGGTACACACGGAGCCTATACAAATTAAATGCTACATTGTAAAAATATTCACTCAGTGTAATTTTAATGAAAATAATAACATTAATTATTAGTTAACAACATACAATACTTTGTAGGTAGAGATTGTTAAACACCCACCCACCTACAATAGATAACTCATATATGTGTGAGTGAATGACCAAGTGGCTCCGTTGCAAATGTCTGTTAAAATAGCTCCTTTAACCGCATCGCTGCTGCGGTTATTTTTGCGCTGTGCGGCTGTTTTAAAATAACCGCGTTACATGACGAGCTCAGCTCGTCATCCGCACACGTCACCTGTGGCTGACGACGAGCTGAGCTCGTCATCAGCATCGAAGGGGTTAAAAGCCAGCCCAGGAGGTGTACGCCCCTTGTCAACCCCTGAACAAAACCGGACAGTCTGCCTCGAAATCATAAGCTTGAGAAGCCACAAAACAGATCCAAAGACTTACGATTGTGGTGGTGGGAAATGTCGATATGTCCTTAAGGACCAAATGTTACACGTAATTAACTATCCCTGCACATAAAAGTGGTCTTAGGGCCTTATTAGGAGTTTGGAGGTCTGTGGACCGTGGTACCTGCAGTCCGAAAACCGCAAGCTCTGTGGTCCGACAGCAGTAATATGAGTTGGGTGGATTGCATGTGAGAAGACCGTGGTTGAACCGCAGACACTGCCAGCACACTGCAGACCATCGGGGTCGCGGTCGGGGAAAGGTAGATGCCTAAGGGTGGTATAGAGGAGTTTCATCGCTGTCCGTATTACAAGTTTGCTCTTTCAAAAACTGACTCCGGCGGTGATACCGCCAGCTTCAAGTCAGCAGAAACGAAGGATTTGGGGTGTGTACTCACCCCTTTCTTGTTCTTTCGGCCGGAATCTGCAAGGATCCCTTTCTTTAAGTCCCCCCTTCCCAGCAGCATCTTCACTCAGATGTTTACAACCTTGTTAGTGGCGATGTACAGGGGAGTCCTTTTTGTACCATAAACCCATTGGCTGGACTGCCAACATATGGGCCAGACACTGGAAATGGGTAGGTGGCATTTTTCCACATGTATCATGCATATGTGTGCATCCGACACATTTGCAGTCAAAATGCTCAAACAGCCATCGATACTGTTGGAAAAATAATCAACAAATAATCACCACCGCTACAAAATCTTTGCAGCTACACAGTGGTCAACTCTTAATATGATGGTCTATAGACTACTGGCACTGCAGTCTCCTGGCGGCTGCAGTGTTCTGGCGTTTGGACCGCTAAACTCGTAATAAGGCCCCTAGTCAGGTTCATAGAGTTGGTCCTGTGTAAATATATGGAATGTAATAGTCTTTCTGATTGAAAGAATGGAGAACGATAAAATACAGGTAGTACACACTAAGAGCAATGGGAAGCAAAATAAAATTTAGGCACAAAATCAAGAGACAGCCCTAAAACTACCATGTATGAAGAAAATAGTAATCACATAACAAGGCCTTTCAAAATTGATGAAAGAACAGGAGAATGTATCACTGGTCGCTAAAGCAAAAAACTCCTCAATAAGCTAGAGGCCAACTCTGCAACTGGGAGAACTTCAACATTGCTTCTTCTTGGAGCAGAAAATGCCAACCTCAATAAGAATACTTTTTACATGTTTCATAAGGAGGAGGGAATGTAGATATTCAACTATTAAAAAAGAAGCATACCTTATTTCAAAATTCCACATTGCCCAGACGGGGTTGAACGAAATGACAGAACTAACAAAAATTCCACCTGAATAAACTGTAACTCTTCTGAAACAACTACAACACCCAAAATGCACCAGACCTATCGGCAATGGCACCCGTCATGTCCCAATCAATACACGTTCCGAGTCTAGAAAAGTTATAATACAAACAGCTTTTCATCTAGAAAGGTTTACAAACATCGAAAATAAAAGGATCTGCAAAATTTTAAACTACTTGGGAGTGTTCTATCAACAAAGAAAAAAAATTACATAACCGCTTTAAATTAAACGTTTTCAACCGGAAAGAGGTAAGAGTCCTCCGGAAGCCAAGTCAAGCCAAGAAGAAACAGGCGAGTGGCGCTTCAACTAAGTAAGCTCTCTTAAAATCAGCAGTGTGAACCGATACCATTGATGAAGAAGTAAGAATAAAACCGCAAACTAAAGATAGCGTGCTCTCTAAGAATAAAACCGCAAACTAACGATAGTGTGCTCTCTCACTTTCAGACTTTCAAACCAGTTGGCTTCACAGGCAGCGTAAAACAAAATCATTTTCCGCACCCCTCATCGCGTTGCATCAAGAATGAAGACATTGCAACATTGAAGCACTCAGCAAGTCAGTTGAATACAATGCTTGCACAATGGATATTTAATCTAATCCGATTCAATGGACAACTAAGTAGCACTGTAAATTCCCTTTCTTTTCAGAAAAGGTAAAAGCCATGAAAGCACGCCGCCGGCAGTAGAGTCATTAAACATTGAAAAAAAATTGAGTCCCCCCCCAGCACGAGTGACTAAGCAAGTAAGCAGTTCCGCGATATGTACTCTTGCTGAACATTTAAGCAAATTCCTTTGTTTCCAGATAAAATAAAACCGTTTCCTTTTCACAGAATTTTAAACACTCCAACCAGAAGAAACTTTGAGCCATAAGTACAACAGTTCAGGTACTTTCACCTCACTAAATAGTAGAGATCTAAAGCAGTCTTACATATAGAGAAGGGATTAAATACAATTATGTTTTTCTTTAATTTTTCAGATTACACAGAGGCAATTTGCCCGAAGATAATCCCTTGATAACACAGGGATTTGAAAAGCGTCAGCACTTTTCTAGGAC
Source organism: Lissotriton vulgaris (assembly GCF_964263255.1). Lineage (NCBI taxonomy): Eukaryota > Metazoa > Chordata > Amphibia > Caudata > Salamandridae > Lissotriton > Lissotriton vulgaris. Next base: position 846,012,939 of record NC_141695.1, read on the forward strand.
GCCATGAGGGTTTTATGCAAAATGCAGCCCTAAGGCAAGATAGGTATCATGGACTAAAAATATATCCCACAAAGACCTTGAGCTTAGCCCCATGGTTATAGGAACTCTGAGAAAGAAAGTTAAATAGTTGCTAAAAATATACAATACAGATCTTGAAAAATTATTGGTGTAATGCGATTCTTGCACTTTTGATTAAAGTGATTTTTGGCACTTGCACCCAGAAACAATTGTTTTCACCTTATGTATTGATTTGTTATGTTTAATAGGTGTATCGATTTATGTTTTTGGCATGCATTTGAATGTTAGGAAACATGTGTAAAAGGTGTTTAAGTAATGGCAAAGAAATAGCCAGGACCAATATAAAGTATTTCAATTGGTCCTCAATCTGTTAAAATAAAGAGCAGGAACTAAAATAAGGTGCCCAGATCTCATCTTTTCAAAAAAACGTTTCCCACGTCCTATCGGGCCATCTAAATTGGACGGAACCCCTCTTCAAAAGAAAACCTGAATAAGAAGCCAGCTTTCAAAAAAAAAAAATACAGAACACAGCAATCACAAGAACCCATGACGCAGCCACGCAGCCCTTAGAGTAACACCATTAGTCAAAATACGTCTAGTAGTAGGAATATTCCTCATGTTTCTGGTCACCTAAACTGCTGCACATATAAAGCAGTTTCCAAAAGAGCAACCCTGTGCTTTCACAGCTACACTCTCAAGCCTCAAAGTTCTAACCTCAAACGTATGAGGCTAGTGTCTGTAGGGGTGATGGAATACTGGGAAAGATCAAGAGAGGTTGTCCTCCAACTGTACAAGCATATGAACATCAGTCAAAAGAATCTAGTAACAATACATAGTCCTTGCCCTCCAGAACTTTGGTATTTAGGGGTATGGGAGCAAAGAAAAATAAGAGACCTGGTGGCCAGTTCATGGAATGGGCATCTTCCCCACAAATTTGCGAGATGGAACAAGAGAGCAGAAGTTGGGAAGCAAAGGATTCTCCAAACCAAGGATGGTCATTTAATGGGGCTCAATGTCATTGATTTGGTAAGGCACGACTAAGGTGGTCAGCAGATCAGTTCTCTCTCTCCAGCAAACACACTGCTGTTGGAAAGAAACACTTCCACCAGCCATCCAGAATACTACCCCTACTAACAGGATCCAGAATACTTCCCTGGTTAACTGGACTGATGAGGATAAAACCATGGCTTTTTGTCATGTTCCCACAACCTTCCCTCATATCAGTCTTCTTCAACAACTCTTTCTCTCCTTCCCGGTACTCCATCTTCTTATCAATTTAGATTTCCAATTTAGCCCACGGGCAGTGTCTGGAGCTACACATATGAAAAAGTGAAGAATTAACTACCTTAGCTGTATTATTGACAACTGAGTCCTAGGGAACTATTCATATGACAACCTGTATACAAATACAAAAAGGACCCAATGGCCTTTAGCTCTTTAACCCCTTGTATGCTGGCGACGAACCCCAGCCGTCACGCTCTGCGGTGCTCGTGTGCTGATGACGGCTGGGGTTCGTCACGGCCCCGCCCTGTTCGTTTGTTTACCGCACAGCGGCGGAAACGGGCCAGCAACAAAGGGGTTAAATTCTGAGGTCTTCATCCAATTGTCCAAAAAGCCAACTGCATTACAATTTGGATAGCAATAATGTAGGAGATCCTACCTGTTTCATTCTTGCAGCTGCTCTGTTCGAGAACAGAATGGCCCTCTCCTTCTGGTAACAGGCTGGACATATCTGCAACCCTCGTGTGTAGGAATCTTCTGCCTCTATGTATTCTGAAAATTGAGAGATATGGAAATGATTATAATACTTTAGTGATCAATATGTCCCTGTAAGTCATCCGGACAACACATACCAACGGCCATCAGCTTCTTCAGACCTTTAAGAATTTGTTTTTTCTCTATATATTTCCTACATAATTTGGTATTTGTACCATCTGCTGAAGGACATTTTGCTAAAAAAATTACTGTTTCACTGCTTACAAGTGTCCCCAGTCAGAGGTCAACAGATTACAATATGCAACAGGAGCTTGATACATAATATTTCATTTATCAAGCGCCTGTTTACCTTAGAAATGGAGTCTAAAACAGAATGGCAAGCACATGGTGTTGATGGCAAACTGTTGGGAATAAGGCCACTCTCTGATGGATTATCTTACTCTTAAATGTTTTACCCCTATCACAACTGCTTAAGAGTGGCCACACAGAGTCAAGGATATATAAGCCTCTCCTGTCCAAACCATGTAACAGTCAACGAGAAGAAGTGGGAAGCAGAACCCAACACCACTTCTATCGAATTTGATTGGGAACGCATACATAGGACTCCTTTTAGGAACAAACTTTCATTTACACTTTCTCAAACGAAATTTATGATTAAACAAGGCCTACTGGACACAACTAAGCTCCAAAAGCTTAATCTCATCCACTCTCCCTAATGTTGGAACTGTGACTCTCACACAGGAGATCTACCACATATGCCATTTCACTGCCTGATTTTGCATTTGTTCTGGGATAGGGTCTACGAGTATATAACACATACTCTGCGCATCACACCAAATAGAAAATTCTAGTGCATGACCGGAGGCTCAGATTATGATTTACTCTCTCATATTTATAGTTTAGGAGACTTAAGAAATAAACAGCCAAGGACTACAAATCCCATGAGTCTTTCTAATGAACACAAAACCACAGAGATAGTCCTATATAAACAATATCAAAGGACAGCACTTCCTCTTTTTTTGCTGCTCAGCAGCCAGAAAAGTGCCTTCCTTTGATATTATTTTTGTCATAATTGTGCTCATTGATCGATATTTGGTAGTGACTTTTTAATATTGGTATTTGTTTACTTACATTGCTTTGTTTGTACTGCCTTGCTGGTTAGTGCCAATTCTTCTGTGCATTTTCGCTCTCCACGACCGCGTTGTGGATCGCGGGCAGCTTGCAACATTTCTTTGACCTTCCCCCTTGGTCGGCGGTTGCTTCTTCTGGGCTGCCCTCGAGCAGGGGAGCGGTGTTTGGCTGAAGATGCGGTGGTCTATGATCAGTCCTTTTCAAGTTTTCAGGCTCCCTCCGTCTTCTTCGTGGTGCAGTCCCAACCTCGCTAGAGGGTGTGGTGCACGCGCGCCTTAGGCGGGAGGTTGGAGGGGGAGGGATACCTGGCATTTTTGGCTTGCCTATGCTCCCATTCGAGTGCGCGTCTGAGGGTTTCCGGCTGTAGCGGGCTGTCAACTGTTTGCGCGCTCGGCGGGAGATGGAGATTTTGCTTGTGAATGCGTTAACTTGTTCTTTTCTGGCTCCAGTGTTGCGGTTTACCCACTGGAGCATTCCCTACTGTTAAATATCAGCTTTGGCCCTTGTAGGTTAATTCCTCCTTTGGGGTGTTTTTTTTTTCTGGCACTGAGACAGAAGTCTTGGTTCTGCATAAATTGATCACATTTTTCTATTTAATTACTTACCTGTGGTTTGGATACCGGCACCCCTCGTGGCGTCCTATGTGGCTAGCTGTATTTGGAAGCCGATTGACCAGGAGGTCCGTGGTCGCTTTAGGGCGGAGTGCTCTCGGCCATCCATGCCAAATTGGCTTGCACTCCAGAAATAGACGCCAGAATGGCCACCTTCATTGGCAAGTTTATCAAGGACCTGAAAAAGGGTCTGGATCGCTCTTGGCGGGCCTGCCAAGAAGATAAGGTTTTGGATTTTCTAGGGCCACTTACCAAGATATTGGACATGGCAGAGGATGCCAAGGAGACAGGTCATCTCATAGACCCCACAATCCTCTCCGGTTGGGCGCAAAGGGCTTTTTGTTTTCACAGTAATGCGAATTGTGCATTATCCACCGAGCGTAGATGCTCGTTTTTGATTAAGATTGAGCCTCAACTTGGAAAATTGGCCTCTACTGAGACTGGGCCAATAGCGAACGGAGGTCTCTTCGGAGATCCGCATATTAAGGAGTTGTCTCTCTTCATGAATACCTTCTTCTCATTGGATAAAGCCCAGCAATCGATTAAAAAAGTATTCAGTCGGCAAATTTGGGAGGAGGTGGGGGTGGGGGTGGGGGGGGTCCAGAAGAGGTATCGGGCGCTACTCAGTCCGTCCTTCCAACACCAACCCCCACAGGGCTCAGACGAGAAGACCCATGCAGTGGCAGAACCAACGGAAATTTGGGGGGTTCTACCGGTTGAGAGGCCGCAGCAAAGGTCACGGGGGAAAGGCAACCCCCGTGGAGCCAACAATGCACCTGGTGGACCCACTGGTAAGGATTACCCCTTTTTTCCGACCAGAGGTGGGGGGGGGGGCTACAGTGGTTCAGGCACAATTGGGCAGCAATTACAGGGGATTCCTGGTGTTACAGACAGTGATGGGGGTTTTCACATAGAGCTCCATGGAACCCCACACCAGACTTCTCGTCCCACACCTCTTGTTTTTTCCATGGAAAAAGGCACAGGTGGTAGACAGAGAGATACAAGACCTCCTGCAGAAAAGGGCAATTGTGCATGCAACCCTTCATTCAGATGGTGTCTTCAGCAATATCTTCCTTGTCGTAAAGAAAGACAAGGGTATCAGACCAGTAATTAACCTCTAGGACTTCAACCAGTGGGAAGTGAATCGCCACTTCAAGATGGAATGTATTTGCCTTCTCAGAGACTTAGTTGGTTCGACTTGACCAGAAGAACACGTACCTTATGGTACCCATTTTCCCACCCCACAGACGTTTCCTACACTTTCAATGGGACGGACTTGTTTAAGAGTTCACCTGTTTACCGTTTGGTCAGTCATCGGCCCATTGGTGCTTCACCAAGCTGTTGAGACCAGCCATGAAGTGGCTCCGGGTTCGAGGCGTGCGCCTCATAGTCTACCTGGAAGATAGACTTTTGATGCACCAGGAGGAGAGCGTTTTGTTTGCCCAACTCAGACTGACACAGGATCTTCTTCGGAATCTGGGTTTCATTCTGAAAAACCAGAAATCGATTTACGTGCTGGCGCAAAAGTTGACCTTCTTTTGGTACGAGGTCGATACCGTACAGCAATGCCTCAGATTGACCAAACAGAAAATGCATTTGCAGGGGACTGAGAACTGGTTCGAGAGGGAAACCGCCATCTGATGGGTTGGAGGATTACAGGGGACGTGGGAAGTCCCGGGCCTTTCGTTCGTCTAAAACTGAACTCTGACAAGGCAGAGGTCCTCCTGATCGGATCTAGCCCCTCCGCCTGGGACGACTCATGGTGGCCGGACGCACTGGGAGCTGCACGCAACCTAGGAGTCATCCTGGACTCCGCATTGTCAATGACCCAGCAAGTGAACGTCGTCTCCTACTACTGCTTCAACACCCTCTGCATGCTCAGCAGGATCTACAGATGGATCCCCACGGGTACCAGAAGGACAGTCACCAAGGACCTAGTCAGCAGCAGACTGGACTACGGCATCGCTCTCTAAGCATGAACCTCAGCCAAACTCCAGAAACGACTACAATGCATACAGAACGCCTCATCCCCGACACCCCCCAACACAGCCACATCACCGCCCACCTGAAAGACCTGCACTGGCTCCCCGTCAACAAGAGGAACACCTTCAAGCTCCTCACCCACGCTCACAAAGCTCTCCACAACACCGGACCAGAGTACCTCAACGAACAACTCCCCTTCTACACCCGAACCGCCAGCTTCGCTCTGCTGAACTCTACCTCACCACTGTCCCCCGCATCCGTCGATCGATCGCCGGCGGCAGATTGTTCTCTCACCTCGCCGCAAAAAACCTGGAAGAACCTCCCAATCCGCATATGAAAGACCCAGGACCTGCTGGCTTTTAGGAGACTCCTCAAGACCTGGCTGTTCAAGCAGTAGCAGCACCCCGACCCCCCCCTCCTCCTCCCCCTCCCCCCAGCGCCTTGAGACCCTCACGGATGAGTAGTGCGCTCTACAAATGTACTGATTGAACTACCTGTTGGAATTAGTCGACAGAGGTTTGGCCTATCGCTCAATCAATGTGAGTCATTTGGCGATATCGGTAGGTCACATGCCCATTTAGGGAGTCCTGGTAGGGGAACACCCTCTGGTATGCCAGTTGTTGAGGCATCCGCCTTGCTTTCCCACCGTTGCCAAAGTATTCCTCCATGTGGGATGTGAATTCAGTGTTGCGTTTACTGCAGTCTTCAGAGGATAATTCTTATATTTCCCGTAAGGAGTTAACAGGTAAGCTGACAATGCTCCTTTGTCTTATCTCATGCAAACCGGTTTCGGATGTCTGAGCCTTGGAAATTACGGTGCGCGTGTTCACATCGGAAGGGGTGTCGTTAACTGCGGGTCGTCACACAAAGTCTAATGCGAGGGTGGTTCACTACCCAACTCTTCCGGGTCACCCTAATTGTGTGTGGTCAGATGTCTTAGAGCGTACCAAATGAGGACAGATGAATACAGACTCCAGGGGTCTCTCAACTTCTTATTTCACTCAATAAACCTTTTACAGCGGTGACGGCCGCCACAATTGCCCACTGAGCTCCAGGAAGCTGTCATTGATCTAATGGCCTTCGGAGCCCATTCGACGAGGGGGGCCAATGGCTTCCAAGGCCTTTGCCCTTGGTGGACGATTGAAGGCCATTCTTAAAAGCGGCTGATTCTACCTTTAAGGCATTCTATTTTAAACTCATCTTGGGCATGGCTTCTCTGTTGGTCCATCAGCTTTGAACCAGCATAATCAGAGCCTCCGGTCCCGACATAGAATATAACATTTCCTAGCTATTCTGAAGGAAAGTTTCAATTCTTTTGAGGACGCGGAGGCGAGGATTATCCCACCCATTGGTCTCAAGTCCCGTCCCTCCCGGACAGTTGCAGTCTGCGTATTGGATAAGTATCTTATTTTGGGCAGATTTCAGATAATGCTTGGAGTCTGCTTTAAATGCTTAGAGTGTCAATGTTTTTGGTGATTGATTGACCGGATTCTTTATTGTTCATACAGGGATACCAGAGGTTTTCCCTTTTTCTGACGCTACCTTCTTGTCTTTGCAGGATCTGAGCAGAAACAAGACTATAAATGGAAATGCAGGATCGGCTGTTTTGCCCGAAGAAGGAGGAAGTGCTGTCCTTTGATATTGTTTATGTGGGACTGTCTATTTGGTTGTTTTGTGATTACAAACACTCATGTGAATTGTAGTCTTTGGCTGTTTTTTCTTGAGGCTGCTGAGCAGTAAATATGAGAGAGTAAAGCATAATCCTCGCTTCTGCTTCCTTAATAGAATTGAAACTCATTCACTATAGCTAGGAAATTTTTATATTCTCATTTATTTTGCTCGGATACCTAGATCCACAAATACAAAACAACAATGAACGGGACCTACTTGATTTAATGCTCACGCTGACATGCAAAATAATCCTGGGTAACTGGAAAACTTTCAAGTTAGTCTCTTCCAAGATGTGGCAGGAGTGGCTAATCTTTTTAAGAAGCGCCAACGGCACTACTCTACAACTCACCCCATGGCGCCCAGCCCACAAGAAAATGTGGAATGCTATGGAGTCTTCCGCCTTCATCTTTAAACCCCCAAGACAACCTTTAACACTCGATTCACCAAGAGACACATTTGAGGATTTCCGTATTCTAGCCGAACAATACACTACAATTACCTCGAATGCACATCTCAGACACCACTCAAGTGCAGCTATTTATCAGTAACACGAACCATTGGTCTTATTATTATTATTTACTATAATTTAATGGTGGTAAGCAAGATTTAACCTCTTATCTGCGGCGGCTATTCCGCTGCAGCGCTAAGGGGGAGGCGGGGCAGCACGGCGCTCCCGTACTCATGACGGAACCGCTCCGTCATGGCCCTCGGGTGGGCTGTGCTAGTGAGAACGTTAGCGCAGGCGCGGAATTTGCGCCGCGCAGGCGCGACGAGCGGGCCGTGACGGAACCGTTCCGTCACCAGCACAGCCCACCCGAAGCTCGTGACGGAACGGTTCCGTCACGAGCACGGAAAGGGTTAACTAAGTAAAATGTCTTATATACTCTTAAATTGGCACTTGTACCACTGCATGTGCGAATAATTATTTTACGATTTCTATTGCTAGCAGGTCCGCCAAAACATGTAGGACTGTCTTGTTGTTACAATTATATAGAATGACAGATTCAGCACTAGTGTCCACTTGCTATTTATTTCTTTTATTAATTTGGTTCACCGTCTCCTTATTTCTTTTTTGTTGTAATTCTCTTAAGATTCTCAATAAAAATTATTTGAACCCAAAAAACATTTTTTCCCATTCTATCTTCTTACTTTACAAGCACACACTCCTCCCCGTTCTTGAAACGAATTAGGTTTTACCCTTTTAGTTAGTTGAATCTAGGGTCTTTTTTGTAGGTGAATTAACCAACTTCATGTTTAACTAAATATGCCAAGTTTTAATTAAAATTATGAATTACTGTGCTTATTGAAATCCGTATAGCACATATGCTGCAATTGATATGGTCTTTTAGGACTTTGGGCAATTGTGAGCATTTCCACAGGCATGCTGAGAATGCAGTTGTAGACCAGAGATTTGTTCAGCTTGTGATACTGCCATACAGATATGGAGTTGCAGTCATAGTCTATGGCCAATGGGTATTCTCTGAGCTAAAGGTACATAGCTTTGGTGAACTCTGACATAAATGGTATTACAGGTTATACTTTATTTAGTTTCAGAACACTTAGTGCAGCACAAACATATGGAGGAAAATCCTTTTCTAAATGTCGCCATCATTAAACAGCATGGCACCCTGCACCGTAATAATACTCTTTCCCAAACTATTTTTGTTTGTGGCACAGAGAGAAGGTGTTTGAAAAAGCCACATTACATCTGCCCTTTCTACTTGAATAATGTAAACGTATGCATGAGACAATCGGCCAATAACATCAGCTTTTACACTTTTTCTGCTTTTTGAATTTGATGCATCATCCAAACCTTCTCTTACCCTAACCTTTGACATTCCCAATTCAGTTTGATATACCTAGTCTTCACCACAAATCGCATATCATACACCAGTTTTCAACATAACCAAAGGATGGATCGTCCTCCAAATCACCATCTTTCCCATACTAGGAGTTTCCGGAGTAAGGTCAATCGATATTCCATCAGTAGAGGTCTATAGTGGACGGTCTCTAAGCCATCAGCACCACCAGATGGCTCTAAACTATTGAAAAAAACAAACTTGTTTTATAATTAAGAACTAACATCCAACGAACGCAGTGCAATTCTACTTGACAATGCTCAAAACGAATTCACTTGACTTTCTCCAAGGCCCGCTTTTCACCTACATGATTACTTCTACAAGTCAACAGTAAAGGCAGCTCTGGTTCCAAGAAAAGAATTCAACAGAAGACCTGGCGAACCAGGGTTCACCCCTTTGAAATAGAAATGGAGAAAGGAAGGTAAAGCCTCCTAACCAAGTAATGGGACCTGCTGGCTGCCCACCCCATTTTCCTGCAAGTAATCTAAACAATGCTGGGAAATAGGGGGGGTATCGGTGCTCCTAATTGAGTAATATTCCACTTATGCAGAGTACATTTTGTGGAAAAAAAATTGTAGAGTAATTGAATGTTTCAGGTTACTATTTGCTATTTGGCATTCTTACTAATGGGACTACGTGGTCTTTAAATATTATTACTTTTTTAGGTTTACCATGTGATGGAAAATGCACCATTCATTGCAAGCATATTGTAAACTATATATTCTCTATTCTTTGACTCCGGAACTTCCAGCTTGGGACATTGTTAATCATATCTTGAATCAGCCCACAGGAATACTTTTGTCTCACCTTCTCAGTATTGGCTATTTAGGGTATACTACCTTCTTCATTAGGGATGCATTAGGGACTAATTCACATCTGAAAGGCACATTCTGGAATCACACAACTAATTCTTTATCCCATTTTTTAAATTGTTTTGCACTAAAGCATACATTTTTATTGGTTCTGACCGAGCTCTAGTTACAACGTCAAACCTATTGGCTTCGCCCATACTCGAATATTTTTGAGTGCACAAATTACCATATGTTAAATGCAGCTATACAGGGCCTTTTCTTTCCTCCTTGACACTCCCCCTCAGTTGTGTGCTGTATAGAATTAAATAGGATTTTTAACCACATTTAGCCTCATGTTCTGCTGATTGTTTTAATGGTCATGTATTGTTCATTACTGCTAGCCAGATTCTTGTTTAACAGTATCTTAAATATGTTTACACTTATTTCTTCACAATGAATGATTTACTTAATCTTTTTTTGGTACACCTGCATGTACCCTTATTTTACAAAGCATAAAGAAGGCGTTTCTCATGCTTACTTTATCATATGTTTTAATGCAGTACATTTGCACTATCATTGCTTGGAACCTTACAAGCACAGCCACAGCTTAGACAATGGGCTGCAACCCAGCATACTGCTATTGAGAAATATCCTGACATAATATAATAATATATTCCACATTAGTAAAGCGCAAACAATCACCCGTAAGGGTCTCTAGGCGCTGGAGGCCATCGGGAAGATTAAGCAAGCTATTGCCCAGAGTCACATGGTGCTGGGCTAATCTGTCACAGGCACCGGGGATCGAACCGTGATCCCCAGATTCCAGCATCGGTCACCCTGGACGAGAGGTCACACCCCTCCCCTATATGTCTAGAACACTCTGCAACCACGTGGTCCTCTGTGGCTGTATGTATTGAAATGTGCTATAACATCTTCCTCATGCCTCTCCACAAGGTTGGCCCTCCATAAAAATAAAATAAATAAACCACAATCTCAATATTTATCTGTTACACTAAATAACTCACTTTTTCATTTTTATGCTTCTAACAGCTCTTCACAGCTTTCCTCTTCTCAAACATCCGTCTCCTTAAACTAAGTTATCCTTTATCCTCTCCATCAAAATGAAAGCAACATGCCCTGATGTAATCTCCAATCTCTAAATCTTACAAATCGATCCAGTTTAATTGATTTTCAGTCAGCAGAGCTGAGCAGCTTGAGATAGCATGGCTTGTACAGTACACCAGACCCACCCATGTACCACCTTGCGTTTCCACACAGGAATAATAAAAGCCAGATCTGATGGATTCCTTAAAGCCAGTGGCAGACCTAAAATGTAAAAGTGCCGGAGCCTCAACCATGAGAAAGGCCAACACAGAATAGTAGGCGGACACATTTAAGATCTGAAGTGATAGGCCACACAGACCAAGACCCAACCATGTGGCTAGAGCAAGACATCTTGAAGTGATAGAGCAGCACAACAGAGCCAGGATCTTGAGTACAAAAGGAGGCCCATTTGAAGGAGCAGGTAGTAGCAAAGAAGAACCGGAGAGATCAGGTTCACTAACTAGGGTTGCACACAGTGGCAGCCTGCATGCTGGAGAGAGGAAGAAGGTGTGTACGTCCTAGTCGCAAAGGGGAGAGGAAACAATGAGCAGGTACTGAGAAGATCCACACGCAAGCCAGGTGAGTTTGGACAGTGCATGGCAGAAGAGCAGCCGGTTGTGTGGATCGCCAAATGCCAAAGATCAGATGGTGGAGTGGAAGATCAAAGGCTTGCACTGGCGAGTCAATGTCCGAGATTAGAGACAGAACAGGGCTTTAGACCATTAACTGGCAGGAAAATAAGAAGAAGGGCTCTGTCCTATCCCCACAGTAACTCAGGCTCCAAGAAGATTTGCAAAGGACAGCCACAGGATTCTGTGTGAGTGTGGACATCAACATGGCTGAAAAGAATTTAGTGGAAAGGATCAGTAGGACCCCATACAGAAAAGTACCAAATGCAAAAGTAAGGACCCAACATATATTAAACAGGACTACAAACAGTGGACGATATAGAAATGAAGCGTGTACACAAGGGTGGTGGTGGGAACCATGAACAGGAGGTACAAGAAGGAGTGGAGGGTCAAACTGACAGGCCACAGCAGGGGCAAGCACAGAACTGGTTGCTTGGCAGCAGTGAGGGCTCTTGCAGCTCTTCCACCCCCTCCCTTCGCTTTTGTCCCTCTAAAACAATAGAGGATGCAGACGGTGAAATCACCTCACTGACACACCTGTCTTGATAGATGGATTGAGACAGGCTAACAAAAGCAACACAGCCCAGACTGGACATGTAAGCCTTCCAGAGAAATAAACCCCAAGAGGACACACCGATTAAGTGCTGGAACAAACATTAAGTATTGCTCACAGTGAGGAATACCAGGACTGCTCTGGATCCTAAGATTGACACTATGAACAATGAAATAAACCTACAAACGACAGAGCTGTGGAAAAATCAGTGAAAGAGTTGGCCAAACAGCACAACTGCCTTCAGGACCAACTGCGGATATAAAATAGTTGAATGAGCTATAAAATCACTACAGTCAGAATATTAAATAATGTGTGCCTGGCTGGAGCATTCATATGGAAGGCCAAGGAGAAATAACATTTGTCTGGTGCAGCTACCAGAGAGAAAGAGAGCGGGAGGATAAAGTGTTTACCTATTTATGGAAAACTGGAATACAAATGTCCTCGAGCCCAAAGGTCTCTCAAATGTTTCCCCATAGGGTGCTACTCCATCTGCTAAGAGCATCACCAGGAGCCATAACATCCCACCTGCTTAAATTCAGTGATCACGACAGATTACGAATGACAAGGGAAAAAACAGGGACATTTAAGTACTAGAACAATAGCCTACATATTTTTCTGAACCTCACACTGGTGGTGCAGAAGCGGAGGAAAAAAAATTCAATAAAGTAAAAAAAAAAAGGCCTGTGAGAATGGCACATAATGTACATGATCTTATTCCCAGCCTGACTGTAAATCGACTTTAAGGGGAAAGACATGGCACTCTGAAGCGCCAGAAGGGGCCTGGGTCTGGCTATGTTGAAGACCTTTGACCACACAATACAGCCGTGGGCAAACAACTGCCATGAGGAAGGGCTATGCAGTGAAACGAAGTGGACAGGGACAGGAATGACCTCTTCGTGGAGCAATAGAGTGGCACATACCAGAAGAAGCAACAAGACAAAGCCGCAGATGAAAACACTTCGAATGGACAAGGACACTTCTAATGCATGCTAAAGAAGCACAGACGAGATTAGTCCATGGTCTGCTGCAAGGGCATTATATATAATTTAACCCCAAGGGCAACCATAATAATGTTGATGACAGAATGTAGAAATACTGCAAGTGGGTGGGGGTTTGTACAGGGGCGGGAGCAGGAGGAGTAGAAGGAACTGAATCTGAAACCTGGAGTAATGATTTTAAGGAGGGTTTTATTTTCATATAAGCCTTTCTTCTCCTACTAGAGTCTTATTCTGGCAAACTCGTCCGGCTCCGTTCTTACACCCTTGGGGAAAGCTGGGAGTTCCAGGGTGATTCGGCCACGCAGGGGAGGTGTTTCAGCCAGACCAGTGGTTTCGGCACAATCCTCCACAGGTGATGTTCTCAGTATTCGCCGGGACCGCAAAGAAAGGAAAAAGAAAAGCAATCCCTGGGACGTCCGGAGCAGGATATTCGGGGCCGGGAGTGAGGGAAACCAAGTGTGCAGTGTATTTACAAGAGCTGTTACAGTGCCGATAGTGCTCGTGAGGGGAAAGGTACTGGGAGACTGTACAGATATTTACACTGGCTATCAGTCTGTAGGCTGGCCACTCCGACCCACCCAGCCCGCAACTCTGCCCCGTACCTTTGTTAGCCACGCTCCCGCGGCGGGGCGATTCGCAGAGACGTTGGCTTCCTGGCTTGATGTTCGTAGCTGGGCTCGTCGGGGCTTCCTCTTCTTCCTCTCCGCAACTCTTCGATTCCGATCTCCCTCTCCACTCCGTAACACCTTCTTCCTCCGGGGAAACGCCGTCCGTAGTCTTCCGGGATCCTCCTCCTTTTGGCTCTGTGACGTTCCAAGTGGGCGGAGCTACGTCGTCCTGAAAGGCTGAATTAAAGGCGCCTTGTTCCATTTCGTCCTCGAACTTCCAATGGTGTTCGGTTTCTGACAGTAGCCACTCCTCTGGGTCAGGGGAGTTAGGCTGTTGAAAGGGAACAGAAAGGGGTGTCAAGGGTACAGCTGACCACCAGTCTTGGGTATCACCATGTCCTTCACAGGAACGTCCCACCCAGTCACACACCTCCCGCCCTGGAATCTCCCGATCGGGGAGACGAAAGACCCTTGAGAGGAAATCCGCATTCCCGTTTTCTGCGCCCTTTTTATGTTGCACAGAAAAGGAGTAGGGCTGGAGGGATAGGAATCACCCGAGGACTCTCGAATTTAATGTCCGGTTCTGGTACATCCATTTCAATGGAGCATGGTCTGTTTGGAGGATAAAAGTCTTCCCTGCCAAGTAATATTGTAGTTTTTCAATGGCCCATTTGATGGCCAGGCACTCACGTTCCACTGTGGAATATTTACACTCCCTGGGGAATAACTTACGGCTGGCATATAGAATGGGGTGCTCTACACCATCGTCGCCCACCTGTGACAGTACAGCCCCTATTCTTACGTCTGAAGCGTCAGTTGCAAGTATGAATGTTTTGTCAAAATTGGAAGACTCCAGGACCGGGACGGTTGTTATGATATGTTTTAACCCCTCAAAGGCGTCCTGTGCTTCCCGAGAAGGATTCTGTATCTCTTTGGGTTTGATGTCTTTTCTTAGGAGGTCCGTGAGGAAAGCGGCCACCTCGGCGAATCTAGGAATGAACCGCCTGTAATATCCAATCAGTCCCAGGAAGGCTCTCAGTTCTCTTTTGTTGATCGGAAAACTTGTATTCCTAATGGCTTTCACCTTCTCAGCTTGTGGCGCAATGGTTCCGTCCCTTAGGAAATACCCCAAATAGTTGACCCGGGTGAAGGCGGCACGGGATTTTTTGAGTTAATATGTAGCCCAGCTGTTTGTAGGGCCGACAGAATAATGTGCAGGTGTCTCAGGTGCTCCTCCCAGGTTTTGCTGTATATTACTATGTCGTCCAAGTAGGCCGAACTAAATGAGGGGTAGGGTTTCAAGACAAGATTCATGAGGCGCTGAAAGGTGGCAGGTGCCCCGTGTAATCCAAAAGGAAGAACCGTGAACTCGTATAGTCCTTCATCCGTGATGAAGGTGGTCTTCTTCACGGAGGGGCACCTGCCAATACCCTTTTGTGAGATCAAGGGTAGTGATAAATACAGCGTCTCCTAGATTCTCTACCAATTCGTCAACACGGGGTGTGGGGTACGCATCAAAGGTAGAGATGGTGTTAAGGGCTCTGAAATCCATACAAAATCGTTTGGATCCATCGGTCTTTGGGACCATCACGATCGGGGAGGCCCAACTACTTTTGGAAGGTCTGATCACACCTAGTTTTAACATATCCAGGACCTCCTTTCTCACAGCCTCTCGTCTGGACGCAGGAATTCTATATGGCCGTTGTTTCACCATCTTTCCTGGGGCTGTTTCAATCCTGTGTTCTACCAAGGTTGTTTTCCCTGGTAAATCAGAAAATATGTTGGAAAAGGGATGTATGGCATCGGAAAGCTCCTTCTTCATCTGGTCAGTAAGGTCTTGGTTCACGACCAGGTGCTCTATCGTCGATACCTTTTCTGGCGTAGTGGGGACCACCAGGTTGGTGCTGCGCGGAATACGACCAATCCACTTCTTCAGTAAGTTGACGTGGTAGCATTGGGTTTTGGAGGGGGAAAGCCGCAGTCTGTATGTGGTGTCCCCTATGGTCTCAATCACTTCATAGGGTCCCACCCATTCGTTTTTACTGGAGATAGATGGCAAGAGCACCAGCGCCCATTCCCCAATTTTCAGTCTTTGAAGTTATTTTCCTTGGTCGTAATACTTTTTTTGTTTTTCTCTTTGTTGTTCCAGGTTGGTATATGCAAGGCTTCGAAGCTTCCCCAGTTTTGATCTTAGTTGCAACGTATATTCCAGTAGGGACTTCTGTTCTTGCGCCTCTTGTGTTTCCCAGGCGTCTTTAGTAATCTCCAACAATGACCTCAGCAGGCGGCAGTACAGGAGTTCAAAAGCAGAGCAGCCTAGACTACTCTGTTTTTGGGCCCTGAGTACGTATAATGCTAGCGGAAGCAAGCGGTCCCAAGCAGGCCCTTCTGAGGACAGCATTTTCTTTAGTGTTGATTTTAACGTCTGGTTGTACCTCTCGATGAGACCATCGGTCTGAGGATGGTAGACCGATGTCTTCAGGTGTCAAATGTTCAGGGACTTGCAGACCTCCTTCATCATGCGGGACGTAAAGGGAGTCCCCTGGTCGGTTAAGACCTCTTTCGGAAATCCCAACCTGGCGAACAGCTCCACAAACTTCTCTGCCACGCTGGCGGTGGTGGGAGCTCTTAAGGGAAAAGCCTCTATGAACCTCGTTGCATAATCTACAATAACAAGGGCATATTGATGCCCCCTAGACGACTTTGGTAGGGGTCCGATTAAGTCCATCCCTACTCGTTCAAAGGGTACACCGATAATGGGCATTGGGTGTAACGGAGCAGCCGGGGGTCTGTGTGTGTTCTTTCGTTGGCAGATTTCGCACTTTTTACAGAAGTCCTGCACATCCCTGTAGATACCTGGCCAAACAAAAATGACGCACAATGCTTTCAGTAGTTTTTTCCTTTCCTGCATGTCCTGCCGTCAGATGAGCATGAGCAAAGAACAGGACTTGCTCACGGAAGGATAAGGGCACCAGGAGCTGAAGGCTTCTTCCTGCTTCTGCCTCCCTATGTAGGAGATCCTTTTGTATGACAAATCTGGGAAAGGTTGGGCTAGGTGCGTCTTGTGCAGCATGCACGGATTTCCAGGCATTATATAGGGTTCTGTCTTCTGCTTGGGCGAATCTAAAACTGCGGTCCAGTATCCAAGGCTCAGGTGTTATGAGTGCTGGCTTGGGACCCTCTACAGTCAGGGGGTGTTCCAACAGGGTCTTCCGGAAAAGGGCAAGGAACTCCGGGTTGTCTACCCCTAGAATCATGTCCTCTGGAAGTGAATCCACTACTCCTACTTTCACTGTACATACTAGCTTGTCTTTTGGGCATATAGATACTTGGGCTAGGGGATAGGGTTTGACGTCCCCATGGACACAACGGATATGTACCAGGGTGTCTGGAACATACTGACTGGGGTGGAAAAGACGTTCTTGGACCACTGACTGTCTGCACCCTGAATCTAAAAGGGCTTTTACTTCATAACCATTTACCCGTATACTCACGTAGAATGAAGTCTCCATCTCTGCGGAGGAAAGAACCGTTTTGGGTAGATAGCCCACTTCCATTGGCTCTTCTGTCTGACGTTTCCTAGGACACAAGAAGGCTATGTGCCCCCACTCGCCACTCGAAACATTGGGGCCCGCGCAAAAGAGGCGATTCCATCCTAGATGGTCTGGGTCTCAACGGT
Source organism: Lissotriton vulgaris (assembly GCF_964263255.1). Classification (NCBI taxonomy): domain Eukaryota; kingdom Metazoa; phylum Chordata; class Amphibia; order Caudata; family Salamandridae; genus Lissotriton; species Lissotriton vulgaris. The sequence goes on from NC_141695.1 coordinate 846,030,290, forward strand.
TCCACTATTGTTTTCATTTTCTTCTCTGATTTGGCTGGTGGCATGGTTTTGGTGTTTCTCTCTTGTTACCATCATGAGCCACGAGGTTGAGCTCTGGCATAGTTTGCTGCCATTTCTATGGCCTGCTCTACCGTAAGCCCTGAGTGCTGTCTCAGCCATCTCTGAGACCCGTACGGAAGGGCCTCCATGAACTGCTCCAGGTAGATTTTGGCCAGTACATCTTCTTTGGTGCTGGACTCTGGCTTCAGCCACTTGTCGGCCATCATTTTGAGTCTGAAGAAAAGAGTTTTGGGATTCTCACCAGGCGACCCTTTTTCCTTCCTGAACCGGACTCGATAAGCTTCAGGGTCTAACCCCAAGTGATCCAGTATCACATTCTTGATCAGGTGGTATGGAGCATTGCCGAAAGGGTTGGCCACCTGATATGCAAACTGTGCCTCTCCAGTCTGCAATGGGGCCAGAAAAAAGGGCCACTTCTCCTCTGGCCATCCCAGCACTCTCGCTGCCCATTCAAAATTCATAAGGAAGGCATCAGGGTCTTCTCCCTGTACGTATTTTTGCAGAGCGATCCCGGAGGGGTTGGGAACATGTATTCTACTCTCAGTAGGAGCTGGGCCGGTTGGAGGAGTCATGTTTTTCTGCATGCTTTATAGTTGGGCAGTGATGTTGTTTTTAAATAACTCCTGATCTGCTTGAGCCGATGAGAGTTGTCTCCCGACCGCCCATTCCAGTTTCTCCTGCCCCTTTATTAGATGCTGTATTAGGGCGTCCATCTCGGGATCACAGATGGACTGGGATGGAGATCCCACTTCTGACACCAGTTGTACAGGGGCGGGAGCAGGAGGAGTAGAAGGAACTGAATCTGAAACCTGGAGTAACGATTTTAAGGAGGGTTTTATTTTCATATAGCTTTTCTTCTCCTACTAGAGTCTTATTCTGGCAAACTCGTCCGGCTCCGTTCTTACACCCTTGGGGAAAGCTGGGAGTTCCAAGGTGATTCGGCCACGCAGGGGAAGTGTTTCAGCCAGACCGGTGGTTTCGGCACAATCCTCCAAAGGCGATGTTCTCAGTATACGCCGGGACCGTAAAGAAAGGAAAAAGAAAAGCAATCACTGGGACGTCCGGAGCAGGATATTCGGGGCCAGGAGTGAGGGAAACAAGTGTGCAGTGTATTTACAAGAGCTGTTACAGTGCCGATAGTGCTCGTGAGGGGAAAGGTACTGGGACACTGTACAGATATTTACACTGGCTGTCAATCTGTAGGCTGGCCACTCCGACCCACCCAGCCCGCAACTCTGCCCCGTACCTTTGTTAGCCACGCTCCTCCCGCGGGAGCGAGGCGGGGCGATTCGCAGAGACGTTGGCCTCCTGGCTTGATGTTCGCAGCTGGGCTCGTCGGGGCTTCCTCTTCTTCCTCTCGGCAACTCTTCGATTCCGCTCTCCCTCTCCACTCCGTAACACCTTCTTCCTCCGGGGAAACGCTGTCCGTCGTCTTCCGGGATCCTCATCCTTTTGGCTCAGTGACGTTCCAAGTGGGCGGAGCTACGTCGTCCTGAAAGGCTGAATTAAAGGCACCTTGTTCTATTTCGTCCTCGAACTTCCAATGGTGTTCGGTTTCTGACAGTAGCCACTCCTCTGGGTCAGGGGAGTTAGGCTGTTGAAAGGGAACAGAAAGGGGTGTCAAGGGTACAGCTGACCACCAGTATTGGGTATTACCATGTCCTTCAGAGGAACGCCCCGCCCAGTCACAGGGTTTAAAGGGGCCACTTGACAGATGGACGCGTATCCCAAGTCTGGTAAACTGTGGGATTTCAACAGCTGGAACTCTGGAATAAAATACTGAAACATTTATTGATCGCAAGACAGAATATTTTTGAAAGATACTGGGTGAGGGTACATGCCATGCAATTTTCTTTTATACTTAAGCGTACTGATAATTGTGAAGTCTTTAGCGAAAACCCAGGTGACTTCATGGTCCACCAGAACTGCCACTGGGTAGCAAAGATAAGCTAGACACAATGTTATGGTGAAAGGCTCGTGGTACACTGGGGAAAGTGTGAAGTTTTAGGCCTACAGTGCAAGTGGTGGCAGGAGAGTGAGGAGAGTTTTCACTAGTTACGAGGTTTATAGGTACAGATGATAAAGGGGAAAATGTACATCAGAAAACTGGAGACAAGTTTGCAACAAACTGTTAACACGCAGACTGTTGCATTATCAATAGGAAAGATAAACAACTTGGCGTTTTTTATGTGAAATGGGAAGGGACTGAACAAAAGCATAAAGAGTGGGTCGTGTTAAGAATGTGGACGTGTTAAGAATGTGGACCAAAATGAATATAGAGTTAGAGTTTTTCCATGAGATGGGCCATTACTGGCATTTTTTTGGCAGAGGCAAATTTAGAGTGGTCTGCCAATCTGGGTTCACTTCACCCTCCAGAATGGTGTCAATTTTAATAAGGAAATCAACAATTTTACATGCGGAGAAAATATGGGATGATATGGATTGGAGATATGTGGCACCAAGTTGCATGGAGGAGTGAGAATGCTTTTAATAAACTAAGTGTATATATGCCACTGGGCTTGCAGTTCACAATGTTAGAGGTCATAGAGAGGCAATGGCTAGATCTACTCCAGGCACTGCTTATCCTAGAACAAGACTTTAATATGGAAGATGACACAAAGGTGGACAGTAAGACGTCAAGTCATATACAGCGAACACCCCATACCAGTCTATGAGGCTCATGAGTTCTATGAGACTACATCATATGTGGAGAGACCTTCATGGAACACATGTGTAACTCTCATACATCTTAGAGCACACAACATATACTCGTGTTGACTGCATTTTCAATCAAGGCCCCAGGCACATAGTTTTAAAAGCCCTACTTGTACAGCTAGAGGAAGAGTCGGATCATACACTCCTACTGGTTGAGCTGACAACGCCCTAACAAACACTTTGGAGACTTGAGGCTGCACCCATGGTACATTACCATTAAGATGACAACTGAGGTGAAATATTCCTCCATGAAGTACTTTGAAGATGATAATGACTCAGTAGACAGTGCATTAACTGTTTAGGAGTAGATTAAACAGGTTAAGCACAACAGGAACAGTCAAGAACAGAAAAGAAAATGTATTGATCTCGGGACTACTTTCAGAAAATGTATGCATCCAAACTGACCATAACTGAATTGGGGTAGAGGAGTTTATATTAGACAATTCTATCCCACATTTAACAACAGATCAAAGATCCTCTCTGGAGGAAATCATAATGACAGGAAAGGTGGGAGTTGCTCTGAAGTAGCTTCAGATAGGGAGATACCAGTTCCCAACAGGTTTCCAGCAGAATACTAAAAGAAGATGAGAATGGTGGTGATTACACAAATGTGGACAGGGTTTGAGGAGATGAAAGATATCGGCAAACTACCACTTGACTTACTGCAGTGACAGTCCTGAACCTAAATATCGGAAAGACGACATAAGACAACTCGCCCTATTGCTGCTTAACTACTAAATTAAAATATTGGTAAAAAATATTGGCAATAGGTTAATCCTGAGCCCCGAACTGGATACATCTACATCAATCTGGTTTATACCACAAAGGTCAACACGTCTACCTGGCTCGACTGCATAATAAACTGGCAGGTCCTAGCAGATCTGGTGAACCCAAAGCCACTGCATCAATTGACATTCACAAGACTTTTGATTCCATCAGGTGGCCTTTTCGGTTTGCAGTGTTGAAGGGGTGGGTTTCCGGGCACACTTCCTGCCCAGGGTGAAATTAGTATATAGAGCTTCACTTGTAAAGTTTAAGAGTGAATGGTACTCAGTAGAGGATTTTCTCAAAAAGGGAGGGTAACAAGGCAGGGATGCCCTTTGTTTCCATTACTGACAGAACCCCTACAAGTGTGTATAAGACAGGATTAATTGATAATGATTGGAAGTGGTGTGTGCCTGGTATGAGCATCTCTTGTTATATAGAGCCAACATTTTGTTGTGTGCAGCTGACCACATCTAATCACTAACCAGGTTGAATATGATCTTCTCATTTTAGTCCATGGGGGGAAGGGAGGGAGGCACTCTGGTATCCAAATAAACTGGAAATAATTGCTGCTGTTCCACAAGAGTTGGGACTCACCAGCAGTTCTCCGACAAGTACTATGCAGGTAATCTGACCCCTTTGCCGAAAAGACTGGTGTCAGACACTGGGCATTGGAAGGTGCAACCATTTAGGGGTTTAAAGGGAAACAACACTCGAAAACACCACTAGGGGGTGGGAATCATAATGCAGGAGGTGAATGCATTCCACGTCTGGGGTACAAAAGGTATCTTTACACTGAGTAATATATGGACAATGTCAGAGATTTTTCTATTTGCATTAGGAGTTGGAGAATTTGCAAATATTCCATTACCTATAGATTAAACATCACATCAAAGGGAAGAAAACTGAGGCAGATGAATCTCCCGTGGGAATGTAAATTTCTGGAACCAAAACGGTAAAGAAGGCAGTATCTTGCACATACATTATCCTAATGTCGAATACTCAAACTTGTTTTACTATTCTTAAAATGCACTGGAAAGAGATTTGCGAGAATTTGAAGAAGTCCTGTTATTTTATAGAGAGGTGTACAGAAGATCACATTTTTATTGTTGCAATAAAAATTCTACATACACCTCAATACACTGCAACCCAATAAGAGAGGTATGGAAGTACGATGCATGATAAATATGAGGGACTGCAGAAAAATTGGATTTTCTTATACAAAACATGGAGCTTCCCACCAATTATTGAATATTGGAAGGACATCCGGAGGGAAAATGTTGAGGTGTTTGAAACAAGGCTAGAATTAAAAGCCCTCACTATCCCACTGGATCTATTCGGAATAGTAGATCAAACTATTTGTACACCAAGGGATAAGAGTGGCAAAAAAGGAACATCATGAAAAGGGAGTGAGCTCACAAATCACCAGCATTAAGGCACTGGAGAAGAGGCGTGGACTGCTGCCTATCAGATGAGAGATTAATACAGCAGGACAGGACTGCCCCACGAAGTTTTAAGATGGTTTCGGCAGCATGGATAGTAAACCAGGGGCTTGATTAAGAGATAGGACATAGCAGAGACACCAGGGTATCAGGAGTAGAGCTGTAAGGCGAGGCGGAGACAGGGAACCACTGGGGACGCCAAATATTATCTCTAAAAATGGCATGCATTATCAGTGCCTGCATGGATAGTAAACCAGGGGCTTGATTAAGAGATAGGACATAGCAGAGACACCAGGGTATCAGGAGTAGAGCTGTAAGGCGAGGCGGAGACAGGGAACCACTGGGGACGCCAAATATTATCTCTAAAAATGGCATGCATTATCAGTGCCTAAAAGCCAACCTGTCAGTATATGATGCAACTTGGATTCATGAGGATATGTATTAATATAAGGGGCTGTATCAAATCAAAGTAAGTCTATGTACCGGACGACAACTTTGCTCCAATTTTTAAAAGGGCGATATTGAACATCAACGAACTTAAAAGCATCCCTACACAGTTTTTTTTACTTTCCCAAAACTATTTTCTGTCACAAGGTTTCTGCCATTCTTCTTCTCTAGGGGCAGTTTTCACATCTCATTAATGTCAAGAACCAACAGAGCAGCTGATGGCAAGCTAATGCTAATTAGCCTCCAGAAGCTTCAGGCAGGTAAATGGTAACATTCTAAAAGTTACTTTTCCTAAAGAGTTATAAAAAATCCAACTTTTCCACTAGATTTAAATTGTAATAAGTATTAGAAAAGAAGTGTTTTTTTATTCTTGTCCCAATCCAGAGACAGCAGAATTAATGCTGTAATCTGTACTCTAGTTTTCCACATATGAAAATTACTTTTGGTGGCCTGTCTATGAAAGGTCGTGGTAGCATTTATAAATAGCATGTGACCTACAAGGTTTAAACAGGGTTGGCTTAATAATCAAAAGGAAGGTTTTTCCCCTGTGAAAAGGTTTATTCTGACAGGTGGGGTGTAGGTTTAAACTGCAGCAGTCAAGCTACAAAGACGGGCCTGAAGCCATTTTTCCTTCTCATACTAATGGATGGCACAATACGGGCTGTGGTCCACAGGTGACATTTAACTTACCCTGCCACGAGTATAGTTTCTTCACCACACACAGGGCCACTGGAATTATGCAGCAGGAGAGGATCAAATTATATGGCAGGGTTGAGTAAATTATGAAGAGAAAAAGCAAATAATGCAGCATAATGTGGCACATTTTGTGATATTATTATTGCGGGATTTAGATATTTTAGTGCTTGTTAAAACTGTCTGGACAATGGTTCCACCTCGTTTGTAGCAGTTTAACACCCAAATATAGCAATAAGCTACAGAAAGATTACCAGCGAACCTTGTCAATGGGCCTGTCATGTGCAGCAACAAGTGTTGCTTAGTTTTTAGCAACTTTTGAACCATTTGAACTAGAAACAATTTTATTTTTTTAAATATGCAGATTATGCAGCAGATGGATTAAAATACATAAATAATCGAAACGCAGCGGCAGCACAATCACATAATTCCAGTGGCCCCAACCATATAATATGGCCTTACAAGAGTTAAATATGGCAATCGGTGATTAGCCAAGTTTTACGTACATTGTGAAAAGGCAGAGGAACCCCAGTATGCAGAATCTAACAAAAACGCAATAACATTTAGCAAAAATGGAGATGAATATGCAAAAAGGTTTTTTTCTCACAGTAAGGTTCTCTCCAGGATTAACAGACAATTACAACTTTCGAGACCCATCAATCCATTTTCTGCATTCGATGCACCACAAAAAACACCCCATAACAATGCAATTTGTCAAGGACTCCCTCCAAATCAGGGCAGAAGAGGAAACAGTAAAGCCTTACACATAGGAAGTTATTGATGTCTCAGCAGCCTTTGTACAATATCGACCAGCAAGCTCTAATGGACACCCTCTCTGTCCACATGGCCATTTCTGAACAGTACGCAATTGGTTCTTCGAGCTAACAGGATGCAAAACGTCACAACGTACTCTTGCAAATTATCCACTATCCCGGTCAAGTATGGAAAGCCCCAGTGCTTCAATCTTGCCTTAAGTACACTTAATCTACTCTTTAGATCTTATTACGTAAATAGCATGACATTCTACACCGTATGATGAGACTCCAAAGTGTTGCTGGCAATAGACATCCTGCACTTTAGAAACAGTTTGGACACCATTTAATTCTGGTATGAGAAGTTTTGCCTGATGCTAATTTCTACCAACACTAAGTTAAATTCTCATCAACGAGGACAACAATCAATAACAAACTGATTAAGGTACTAACTATATTGAGACAAGCATCCTCTTCAAAAGAGCACATTTATATAAAAAAGTTTCTTGGATAGTTGGCACAGAATTTAGCCTCTTTTGCAGGTGTAAACCCCTTTCAGCTCATACAATTGGCTCCTCAGTGCATGCTCTGATGTCATCAGTCAGGCTCGGACAACGTCCTACTCACCAACCTCTTTGACTTCAACCTGAACTCCCAATAAACACTTTCAAAGCAACTGCCACATGATCACCAACAACCTCTTACTCACCAGCCGTGCAGACTGTACCCTCAAATATCTAAAATCATCTTCCAAACACCCTCGTGCTGAACACCACCAGCACAATCAACCACATCATGCCCGCATTTCAAAGAACGTCAGTAGTTCATCAAATTTAGGCCAGTCTGTATAATTTCCAAAGCCATTGACCCCAACAAGGCTAAACGTTTCAGGAAAGCTATCTATCTTTGGCCACACTTGCAGCACAAACGTCATGGAATTAAATGTTTCAAGCTATGAAAAGAGACACCACAATGGGAAATAGTCGGCTAGTGTGCACTTATTATAGATATGCCCATGACAAAAGAATTCTGGGGAAAATTATTCTGATGAGGCATCCATAGTTGAGCAACAATTGCCCAGGGGCAACTACTAGAGAACTAATCACCAAGTTGCCCAAAGTAGAACTACTCACCAAACGACCCTACTGGCTCTACTCACGAAATTACCCAAGGTACAGACTCAGTTTCTAGGTCTGGCTTTGACCTTGGGTAGGCAGTCATGCAGCTTAGTTGATAGATATGGCTATGTGTATTGAACAGGAAAAAATGTTAGCAGAATCAGGCACACTCAAAACTGTGCTCAAATGATATACACGGAAACTATCAAACCTGTAGGTATAGAATTCAGAAGGAAATAGCGATTCATCTGGTGGTGAATGATAAGGAGTACCGACAATAGTAACATATCAAGTATCCTGTTCTCTTACTTAATGTAGAGTCAAGTGCTGATGCCTTGCGTTGTGATGGGCGTAATTTTGATTTACAGTCTAAAGTTGAGATGATCTATAACTAAATACGATTTACAAAGAGAATAGAAGATAGTGAAAAAAACTTTTTCCTTCGGTTACCTCTTTATGATATGCTCTGCCCCTACAGCAGAGACTGCCTCTTCACTACTGACCTTTAGGAAAGTCAAGAGTGCCCCTTCTCCATTAATATCCTCTCCTGCTAATATCCCAAAGATATCTCTCCTTACAAAGAGAAGTTTTACTTGAAATACAAACTTCCAAATAAGCTTCTACTTTTCATATTTCGACCATGGCTATGTTGTATGCCTCCTTTGAATTATGTAAACATGACAGTACATCTCTCACCTGCAGGTTTCTGCATGCTGTTCCATTGCATGTAAATTTTTCTATTGAGGGCCCATGCTATATTAATCGCCCCAGGTAAATGATGCTTCCCTGCTTTCAAAATCTCAGATTTGCAGCTAAACCCAAAAATTTAACGTCCTTTCTCTTTTCCAACCCATTCACGCAAGCAGAAAAATTGATTTACGTTAAAAAAGGTTAGTGACAGCATCAAAATAAAAATTCAAGGGAGGGGGGAGAGGGAAGCCGAAAGATGTATGGATTGCCAATCATTTGCTGCTGTTGATTTGTTTGCAGTTTCTCCTGAATGTGGAGAGCTGCACCTTGTGTGCAATTGATCAATACAAATTTGTTTTGGAAAAAAAAAAAATTCAAGTAATCAGAAAGTTAAACGTCTCTTTTTTCAACTATAGTGCGAAGAAAACCAGAACTAAACTGAGCAGTGCCCACCATGTTTGAAAGTCTCACCATAGAGCCAACAGGTCCTTCCGGGCAAAACTTGATCTATACTAGGGATAAAGCATCCACTCCCGCTCTACCCAGAAATGAGCCACTGGTGAGATTTGTAAAGCATCCACAGAAGTCTGGCCACACCTTAGCCAGGCACTATCACCTCGACTGAGTTCAGAGTGGATGCTGCAGTAAGAAAAGAGACTCTTGAAAACCTTTTTACTGAATAGCTTATCCACAAACCTGTTTGTAGTATTTCAGGTGTTTACCTGGCTTTTCATTGTAGATGAGCGTGCTTTTCTTTTCAGTTTGCATAAAAGGTAAATGAAGATCCCTTGATGGAATCGGAAAAGCTACTTACTTGCTAGTTCTCTATCATGGATAACTTTACTGAATTCATTAGCAACCCTCCATGCTCTGCAATAAGACAAGGACATCATTTTTTCAGGAAGCCTTCAAGATATTTTGTCACAATATGTGCCATAATGAAGCGTGATGTTAACTGCAGTATATAGTGGCCAGGGGATCCAAGCTGTCCTAAAGTTTCACTTTCTTATTTTTGAAATACATATATATATATATATATATATATATATATATATATATATATATATATATACACATATCAGTTTCTTTCTCTTTTTGATACTTTTGAAACAGAGGTCTGAAAAGTGCAGAAAACACAATTTTGCTTGTAAAGTAGTTTCTGATTACAACTACTTACTACAAAATGAATTTGAAGCTAGGAGCTCACAAGCAGAAGCAAATATAATCGGTGTTTATGAGTTTCATTAACTTACCTAGGGTGGAGGATAAAGAAAATTAGGTTTTCATTTCCAACTATCATGTGTTCCATATTAGGAATGCGTCCTACAGTCCCATAGACCCAGGTAAATACAGTATATGCCTGTATTGTTCTTAAGTATAACCTTTGGAATGTGGCATGTACTCAGTTTTTAGTATTTTAGTATCACAAAACAGTTGGGCAGTTAAAGCAGTCCAGATGAGATTTGTTAAGAAATTCTTGCTCAAAAAGAGAACTTTAACACCAGAAAATTGCATGAGGTCGTGGAACAGCATAGAAATGCTAAATGGTGCAGGCATTGCATAAAATAAACAAACCTCCTTTTTTAAACTCGGTGTTTCCTTCATCCTTGAACCGCCCACTCTCTTCTTTCCGCCTCTGTAGCAGAAAAGGAGAAAAAAACGTTTACTGCAACCTTTATTTGCACCTCCTTCACCACATACAAAAACTATCTTCTGAAACTTACACCTGAAATCCTTGCATTCAGAAAGGAAATTCGCCTGGTACTAACCTGAATAATTTCCGTATGAAATTAAGATTCAATGCTAAAACGTATCACCTGTGAAAAAGACAGGGCCTACAATTTACCACTGTATTACGAGCGACTTGGCAATCGAGGGGGGAGGTGCTCCTTCGAAAACGCCACATTTACCGCATCTTATCAAAGTTGATTGCAGTCTACCAGAACTGACAAACTAGTCAGCAGCCATTGAGTGCAGACTGCAACATTAACAGATCGCACACATAAAAATTGTGTGAACATTTAACAGTTGCTGTCATTTAATTTTGGTGAGCATTTGGACATATGCAACGTGACTCATCAATGATGTGTTCCACGTGATCATGTGAGATCAATGACACCCAAGAGCACATTAAACAGTCTTGAGGCCTGTCTACACTTAACTAACACAACGTCACAGATTCTGCACATCTACTTTAGCGTTAGTGAAAGGAGAATGCATTCTTGGTACGCAGGTTATATAGCACGGGCTGCACCCTGTGCAGAGAAACAAAAGAAGAAAGCACAAACCTATAAAATGGGACAGGAACATAAAGTTACAGGTAGAAGAGTGGACTCAAGAAAATGACGAATATGAAACCCAAGGCACCTGGGGAGAAAGGTAATGGAAACGTATTCCAGGTCTACATGATTTGTAATATGCGTTCTGTTATAATCAGAAATATAGAAATGCACAATCAGGAGGGCTTTCTCCAACAATTCAAGCAAAATGGCAAGGCTTAATTAGATTGACTGTTTCTTAGGGTGTGAGAAAGATATCGAATCTATACAGTATTTGAATTTAAGATGCCATTAATTATTTGTTCGCAGTAAAATGTATTTTGTTTGTGAGCTTAGGAATCATTTGAAATCTTTGGTCCATTTTCTTTTGCTCTCGCAATTTTAAATCATGCTTTTTTCATGGAATATGAATCAATACGTTGATTGTTTAATGACCATAAATCTACTCATTACACAATGAACATCCTTTTATCTCTCAAAAAGCCATTACATAATCAACACGTCAATGTCCAATTCTTGCCCATCCAAGTTAGAAATAAAATAAAAAATAAAAAGATATTCTCTAGTCTGGTTTTGTGATGCCTGTTGAAGCAACCCACGTGCAACTTTCAAGTAGGGAGACTCCACTTTCCATTGTGCAAGGGCCTTTAAAATCAGTACTGCTGATATGGGTAATAGCAACACTGGTTATTTATACAGTTCTATGTCGCTGCAGCGGCAAGTGGTCTATAATTATAAAATTTTGTTTTCAAAAGTTGTGGATCAAAGGATTTTCACTGACAGTCATGAACGTAGAATAGTCTGCGTGTGAGGACACAAAAACACTTCTTTGTACATATGTTGTGATGTTGGACAGTCTGGTAAAACCTCTATAAGTCTAACACAGGTCAGCTTTAACTGCATTCTTTACTGCTAAAAAAACTATAGTAATCTAATTTCAATCATAAATCTAAACCAGTTTGAAGCATTTACCGTAGAAGTGTTCTCCATAACAAACAAGCATTACAATGCAATGGTTTCGCCTTTGGAAAAGTTAGAGTTATTGGCACAGCATTGCCCCGGCCCAGCCGCCATCTTGGACACTGCACCACGAGGCCGCGTGGCCTCAGCTCGACCCCAACCCTGGGCCTGACCAGGCCCAGACATCGAGGCACCACCATCCACCCAGGAGGTGAAGAGACCACTTGGCAGGTCAATGGGAGAGAGGAGTGTCAATGGCTCTCCCCCGCCAGGTGCCGATCGCCCCCGGTCTCCCCGGGCGCTGGCTCCACCCCCCTGCTGGGTGTCTGGACTCCCTCATCCCGGACCTCCCGACCTCCAAGCGCGAGGGTCCGGACATCAAAGGAGGCCAGACCTATAACTGGGGCAGCTCCAGAGCAGGAAGGCAGTTGTATCCTGGAGTCGAGAGACACCTTGAAGAACTCATCCTTGACTGACTGCTGGCGCTGCCGCAGCCCTGCCTTGTGAATCATCGTTCCTGCCTGCTGGCGCTGCCGCGGCCCTCTGCAACCTACACCTTCGTCGGGACCTGCTGGCGCTGCCGCAGCCCATCCTTGTAAACCATCGTTCCTGCCTGCTGGCGCTGCCGCGGCCCTCTGCAACCTACACCTTCGTCGGGACCTGCTGGCACTGCCGCGGCCCATCCTTGTAAACCATCGTTCCTGCCTGCTGGCGCTGCCGCGGCCCTCTGCAACCTACACCTTCGTCGGGACCTGCTGGCGCTGCCGCGGCCCATCCTTGCAAACCATCGTTCCTGCCTGCTGGCGCTGCCGCGGCCCTCTAAAACCTACACCTTCGTCGGGACCTGCTGGCGCTGCCGCGGCCCATCCTTGTGAACCATCACTCTTGCCTGCTGGCTCGGCCGCGGCCCTTCTCAACCGAGACTTATCATCCTAGCCAGCTGGCGCTGCCGCGGCCCGACCTTCCAGAACTCCGAGCTCGAGGATTGTGAGCTCCCCCTCTTGCCACGCCCGTACCGGACCGGTACCAAGACTGTCCCGCTACCCCTTTTCCCCTTCAGAGACTAGAATTGAGAGGACCCTCGTGTACTGACCTCCCTGTATCGCTGATAACCTTTCTCCAAGAATCGTATATAAAGAGTGTTGACTTCATCCTTGTGTGGTGTCCATCTGTGGGGGGGGGGGGAGTTACTTGTCTGTACGATCGCTGGAGACGGTCCTCACCGGAGGCCTCTCCCCTGTCCTCGGCCGACCCTCCGGGTCCCCGTCTAACAAAAATCATCTGCCACTACTAAAAATTGAGGTTTCATCACTACTTCAGAAAACAAGCAACAGAATCCGATTCTCTATCACAAAAGCTATTGTATATATTTTTTCGTTTTAGAGAAGGGTTCCAAGCAAGAATTCCAAACGATATTGGTTCTGAGGAGCCAACAAATATATCAGATATCAAAAACTCAAAAGATGTTGGCACTTCATCAAATTTATCCCCAACTACTGAAAGGAGAATGGATGTGCACAGTGGATCTCAGAGATGCTTATCTTTGCATTCCAACTTGTCAAAACATAAAACGTTTCTGAAATTTTGGTCAGCAAAACCCACCACCAGTACAAAGTCCCCCATTTTAGATTCAAATCCACCCTAAAAACTTTTTCAAAATGCATGGCTCTAGTAGCAGAATGCTCTAAATCTACTCAAATGTATTGTTTCCATTAAGATCATCAAACACAGACCATAGTGACCAATGGTTCTCTCTTAGGCTGGGGAGCTTTCTTACTTAACAGCTACACTAACAGTTTGAGGCCAATGGGTCCACAGATAGAGTTTAACCACATCAATATTTTCAAACTAAAAGCAGTCAATCTTGCTTCCAGAGTTCTCTATCCAGCTCCTTCCACAAACAGAGCTATAGTACAATTGGAAAATACAAGAATGTACTATTTGAACAAATGGTGAGGAATGAGAGTGAGGACGCAGTCATTAGAAGCTCAAGCAATTTTTCATTGGTTACTGGTAAGAAACGTATCACTTTAAGCAATTCACTTACGGGGTCAGCAAAATCAACAAGTGGATTTCCTCAGCAGACAATGCCCCAACAATCATGAGTGGGAACTCAATGATGACATATTGCAATCTATTTCCTTATATCATGGTTTCCCAGAAATAGAGCTGTTTGCAAGCAAACAAAATGCCAAAACTACGGATCCAGGATATGAGATCCACAACCAATGGAAAATGCCCATTTGATGAATTTGGCGAATAGATTTCTTTACGCTTTTCCACCAATCCTACGAATACTAACACTATTAAAAAGTTTCAAACGTTCTCCTTCTACCATGATCCTCATAGCCCCAGAGTGGCCAAGACAATGCTGGTACCCAGAGCTACTTCACCTATTGCTCAAACTCCACAGGAAACTGCCATGCAACCAGAACACTCTGTCCAGGATGGGAGGCAAAATCTTCTATCCAAACATACAATCCTTACATTTGGCAGCATGGCTCCTGCAAATGTTACCAGGAGCTATTATGTTTTAAAATGGAAAGGATTTGTACTTAGGTAGTGATTTCTATTGAGACACCAATCTTGCCAGGAAAATGTCATGCTCCTCTATTTACTACACTTGGAAATTTCAAGACAGCAATTTTTCTTCAATAAAGGTACACCTGGCTGATTAGTTTGCATTAAAAAAGGCCTACATCAAAAGATCTTTCTTCACAATACTAGTCATTAAAATCCTTTCTGGAAGGACTACCCTCATATCAGAAGGCTGCTTCCCCAAGGGGGCTGAATTTGGTTATTTCCAAATCTATGGCTCATCTTTTGAGTCTATTCATAAAACCACATTACAGCATTTTTCGGGGAGAGTTGCTTTCGTAGTTGCAATTACTTCTGCCAGACAAGTCAGTGAATTACAAGTCTTATAATCCACCAAACCTTACTTGATTTTCCACCACAACAGGGTCGTTTTATGGTCACAACCTTCTTTTCTACTTAAGTTAAGAATTCAAATGTAACAAACGATTTCTCTCACTATTTTCTCAAGCAATTCTTCTCATGCAGAAAGGCCACTTTATTCTCTAGGTTTAAAGAGAGACTTAAAGTTTTATTTAGATAAAACTAAACCCATTAGAAAAAAATATGCATCTTTTCATAAATTATGATCGTTAACATACATACAGGCTTTTAGCATCCTCCAAACAGACCATTGCTCACTGGATAGTGGCCTGCATTGCATGTTGTTACCAACTGGAAATAAACCTTTACAGGGTAAACCACGAAAACATTCCACTAGAGGAAAAGAGGCATCTGCCACTTGGATCAAGAATGTTCCTCTTTCAGAAATATGCAAAGCAGCAACTAGGAACTAATTTCATACTTTCATTAGACGAAACTGCCTAGATGAACATGTCACACTAATTATCTAGTGGGCCAAGCAACTAAGTGAAATTTATTTAATTAACTCACTCACACTTTGCACCTTTTTACAAGCCTTATATTATATTTGCTCTCTTGCATGGACAGCTACAAAGTGGGGGTTTACTTGCTACTCTATTCTACGTCCGTGACGATCGACGATGCAGAAGGAAATGTTACTCACTTGTAATCATAGTTCTAGATCACAGGTATTCTTACTGAAGTCAAACAATGCTCACTGGCTGTCAATGTAATATAGTGAAATACAGTGGTATACAATAAAATCTTTAGAATATCTTACGTTGAAAAAGAATGGTGCCTGTGAGGCAAAGTGCCAGTACAGTTCATGCTCGGTAATGGAAGCTGCTGGCTATCTTAAATCTACAGTGTATACCGAGTGAAGCGGATATACTTTTAACTCGACAGTCACCTTTTCCTTTATTTTTCCTTGCAGCTACACAACGGATTATGGAAAGGGGCGACCACTCGGTCCCCCCGAACGTATGGCAGAGTGCCTCGATCCCCCCGGGAAGCCATTTTGGGGCGGGAGGCGCGTCTCGGCTGGTATGCCCGAAGCGGCGTAGCCGGGGCGCGCCTTTTCCCGCCCTAGAGTGGGCTGGCCTAGACACCGACGTAGCCAGCCCCGCCCTAGGGGCAGGCAGGGGGCGGGTTTTCGCCCGCCCTGAAGACGGATAAAAAGAGACGCAAGACCAGAAGACGTCCTCTTGTTCTTGTGCTCCGAAGCTGCACCTCCTCGCTACCCGTGAGCTCGGGACGGAACGAAGAGCCAATTTTGAGCGTTTTGATCTTTTTCTTTGTCTTCTAGATACTTCGTCGGAGAGATGCCAAAGAAAGTCGCAAAGAGAATGACGACCGACCAGATGGTGCGGACCCTTTGCAAAGAGGTGTCCGAGATAAAGAAACGGTTGGCGGAGCGAGACGGGGAGGAGGGTTCGGGCCCTGCGCCGGCTGGAGGGAGACCTAAGAGGCCGAGAAGGGTTCCAGCCGGTGGAGACGTCCCGGTTCCCTCTGCACCGCTCGAGGCGCCGACCCCAGTTCCAATGGAGGGGAATCCAATCCCCGTTGTCGTCACCCCGACATCCAAGGAAGACATGCCCCCCGAGCTGGCAGCACAGCTAGCAGCTTGGTTGGGGGATAGTAGTGATGGCGCCACGGCTGCTGAGGCACAGGCGCTGATAAAAGGGCTTCGAGAGAAGGGAGAGGCAGCTAAAGTGACTGCGCCGTTGGCGGGAATAAACAAGCCGCAAGCGGCCGAAGCTGCGTCCGGTTCAGGTAAGCGGCCACTGCCGATTGCAAGGGACGAGTCAGCACCCTCTCGTAGAGAGAGATTGGGACAACATGTGCCTTTAGCTATAAAGGAAAAGATTTGGGCCGGGGAATACGTGAATATTTTCTCCTTGCTTGTTGATAATTATGAAGTGGAGCATGTTAAGAGTCAGAAGGACCTAATGCACCCGAGTGTTTGGCGCGCCAAAATGGCCGCCTTCAAGGTAAATGAGAATATTGGCAACTGGGGCAATGCATGGGGTATTTTTACATCGATTTTGGGGGAACGTAGGCCCGAGTTGCTTCTTGAATTTCCCATTTATCAATCACGAATTATGGGTTACTCGACAGCATATCAGGGGAACCATTGGTTTTGTTACGACAATCTGTTCAGGAAAGAGAAGGAACATAACAAAGGTTTGACTTGGGACTGTTATGATTCTGTGACCTGGGATAAAATGAAAGAATCGGGGATGTTGAAAATGCCTTTGGTCGGGAGCAGTGTTGTAGATTTCTCCCGCCAAAATGTGGGGACGCCCTTTCGCTCGAGTACGAGCACCGACGATCAGTCAAGGCCCACGGCCAATACAGGGAGGAAGGGTTTCTGTTTTAACTTCAACAAAGGGAAATGTACCAGACCTCCGGGATCGTGTAAATTCAAACATGAGTGTAGTACGTGTGGGTCGTCCCATCCTGAGTCATCGTGCAGAGCCAGAACGGGTGAGAATGGGGGTAAGGGAGGCGCCAAACAGGTCTGAACTAGTCCGAGGGGCGCCTTTACCAACCCCGATTGATACCTTGGCAATGATTCCCTGGCTCAGTGAATACCCGGATCGTACTTCTGCTGGGGTGCTGCGGAACGGTTTTACACATGGTTTCCGCATCCCGGTGGGGGACTTTCAGGGTGTAGGGATTTGCAAAAATCAACTGTCCGTTTTACAACACACATCTGTGGTCCAAGAGAAAATCCAGAAAGAGGTTAGCCGGGGACGGGTCGCCGGCCCGTTTAGTGTACCCCCGGTACCGGATTTTGTTTGTTCTCCGTTAGGGGTGGTCCCCAAGAAGGACCCAGGTGAGTTTCGTTTGATCCATAATTTGTCTGCTCCACACGGCCTTTCGGTGAACGACGCAATTGATCCCGAAGTTTGTTCGGTGCGATACGCATCGTTTGATGAGGCAGTAGCCATCTTGAATCGCCTGGGGCCCGGGACGTTGATGGCGAAATCAGATATCGAGTCAGCGTTCCGGTTGCTCCCGGTACACCCAGACGATCAGCGTCTTTTGGGATTCGGGTTCCAGGGGTCATTTTACATGGATAGGTGTATGCCAATGGGATGCTCTATATCATGTGCCTATTTTGAGCAATTCAGTACTTTCCTGCAATGGGTGTTCACTAAGAACACGGGTTTCCGAAATGTAATGCACTACCTTGACGACTTTTTGTTCCTTGGTCCCGCCGGAAATCCCGAATGTGCTCAGGCCTTAGCTGAATTCTGTGTGTTGATGGGTCATTTTGGCGTGCCATTGGCACCGGGTAAAACCATGGGTCCCACGACTTGCCTCGAGTTTTTGGGGATCGAGTTGGACTCAAGGGAGGGGTGTTTCCGTTTACCAGCTAACAAGGTGTTAAAATTCAGGGCAGCCCTCCAAGTATGTTTGAATGCATCTAAGGTCACACTGCATCAGTTGCAACAATTAGTGGGAAGGTTGAACTTTGCCTTGAGGGTGATCCCAATGGCTCGCCCTTTTTCCCGCTCAATTGCCCAAGCGATGGTTGGCCTAAAGGAGGGTCATCATCGCACGAGGTTATCGGCTGAGGTCCGCCAGGACATGCGGATTTGGTTAGCATTTTTGGCGGACTTCAATGGCCGAGTCGTCTGGAACAAGCCAGCCGTGTCCTCAGAAGAACTGGGGCTGTGGACAGATTCAGCAGGAAGCATAGGCTTTGGCGCCATCTTCGGCACAAAATGGTCTGCTCAAAGATGGCCCCTATGGTGGCACGAGAAGGGGCTAACGAGTAATATTGCTTTCCTTGAACTATTTCCCATCCTGGTGGCCCTGAGAACCTGGCCAGAAGGGTTCAGAGATCATTCTGTCGTGTTCTGGTCCGACAATATGACCGTGGTAGAATGCATCAATAGTCAGGCAGCCCATTGTAAATTGATTTTGAGGCTGCTCAAAGAAATTGTCCTACTGTGTATGCAACTGAACGTGGTATTCAGAGCAAAACATGTCCCAGGGGTGATGAATCAGGCTGCTGATGCACTGTCTCGTTTTCACATGCAGGCTTTCTCGGGTTTCCTTCCTTCAGCGGACCCGGAGCCGGCACCCTTCCCCGAAGCTCTCTGGTCTCTCGGTGCCCCGAACTTCGTCACCTCGTGGGAGAAAGTCTAGCACCCAGGACAAGGAAGGCATATGAAGGGGCGTTCCAGGCCTATTTAGCCTTTTTGGGGGCAGAGAGAGGGGGACTTTGGGGTCAGGAAGAGTGGGTAGTACTTTTTCTGATGTCCTTACGTAGGGCTGGGAAATCGGTGGCTACGGCACAAAGGCATCGTGCCGCCATTTCTTTTGTTGCCAGGGCCCATGGCTTCCTGGACCCAACAGCGTCTTTTACAGTACAGAAAGCGCTGCGTGGGTGGCAACGCCTAGAGGGTCGCAGAGTAGACGCAAGACGACCGATAGGTCTAGACAGGTTGTCCCAGTTACTGGCCACACTCCCTGACACATGCTCGTCCCCTTTCGAGACCTGTTTGTTCCGGACTGCATTTACGCTGGCATTTCACGGGGCTATGAGAGTTAGTGAGCTGGTTGCAGGGAACAAGCGGGACGTGATGGGGGGCTTGTGCAGGGAACATGTTCAGATCAGGGGTGATGCGATGATTGTCTCCTTTCTCAGGTCCAAGACCGACCAAGATGGGAGGGGGGACTGCACGATCATTCGCCGGATCCCCGGGTCTCTCATGTGTCCGGTACAGTGCTTAGAAGATTACCTAGCACGAAGGGTGGCATCATGGGGGGGGACATTGTTGAGGCATGCAGACGCCACCCCGCTGACGAGGTTTCAGTTTCAGCGGGTGCTTGCAATGGCCATTGCCGCAGCGGGCTTGGACCCGGGCGAATTTGGGACCCATTCCTTTCGAATAGGGGCTGCCACTGAAGCTACAGCCAGGGGTCTTAATGTAGAACAAGTGAAACGTGTGGGGCGCTGGTCCTCCAATTGTTATAAGAGGTACGTGCGATTGCACATGTTGTGAAGCTGTAATCATGTACTCACGCTTCTTGTCTTCTGTTTGTTTTCAGTTGCGCAAGCCTACGCGGCAGGGCGGACTGTGCAGTCGACCCAACACCAGGCCAGCGGTCGCACATCACCGGCTGTGAGGAAGGAGGTGTGGGTCGTGGGCCACTCATACGTGAGACGGGCCGCAGACGTATTCAAAGCAGGTGACATGGTTCACGTACCTGGGGAATACGGGTACAGAGTGTCCTTCTACGGAAGGGGCGGTCTCTGTATTGACCAGTTTCAGGAATTTTTTGAGGGTTTGTTAGAGCGGATGAGGTCACCGCCGTCCATAGTCATAGTGCATTTAGGGGGCAATGATTTGGTCACCACCGGTAGCCGACTTCTCCTGGAGGCTATGCTTTCCACGGTAAGTTGGTTAGCGAGGAGAGTTCCGGGGTGCATAATTGCGTGGTCTCATATGATCCCGCGAAAAGTATGGCGGGGGGCTATCTCGATCCCTGCTTTAAATCATTCTGTTAGGAAATTGAATAACAAAGTGAGTAGGTTGTTCCGTTCCAAGACATTGCATTCGATCTCGCATAGTTGTATTAATGATGACAGTATGTATCTGGGGGATGGTGTGCATTTGTCGAGGGTGGGCAATGAGTTACTCATAGGAGACTTCTTAGCTTGGTTAAAATCGTTAAAACATGACCTTTAGGTAGGAGTTTTGTGGGGGGTCCGGATAGCCGGTCAACTATCCGGACCTGTGGCGGTAAGGTCATGATCGGTGAGCACTAATTGGTAGATCCCTATGAGTGGGCGTCACCCAACACGGATGGGAGCGCTCGGGAGAGGTGGCCATTGGCCCCTCAATGGGGAGGCGGTCCCGTCTAAGGGCGGGTCGCCGGAAGTAAAGGAAAGGCGGTCAAGGCCCCTTCCTTTGTAGGAGGGGTTACAGCCCCCTCCTGGGGAATTTCCCGGGGCCAGTGTCATCTGCGACGGCAGATGCGGTAAGTTGTGTGGGGTGGGGGGAGGTCCACGATACCTTCTAGATACCACACACAAGTCTTCGAACGACCTTTAAATGGCGTCGAGTCTTACGTGCCCCCGTCAAGTCAAGGGAAATTGTTAGTAGTTGCACTTGAGGTAAGCCTCTGTGCTGTCGCCCCTCCCAAGTGGGAGGGGTAAGTCTGGTTAGGGATCTTGACACCGGTTATGACCTTGCCGTTGGCCCTTAAACGTTAGGATGTACAATTTCAGTGTTTTAGAGAATGTTTTTTGTAGGATGCTAGTTCGGCTAGGAGAACCTCTGTATTAGAGAATATGTTAAGGTTAGCCAAACATCGCAATGTGATAATGAAATTGTACATAACATGAAAACGTTTAATGTTTTAATTTTTTGTTTTAATAAATACGGCCGGGATGGTCACTCCGTCCCACATCCAAAAACTTTAAGAACTGTTTCCGGTTTCCCTCCTTTTGGGGATTGTGTTGAGAGGGGGTGGCGGGTATCTCAGCCATATGGAAAGGGGCGACCACTCGGTCCCCCCGAACGTATGGCAGAGTGCCTCGATCCCCCCGGGAAGCCATTTTGGGGCGGGAGGCGCGTCTCGGCTGGTATGCCCGAAGCGGCGTAGCCGGGGCGCGCCTTTTCCCGCCCTAGAGTGGGCTGGCCTAGACACCGACGTAGCCAGCCCCGCCCTAGGGGCAGGCAGGGGGCGGGTTTTCGCCCGCCCTGAAGACGGATAAAAAGAGACGCAAGACCAGAAGACGTCCTCTTGTTCTTGTGCTCCGAAGCTGCACCTCCTCGCTACCCGTGAGCTCGGGACGGAACGAAGAGCCAATTTTGACCCACCCACCAGCCCCTGAGGACAGCAAGTTGTTGTGCAATAAAGTGAATTTAAGTTCGTTTTTTCCATTTCGTTAACAGGCTGTGAAAGTATCAGTTTGTTGTTGATCATAATAAAGTATGGTGAATATCGTGTAGGTTGTTACGATTAAAATGATTTGATGTAGTGTTGCATTTTAAAGCATGTTCTTTCGGTCGTAGCGACCAATGTTTTCGTAGGTTTGAGTAAGAATTGTCGTATTTATTTTTGGTAGGCGGTAAGGTCATGATCGGTGAGCACTAATTGGTAGATCCCTATGAGTGGGCGTCACCCAACACGGATGGGAGCGCTCGGGAGAGGTGGCCATTGGCCCCTCAATGGGGAGGCGGTCCCGTCTAAGGGCGGGTCGCCGGAAGTAAAGGAAAGGCGGTCAAGGCCCCTTCCTTTGTAGGAGGGGTTACAGCCCCCTCCTGGGGAATTTCCCGGGGCCAGTGTCATCTGCGACGGCAGATGCGGTAAGTTGTGTGGGGTGGGGGGAGGTCCACGATACCTTCTAGATACCACACACAAGTCTTCGAACGACCTTTAAATGGCGTCGAGTCTTAAGTGCCCCCGTCAAGTCAAGGGAAATTGTTAGTAGTTGCACTTGAGGTAAGCCTCTGTGCTGTCGCCCCTCCCAAGTGGGAGGGGTAAGTCTGGTTAGGGATCTTGACACCGGTTATGACCTTGCCGTTGGCCCTTAAACGTTAGGATGTACAATTTCAGTGTTTTAGAGAATGTTTTTTGTAGGATGCTAGTTCGGCTAGGAGAACCTCTGTATTAGAGAATATGTTAAGGTTAGCCAAACATCGCAATGTGATAATGAAATTGTACATAACATGAAAACGTTTAATGTTTTAATTTTTTGTTTTAATAAATACGGCCGGGATGGTCACTCCGTCCCACATCCAAAAACTTTAAGAACTGTTTCCGGTTTCCCTCCTTTTGGGGATTGTGTTGAGAGGGGGTGGCGGGTATCTCAGCCATAAGGTTATTTTTCATTACAGGACACGTGTACTTTAAATGCTGCAATGTGGGTTCGATTTAT